>NC_137517.1:480000-537500 GCF_041902795.1 Electrophorus electricus
TGCTGCGTCTGGAAGGCGGGGCCGTTGAACACACCTGGAGGGGACATCATCTGCTCTCCGGGGTCCCTCTGAGAGACACTGGTCTCAGGCGCCGAGGGTCCGTGTGGAGCGTGACCCTCCCCAACACTCTGGTTGTAGTCAGAAGTCACGCTGGTGATCTGGAAACCACTCCGTTTCTTTCCACTGCTCATTCTGCCTCTGTGTGTGTGTGTGTGTGTGTGTGTGAGAAGTGAGTGCAAGAGTCAATGCGTGTATGGGGGGGGGGTGAGTGTGTGTGTGTGTGTGTGTGTGTGTGTCTCTACAAACGTAGTCTATGTCCTTCAAGTTACATCCTGGTATGTGTTACACACGTGGGTAAAAGGAAACCTGACACCACATTATAAATACAAATGAGGGAAAAGTGTCTTAACGAGTTCAGAAAGACGCCAAAGAACAGCGCAAGAGAAAAGGCAGCCGAACATCCAAAATTAGTTTCCTGCTCCCACGACTTCACCAGGGAGCATCAGGTTAAAGTCTCGCGGATCTGACAGCACGCACTACAACACGACTTACTGTGTCGTTTGAACCTGAGCTCTGGTTCTGGTCGCGAGAGCTGGTCTGATGAAAGAAACGAAGCCTTTTATAAACGAAAAGTCTCTCTGGCCGGAGGTTGCGCAAGTCTGGCCCACTCGCGCCGATCTAATGGACTGTCCGTTTTCCTGTAGTCGATGTTTCTAGGGGAACTCGGCTGTGCCACATGTGCCCCCGAACATTTACCGCTGGGTCGGTCTGAGCAGAGCTTTACCACTACAAACCCCGCAGCCGTGCGGAGCGGATACTGGCCACTGTCATTACACAACCTCGCCTTCCTCTCAGCCCTGCACGTGGCGGACGGTGACAGGCACGACCGCGCACGCTCCAGCAGCTACTGTAGTTCAGTTTCCTAAAAGATGCAAGAGTCAATAGTTATCAATAGTTCAACGTTTTGCGATAACCAAATGTAGGCCAACCTCTGTGAAGTCTCTCTCTCTCTCACACACACACACACACACACACACACACACACACACACACACACACACACACACACACACACACACACACACACACACACACACAAGTGAGCAGAAAGCCCCGTATGTCGCGAGTCTACAGGCTGGTCTCCGAGCCGACTGTGTACCCTCGCGCTCTGCTACTGTGCGCGTACGCAGAGAGGCATGTCACATCGGACTGGCAAACACGCCCGCGTGCACGGCACTGCCACTCGCTCCAACACCAACTCCCACGCTGCACGAGCTCATGCCATTTGGATCACAGTGACGTCGAACTCCTTAAAATCGTCCGCACCGTGCGGGTCTTCCACGCTCACGCGTGCACGCTGAAGTTTCCACGAGGGCAAACATTAGGGCAGAGAGCGAGAATACCTGAGCGCGTACGGAACCCTCCCCGAGGGCGCGCACGCACTGTGTTCGTTAGCGAGCTCCGGAGCAACTGCGCACGTGTCAGACAGCTTGTAGATCGTTACTGATGCCTGTAGTCCACTGACGATGGCCGCGAGCCAGTGTGTAAGGGTGCACGCATCCACCCGTAGGCTGGTCCGCGTGCTCTCGAGTTCTGCTCGAGACCCAGTGACACCGAACCAGGCCCGAACCCCCGCGCGTCTCCCGCTCCCACGACTCGGGACGTAGACACGGGAGAAAGCACGAGCTGCAGTTTGAACAGCAAACGCGAGCCCTCAGCGTTCACCAGCGCGCGCCAGGGTCGTTCCCCACGCCCAGTTCGGCCAGTAAGTCCCGAGCACAGACCAGTGACCGCGCTTAGATCCAGATTCTCCTGACAACTTCGCCGTCACCAAACTGTTGACAACTTTCCTGAATCCGGAAGTTACGCCCCCACACGCAGAGTGTGTTTGGCACGCAACGCACGCACGGACCCCGTCCTGACTTCCAGATATCCGCGTGCTACATTGTTACAACCTCCGTCACGTGAAAGTTGTTTGATGTAAACTGCATTCCAGCGAAGTACCAATAAGTTATTGCACGTCGAGGGGAAGTTAGCAGAAGTTTTGCTAAAGCGTTCCGGAAACGTCCTGAAAAACTCGGGACTGAGCTGCGCGTGGGCGCGTTCGCTCAGAAAGATGGCGGAACGGTGCTCGCGAGGAGGACGCGCATGCAGCAGCACCGAACTCACGAGGAGAGGAGTTCTGGTCTCGAGCTGCAGGCCTTTTAACGGGAACCCTCCAGCGCTGGGCGAGGGCGCCCCCTAGTGGATGCGCACAGTCGGTTCCGTTCATAACACGCTGTAATGCTTTCACGGAACTGTAACTTAACACCTATGGCATTTACATTTATACAAATGACTGAGTACAACTCGAGTAATTAATGGGTTATGGGTTTTGCTCAGTGTCACCTTGGCCGTGGTGGGACTTGAACCAGCAACCTTCTGAGCACAAGTCACATACCTTCACCACTGCTCTAAATGACTTGTAAAGGCATGTGATGCACCAAGTTTCATTTCTTCACTATATACCATTTTTATAGCATTAGTAAAATATACATTATTGCCTTTTCACAAAAATGCTTAAGAATTAGTTAAGTAATGGTTGTTTACACAAATCTATTAATGTTTCTGCTCTAAAATACCAGTAAACAAACACAATGCAAACAGCAGCAGGTAATTTTTATTCTCCAGTTTACATCCTTGGAGACAGGAATTGATAAAGGTCCCAGTTAATATGTTATATTTCTTCTTTTTTTTTTTAAAGATTGTATCTTAAACATGTACCATGTGTGTCACCCCTCAACCAGTCAGAGTTACATTTAGCTTAAAGGATCTCAGGTCAAAATGTAAGAATCAACTTGGACCAAAGCAAACTCCTTTTGTTTTGCCTTTTTGTAAACAGCACTGATTGATTCACCTTCCACTTTGTGAGTATTTGATTCAGAACTTTCGCTTCAGTTATTCTAAATCATTCAGTTAAACAGGTTATAAGTAAACAGGAATGTGGCCAATGACACATGAGCACAACCTGCCAACGTGAGGGGAACCCTCATGTTCCTCAAATAACAACCTCCTATTAACTTTGGAGTTACAGACACAAGGCAAACCAAATGTGCACACATACATACATACACACACACACACACACACACACTTCAGATGAAACTCAGGTGTTTGTCTTCATTGATTCCGAACTTCCCCTTGTTCTCTTCAAAAAGCTGCATCAAGCCCTGAAATATCAGTAAAGACTTTTACATTTACAGCATTTATCTGACACTTTTATCAAAAGCAATTCACATTTCTGACTGAATTTTCCTCCGGGTCTTCCTCAGGCGCCAAACAGTGGTAACTTGGCAGTGGTGGGACTTGAACTGGCAACCTTCTGATTACTAGACAAATACCTTAACCACTAAGACACTCACACTCTCTCTCACTCTCTCTCTCTCTCACACACACACACACACACACACACACACACACACACACACACACACACACACACACACACACACACACACACACACACACACACACACACACACACACACACACACACACACACACACCCTTAAATAACATTATAGACCACAATATATCTCACACACACAGCCCCCCTTAAATAACATTATACACCACAATATATCTCACACACACAGCCCCCCTTAAATAACATTATACACCATACACACACACACACAACCCCCCTTAAATAACATTATAGACCACATACACACACAAGCCCTTTTGAGCTGTCTGACCTCTATGTAGCGCAAGTGGAGAGAGTCAACGTCTTCTTTAGTGGGAGAGGAATTCTGATCAACAGGAATCGGCCTCCCCACTACAGGAAGAGTGTGAGAGAGAGAGAGACTGTTTACTTTAATTTAGTTTATTTTAATTATTGCCCTAATTGTGTGCATCTCACTTTTTGCTTGTGCGTGGATGCGTGTGTGTGTGTCTAGTACCTATAGTATGTATGTGAGTGTGTGTCTGTCTCATACCTATAGTGTGTATGGGTTTTCTATAAGGCAGAAGGCCAAAGCTGTATTGAAAAACTCCTCTGGCATGAAAAAGTGGTAAGGCCACGCCCATAATCCTCTGTAGGTGGTCCTGAACCCGCCGGAGGGCAGAGCCTGTTGGGTTCTCCATCTGATCAAACAGTTCGTTCTCCCCGAATGAGAACACTGGAACCAGCCAAGCTCTAGACACACACACACACACACACACCCATCACTGACACAGTGAGAGGACACACCTATAGTGTGTGTGTGTGTGTGTGTGTGTGTGAATGAGAGACACACACACACACACACACACACACCCACCCGTGTTTGAGGGCCAGTTTGATGAAGCCTTTCCTCTGCAGCAGTTGAAGTGTTAGCGCTCCTGGCCGCGCCTCCAGGGACTCAGGAGCTCCGCCCACCGCCACAACTGCAACGTTCCCGCCCCCCGGCCGGCTCAGCAGGTAACTGGCACTCGCCTTCTCACTGGACACCAGCCCTGAGGCCACAGGGCAAAGGTCAAGGGTCAAACTATAGACAAGAAAAACCACCTCAGCTTATATGGATCAGGGTGAGGCACAGCGCTGACTCTGTGTGTGTGTGTGTGTGTGCGCGTTTACGCTGGCACAGCGCTGACTGCGTGTTGTGTGTGCGCGTTTACGCTGGCACAGCGCTGACTGCGTGTTGTGTGTGCGCGTTTACGCTGGCACAGCGCTGACTGCGTGTTGTGTGTGCGCGTTTACGCTGGCACAGCCCTGACTGTGTTGTGTGCGCGCGTTTACGCTGGCACAGCGCTGACTGCGTTGTGTGCGCGCATTTACGCTGGCACAGCGCTGACTGCGTGTTGTGTGTGCGCGTTTACGCTGGCACAGCGCTGACTGTGTTGTGTGCGCGCGTTTACGCTGGCACAGCGCTGACTGCGTTGTGTGCGCGCATTTACGCTGGCACAGCGCTGACTGCATGTTGTGTGTGCGCGTTTACGCTGGCACAGCGCTGACTGTGTTGTGTGTGCGCGTTTACGCTGGCACAGCGCTGACTGTGTTGTGTGTGCGCGTTTACGCTGGCACAGCGCTGACTGCGTTGTGTGCGCGCGTTTACGCTGGCACAGCGCTGACTGCGTGTTGTGTGTGCGCGTTTACGCTGGCACAGAGCTGACTGTGTTGTGTGTGCGCGTTTACGCTGGCACAGCGCTGACTGTGTTGTGTGTGCGCGTTTACGCTGGCACAGCGCTGACTGTGTTGTGTGTGCGCGTTTATGCTGGCACAGCGCTGACTGTGTTGTGTGCGCGCGTTTATGCTGGCACAGCGCTGACTGTGTGCGCGCGTTTACGCTGGCACAGCGCTGACTGTGTGCACGCGCGTTTACGCTGGCACAGCGCTGACTGTGTGCGCGCGTTTACGCTGGCACAGCGCTGACTGTGTGCGCGCGTTTACGCTGGCACAGCGCTGACTGTGTGCACGCGCGTTTACGCTGGCACAGCGCTGACTGTGTGCACGCGCGTTTACGCTGGCACAGCGCTGACTGTGTGTGTGTGTGTGTGTGTGTGTCTGCTCTGACTTTTTGGTCTAGTTGGATCAACTTCAAATATTTCTACACAGTGAACTTGTACAATGTCACTTTACACAACACAAAACAGCTCAACATACAGTTTAACACACACACACGCACACACTTCTCTCACCTCCAAACATGATATAGTCTCTGAAGAAAGGAACTCGGAACCAGAAAGGTAACATCAGGAGGTAGGGAGTGAGTCCTGGGAACAGCTTGGAGAATCCAGACGCTTCTGTGCAGAAATTCCCAAATGCGCCTGCGACCAACACGCCGTGTGGATGGAAACCAAACAGGTAATTACAGCTTGCATCAAGATCCACAGTCTTTACCAGCTAGAGAGAGAGAGAGGGAGAAGAGGAGAGAGAGAGAGAGAACTTTAAACATTCCTGTTTAGAGATACTAAAGATATACTGAACAGTGCCTGACCCTATGAACACATGACCCTACAACTCTGTGACCCGTGTCCACACTCACACTTTTAGCTTAGAAAGGAGACTTGCTCGCTCGCTCGCTCGCTCACTCACACACACACACACACACACACACACACACACACACACACACACACACACACACACACACACACACACCCTTACAGAAATGGGGAAATAATCTCTGAAGTATCTCCACATGCTCCAGCTTCTGACCCAGTTTGACCTCCGACCTCCACATGTGGGCGTGTCTTTGTCTAGATACAGCCAACCAGCATACAGCACACCCACCATCCACCAATCACTTAAGCAGATGAGCACAAACGCAGCTAGACAACACTGAGCTAGAGAGAGAGAGAGAGAGAGAGAGAGAGAGGAGCTATGACAAAAAAAAGTTAAACTGGGGAAACAAAATCATGAATAAAAATGCAGCATGAACACCAAAAGAAAGGTAAACGAAAAGTAAACTGAAGTTTAAAGTTAATGGTTAGTGTGTGTGTGAGTGAAGACGTGTGACTGCTGGGCCGGACAGGGAGCTTCACTCACTCACGGAGCATCAACACCGTCAGCACACTCCGTTCACCCAGGACGTACGGGAATAAGTCCAGTGGACACGGACACACACACACACACACACACACACACACACACACACACACACACACACGTAATGACGCCACACACACAGGCACGCGCTCGGAACGGTCCGCGCGGGTCGCCGTTGTTTACTCACCAAGCGCGAGGAAGGAGAAGATCCACTGCACAACAGCGGCGGTCTGCAACCGACGCCGCAACGGAATATTTAACGGAGCGAATTCAACCTTCATTTCTGCTTCAGATCTCTCACACACACACACACACACACACACTCATCTGTGATTTCCGTGTAGGCTACACCCGTGTCTCGTGTGTGTGACACGCTCTGTAACTTACCCAGAAGAGTGAGAAGGTTCTCCGCTTTTATCCGAAACGTCTGCGTTCAAAGCAGCGTCGCGAGTGAACGATCAGCTCGGGACCGATCGGTAAGTCCTCGAGCGCGTCCTGCTCACTCTAAACCTCCTCGCGCTCCAGCCGTATGACGTCACAGACCCGCCCCTTCACTTCGGACCAATCAGGTGAGGGCTGGCGTTGACTGTCGCGGGCGCCCCAGTGCTGGTCCGCGCGTGGGATGCAGCACACGGAGGTGACGGAGCTTTGATGTCTCCTGAAGTCCTGAACACGGAGTCCGAGACAAAGACTGTCCAAGCAGACGATGTCCTACAGGAGAAACCCGCGTGTCCAGGTCACATCCACGGGCAGAAACGACAGCGGGTTGTCCAGGATTACCAGATATACTGTATTTTCAGAAAGTGAGTTCAGCGAGTTCTGAAAGGAGACGGGCAGATCTGAATACGGAAGAGCCCTTTCTGTCTGTCTGGGTCAGTTTTAGGAGATGTGTGTGCAGGGTTACTGGGGTTTAGGTGATGGAGACTAATATGATGAAATGTCAGACAGACAGCAATACAAATTTCAAGATTTGTGTTGAAATGATGTCTGAGTGAAAGAGTGTAGAAGAGATAGAAGCCATGAGAGGACACTAGCAGAGAGTGAGAGTGATTACAGCGTGAGGACATTACCTCACACCTCTTAGTGAGCAGAGTGTAAGGATATTACCTCACTCCTCTCTTAGTGAGTATAGAGAGAGGACATAACCTCACACCTCTCTTAGTGAGTATAGAGAGAGGACATAACCTCACACCTCTCTTAGTGAGTATAGAGAGAGGACAACCTCACACCTCTCTTAGTGAGTATAGAGTGAGGACATAACCTCACACCTCGCTTAGTGAGTATAGAGAGTGAGGACATGACCTCACACCTCTCTTAGTGAGCATAGAGTGTAAGGACATTACCTCACTCCTCTCTTAGTGAGCATAGAGAGTGAGGACATTACCTCACACCTCTCTTAGTGAGCATAGTGTAAGGACATTACCTCACTCCTCTCTTAGTGAGCATAGAGAGTGAGGACATTACCTCACACCTCTCTTAGGGAGTATAGAGAGAGTGTGAGGACATTACCTCTCTTAGCAAGTATAGAGCGAGGACATTACCTCTCTTAGCGAGTATAGAGAGTGTGAGGCCATTACCTCTCTTAGCGAGTATAGAGAGCGTGAGGACGTTACCTCTCTTAGCGAGTATAGAGCGTGAAGACGTTACCTCTCTTAGCGAGTATACTGAGCAAGGACGTTACCTCTCTTAGCGAGTATAGAGAGTGTGAGGACGTTACCTCTCTTAGCGAGTATAGAGTGTGAGGCCGTTACCTCTCTTAGCGAGTATAGAGTGTGTGAGGCCGTTACCTCTCTTAGCGAGTATAGTGAGCGAGGACGTTACCTCTCTTAGCGAGTATAGAGTGTGAGGACGTTACCTCTTTTAGCTAGTATAGAGAGTGTGAGGACATTACCTCTCCTAGGGAGTATAGTGTGAGGACATTACCTCTCTTAGCGAGTATAGTGTGAGGACATTACCTCTCTTAGCGAGTATAGTGTGAGGACATTACCTCGCTTAGCGAGTATAAAGAGCGTGAGGACGTTACCTCTCTTAGCGAGTATAGAGAGCGTGAGGACGTTACCTCTCTTGGCGAATATAGAGCGTGAGGACGTTACCTCTCTTAGCGAGTATAGTGAGCGAGGACGTTACCTCTCTTAGCGAGTATAGAGTGAGGACGTTACCTCTCTTAGCGAGTATAGAGTGAGGACGTTACCTCTCTTGGCGAGTATAGAGAGCGTGAGGACGTTACCTCTCTTGGCGAGTATAGAGAGCGTGAGGACGTTACCTCTCTTGGCGAGTATAGAGAGCGTGAGGACGTTACCTCTCTTGGCGAGTATAGAGAGCGTGAGGACGTTACCTCTCTTGGCGAGTATAGAGAGCGTGAGGACGTTACCTCTCTTGGCGAGTATAGAGAGCGTGAGGACGCTACCTCTCTTGGCGAGTCTAGTGAGCGAGGACGCTACCTCTCTTAGCGAGTCTAGTGAGCGAGCACGTTACCTCTCTTAGCGAGTATAGAGTGTGAGGACGTTACCTCTCTTAGCGAGTATAGAGCGTGAGGACGTTACCTCTCTTAGCAAGTATAGTGAGCGAGGACGTTACCTCTCTTGGCGAATATAGAGCGTGAGGACGTTACCTCTCTTGGCGAGTATAGTGAGCGAGGACGTTACCTCTCTTGGCGAATATAGAGCGTGAGGACGTTACCTCTCTTGGCGAGTATAGTGAGCGTGAGGACGTTACCTCTCTTGGCGAGTATAGAGAGCGTGAGGACGTTACCTCTCTTGGCGAGTATAGAGAGCGTGAGGACGTTACCTCTCTTGGCGAGTATAGAGAGCGTGAGGACGTTACCTCTCTTGGCGAGTATAGAGAGCGTGAGGACGTTACCTCTCTTGGCGAGTCTAGAGAGCGTGAGGACGTTACCTCTCTTGGCGAGTCTAGAGAGCGTGAGGACGTTACCTCTCTTGGCGAGTCTAGAGAGCGTGAGGACGTTACCTCTCTTGGCGAGTATAGAGAGCGTGAGGACGTTACCTCTCTTGGCGAGTATAGAGAGCGTGAGGACGTTACCTCTCTTGGCGAGTATAGAGAGCGTGAGGACGCTACCTCTCTTGGCGAGTCTAGTGAGCGAGGACGCTACCTCTCTTGGCGAGTCTAGTGAGCGAGGACGCTACCTCTCTTGGCGAGTCTAGAGAGCGAGGATGTTACCTCTCTTGGCGAGTCTAGAGAGCGTGAGGACGTTACCTCTCTTGGCGAGTCTAGAGAGCGTGAGGACGTTACCTCTCTTGGCGAGTCTAGAGAGCGTGAGGACGTTACCTCTCTTGGCGAGTCTAGAGAGCGTGAGGACGTTACCTCTCTTGGCGAGTCTAGAGAGCGTGAGGACGTTACCTCTCTTGGCGAGTCTAGAGAGCGTGAGGACGTTACCTCTCTTGGCGAGTCTAGAGAGCGTGAGGACGTTACCTCTCTTGGCGAGTCTAGAGAGCGTGAGGACGTTACCTCTCTTGGCGAGTCTAGAGAGCGTGAGGACGTTACCTCTCTTGGCGAGTCTAGAGAGCGTGAGGACGTTACCTCTCTTGGCGAGTCTAGAGAGCGTGAGGACGTTACCTCTCTTGGCGAGTATAGAGAGCGTGAGGACGTTACCTCTCTTGGCGAATATAGAGCGTGAGGACGTTACCTCTCTTAGCGAGTATAGAGTGAGGACGTTACCTCTCTTAGCGAGTATAGAGTGAGGACGTTACCTCTCTTAGCGAGTATAGAGTGAGGACGTTACCTCTCTTGGCGAGTATAGAGAGCGTGAGGACGTTACCTCTCTTGGCGAGTATAGAGAGCGTGAGGACGTTACCTCTCTTGGCGAGTATAGAGAGCGTGAGGACGTTACCTCTCTTGGCGAGTATAGAGAGCGTGAGGACGTTACCTCTCTTGGCGAGTATAGAGAGCGTGAGGACGTTACCTCTCTTGGCGAGTATAGTGAGCGAGGACGTTACCTCTCTTGGCGAGTATAGAGCGTGAGGACGTTACCTCTCTTGGCGAGTATAGTGAGCGTGAGGACGTTACCTCTCTTGGCGAGTATAGAGAGCGTGAGGACGTTACCTCTCCTAGGGAGTATAGTGTGAGGACGTTACCTCTCTTAGCGAGTATAGTGTGAGGACATTACCTCTCTTAGCGAGTATAGAGAGCGTGAGGACGTTACCTCTTTTAGCTAGTATAGAGAGTGTGAGGACATTACCTCTCCTAGGGAGTATAGTGTGAGGACATTACCTCTCTTAGCGAGTATAGAGAGCGTGAGGACGTTACCTCTTTTAGCTAGTATAGAGAGTGTGAGGACGTTACCTCTCCTAGGGAGTATAGTGTGAGGACATTACCTCTCTTGGCGAGTATAGTGTGAGGACATTACCTCTCTTGGCGAGTATAGTGTGAGGACGTTACCTCTCTTGGCGAGTATAGAGAGCGTGAGGACATTACCTCTCTTGGCGAGTCTAGAGAGCGTGAGGACGTTACCTCTCTTGGCGAGTATAGAGAGCGTGAGGACGTTACCTCTCTTGGCGAGTATAGAGAGCGTGAGGACGTTACCTCTCTTGGCGAGTATAGAGAGCGTGAGGACGCTACCTCTCTTGGCGAGTCTAGTGAGCGAGGACGCTACCTCTCTTGGCGAGTCTAGTGAGCGAGAACGCTACCTCTCTTGGCGAGTCTAGAGAGCGAGGACGTTACCTCTCTTGGCGAGTATAGTGAGCGAGGACGTTACCTCTCTTGGCGAGTATAGAGCGTGAGGACGTTACCTCTCTTGGCGATTATAGTGAGCGTGAGGACGTTACCTCTCTTGGCGAGTATAGAGAGCGTGAGGACGTTACCTCTCTTGGCGAGTATAGAGAGCGTGAGGACGTTACCTCTCTTGGCGAGTATAGAGAGCGTGAGGACGTTACCTCTCCTAGGGAGTATAGTGTGAGGACGTTACCTCTCTTAGCGAGTATAGTGTGAGGACATTACCTCTCTTAGCGAGTATAGAGAGCGTGAGGACGTTACCTCTTTTAGCTAGTATAGAGAGTGTGAGGACATTACCTCTCCTAGGGAGTATAGTGTGAGGACATTACCTCTCTTAGCGAGTATAGAGAGCGTGAGGACGTTACCTCTTTTAGCTAGTATAGAGAGTGTGAGGACGTTACCTCTCCTAGGGAGTATAGTGTGAGGACATTACCTCTCTTGGCGAGTATAGTGTGAGGACATTACCTCTCTTGGCGAGTATAGTGTGAGGACGTTACCTCTCTTGGCGAGTATAGAGAGCGTGAGGACATTACCTCTCTTGGCGAGTCTAGAGAGCGTGAGGACGTTACCTCTCTTGGCGAGTATAGAGAGCGTGAGGACGTTACCTCTCTTGGCGAGTATAGAGAGCGTGAGGACGTTACCTCTCTTGGCGAGTATAGAGAGCGTGAGGACGCTACCTCTCTTGGCGAGTCTAGTGAGCGAGGACGCTACCTCTCTTGGCGAGTCTAGTGAGCGAGAACGCTACCTCTCTTGGCGAGTCTAGAGAGCGAGGACGTTACCTCTCTTGGCGAGTATAGTGAGCGAGGACGTTACCTCTCTTGGCGAGTATAGAGCGTGAGGACGTTACCTCTCTTGGCGATTATAGTGAGCGTGAGGACGTTACCTCTCTTGGCGAGTATAGAGAGCGTGAGGACGTTACCTCTCTTGGCGAGTATAGAGAGCGTGAGGACGTTACCTCTCTTGGCGAGTATAGAGAGCGTGAGGACGTTACCTCTCCTAGGGAGTATAGTGTGAGGACGTTACCTCTCTTAGCGAGTATAGTGTGAGGACATTACCTCTCTTAGCGAGTATAGAGAGCGTGAGGACGTTACCTCTTTTAGCTAGTATAGAGAGTGTGAGGACATTACCTCTCCTAGGGAGTATAGTGTGAGGACATTACCTCTCTTAGCGAGTATAGTGTGAGGACATTACCTCTCTTAGCGAGTATAGAGAGCGTGAGGACGTTACCTCTTTTAGCTAGTATAGAGAGTGTGAGGACATTACCTCTCCTAGGGAGTATAGTGTGAGGACATTACCTCTCTTAGCGAGTATAGTGTGAGGACATTACCTCTCTTAGCGAGTATAGTGTGAGGACATTACCTCTCTTAGCGAGTATAGTGTGAGGACATTACCTCTCTTAGCGAGTATAGTGTGAGGACATTACCTCTCTTAGCGAGTATATAGAGCGTGAGGACGTTACCTCTCTTAGCGAGTATAGAGTGAGGACGTTACCTCTCTTAGCGAGTATAGAGTGAGGACGTTACCTCTCTTAGCGAGTATAGAGTGAGGACGTTACCTCTCTTGGCGAGTATAGAGAGCGTGAGGACGTTACCTCTCTTGGCGAGTATAGAGAGCGTGAGGACGTTACCTCTCTTGGCGAGTATAGAGAGCGTGAGGACCTTACCTCTCTTGGCGAGTATAGAGAGCGTGAGGACGTTACCTCTCTTGGCGAGTATGTAGAGCGTGAGGACGCTACCTCTCTTGGCGAGTCTAGTGAGCGAGGACGCTACCTCTCTTGGCGAGTCTAGTGAGCGAGCACGTTACCTCTCTTGGCGAGTATAGAGTGTGAGGACGTTACCTCTCTTGGCGAGTATAGAGTGAGGACGTTACCTCTCTTGGCGAGTATAGAGAGCGTGAGGACGTTACCTCTCTTGGCGAGTCTAGAGAGCGTGAGGACGTTACCTCTCTTGGCGAGTCTAGAGAGCGTGAGGACGTTACCTCTCTTGGCGAGTCTAGAGAGCGTGAGGACGTTACCTCTCTTGGCGAGTCTAGAGAGCGTGAGGACGTTACCTCTCTTGGCGAGTCTAGAGAGCGTGAGGACGTTACCTCTCTTGGCGAGTCTAGAGAGCGTGAGGACGTTACCTCTCTTGGCGAGTCTAGAGAGCGTGAGGACGTTACCTCTCTTGGCGAGTCTAGAGAGCGTGAGGACGTTACCTCTCTTGGCGAGTCTAGAGAGCGTGAGGACGTTACCTCTCTTGGCGAGTCTAGAGAGCGTGAGGACGTTACCTCTCTTGGCGAGTCTAGAGAGCGTGAGGACGTTACCTCTCTTGGCGAGTCTAGAGAGCGTGAGGACGTTACCTCTCTTGGCGAGTCTAGAGAGCGTGAGGACGTTACCTCTCTTGGCGAGTCTAGAGAGCGTGAGGACGTTACCTCTCTTGGCGAGTCTAGAGAGCGTGAGGACGTTACCTCTCTTGGCGAGTCTAGAGAGCGTGAGGACGTTACCTCTCTTGGCGAGTCTAGAGAGCGTGAGGACGTTACCTCTCTTGGCGAGTATAGAGAGCGTGAGGACGTTACCTCTCTTGGCGAGTATAGAGAGCGTGAGGACGCTACCTCTCTTGGCGAGTCTAGTGAGCGAGGACGCTACCTCTCTTGGCGAGTCTAGTGAGCGAGAACGCTACCTCTCTTGGCGAGTCTAGAGAGCGAGGACGTTACCTCTCTTGGCGAGTATAGTGAGCGAGGACGTTACCTCTCTTGGCGAGTATAGAGCGTGAGGACGTTACCTCTCTTGGCGATTATAGTGAGCGTGAGGACGTTACCTCTCTTGGCGAGTATAGAGAGCGTGAGGACGTTACCTCTCTTGGCGAGTATAGAGAGCGTGAGGACGTTACCTCTCTTGGCGAGTATAGAGAGCGTGAGGACGTTACCTCTCCTAGGGAGTATAGTGTGAGGACGTTACCTCTCTTAGCGAGTATAGTGTGAGGACATTACCTCTCTTAGCGAGTATAGAGAGCGTGAGGACGTTACCTCTTTTAGCTAGTATAGAGAGTGTGAGGACATTACCTCTCCTAGGGAGTATAGTGTGAGGACATTACCTCTCTTAGCGAGTATAGTGTGAGGACATTACCTCTCTTAGCGAGTATAGAGAGCGTGAGGACGTTACCTCTTTTAGCTAGTATAGAGAGTGTGAGGACATTACCTCTCCTAGGGAGTATAGTGTGAGGACATTACCTCTCTTAGCGAGTATAGTGTGAGGACATTACCTCTCTTAGCGAGTATAGTGTGAGGACATTACCTCTCTTGGCGAGTATAGAGAGCGTGAGGACGTTACCTCTCTTGGCGAGTATAGAGAGCGTGAGGACGTTACCTCTCCTAGGGAGTATAGTGTGAGGACATTACCTCTCTTAGCGAGTATAGTGTGAGGACATTACCTCTCTTAGCGAGTATAGAGAGCGTGAGGACGTTACCTCTTTTAGCTAGTATAGAGAGTGTGAGGACATTACCTCTCCTAGGGACTATAGTGTGAGGACATTACCTCTCTTAGCGAGTATAGTGTGAGGACATTACCTCTCTTAGCGAGTATAGTGTGAGGACATTACCTCTCTTAGCGAGTATAGTGTGAGGACATTACCTCTCTTAGCGAGTATAGTGTGAGGACATTACCTCTCTTAGCGAGTATATAGAGCGTGAGGACGTTACCTCTCTTAGCGAGTATAGAGTGAGGACGTTACCTCTCTTAGCGAGTATAGAGTGAGGACGTTACCTCTCTTAGCGAGTATAGAGAGCGTGAGGACGTTACCTCTCTTGGCGAGTATAGAGAGCGTGAGGACGTTACCTCTCTTGGCGAGTATAGAGAGCGTGAGGACGTTACCTCTCTTGGCGAGTATAGAGAGCGTGAGGACCTTACCTCTCTTGGCGAGTATAGAGAGCGTGAGGACGTTACCTCTCTTGGCGAGTATGTAGAGCGTGAGGACGCTACCTCTCTTGGCGAGTCTAGTGAGCGAGGACGCTACCTCTCTTGGCGAGTCTAGTGAGCGAGCACGTTACCTCTCTTGGCGAGTATAGAGTGTGAGGACGTTACCTCTCTTGGCGAGTATAGAGTGAGGACGTTACCTCTCTTGGCGAGTCTAGAGAGCGTGAGGACGTTACCTCTCTTGGCGAGTCTAGAGAGCGTGAGGACGTTACCTCTCTTGGCGAGTCTAGAGAGCGTGAGGACGTTACCTCTCTTGGCGAGTCTAGAGAGCGTGAGGACGTTACCTCTCTTGGCGAGTCTAGAGAGCGTGAGGACGTTACCTCTCTTGGCGAGTCTAGAGAGCGTGAGGACGTTACCTCTCTTGGCGAGTCTAGAGAGCGTGAGGACGTTACCTCTCTTGGCGAGTCTAGAGAGCGTGAGGACGTTACCTCTCTTGGCGAGTCTAGAGAGCGTGAGGACGTTACCTCTCTTGGCGAGTCTAGAGAGCGTGAGGACGTTACCTCTCTTGGCGAGTCTAGAGAGCGTGAGGACGTTACCTCTCTTGGCGAGTCTAGAGAGCGTGAGGACGTTACCTCTCTTGGCGAGTCTAGAGAGCGTGAGGACGTTACCTCTCTTGGCGAGTCTAGAGAGCGTGAGGACGTTACCTCTCTTGGCGAGTCTAGAGAGCGTGAGGACGTTACCTCTCTTGGCGAGTCTAGAGAGCGTGAGGACGTTACCTCTCTTGGCGAGTATAGAGAGCGTGAGGACGTTACCTCTCTTGGCGAGTATAGAGAGCGTGAGGACGCTACCTCTCTTGGCGAGTCTAGTGAGCGAGGACGCTACCTCTCTTGGCGAGTCTAGTGAGCGAGAACGCTACCTCTCTTGGCGAGTCTAGAGAGCGAGGACGTTACCTCTCTTGGCGAGTATAGTGAGCGAGGACGTTACCTCTCTTGGCGAGTATAGAGCGTGAGGACGTTACCTCTCTTGGCGATTATAGTGAGCGTGAGGACGTTACCTCTCTTGGCGAGTATAGAGAGCGTGAGGACGTTACCTCTCTTGGCGAGTATAGAGAGCGTGAGGACGTTACCTCTCTTGGCGAGTATAGAGAGCGTGAGGACGTTACCTCTCCTAGGGAGTATAGTGTGAGGACGTTACCTCTCTTAGCGAGTATAGAGAGCGTGAGGACGTTACCTCTTTTAGCTAGTATAGAGAGTGTGAGGACATTACCTCTCCTAGGGAGTATAGTGTGAGGACATTACCTCTCTTAGCGAGTATAGTGTGAGGACATTACCTCTCTTAGCGAGTATAGAGAGCGTGAGGACGTTACCTCTTTTAGCTAGTATAGAGAGTGTGAGGACATTACCTCTCCTAGGGAGTATAGTGTGAGGACATTACCTCTCTTAGCGAGTATAGTGTGAGGACATTACCTCTCTTAGCGAGTATAGTGTGAGGACATTACCTCTCTTGGCGAGTATAGAGAGCGTGAGGACGTTACCTCTCTTGGCGAGTATAGAGAGCGTGAGGACGTTACCTCTCCTAGGGAGTATAGTGTGAGGACATTACCTCTCTTAGCGAGTATAGTGTGAGGACATTACCTCTCTTAGCGAGTATAGAGAGCGTGAGGACGTTACCTCTTTTAGCTAGTATAGAGAGTGTGAGGACATTACCTCTCCTAGGGACTATAGTGTGAGGACATTACCTCTCTTAGCGAGTATAGTGTGAGGACATTACCTCTCTTAGCGAGTATAGTGTGAGGACATTACCTCTCTTAGCGAGTATAGTGTGAGGACATTACCTCTCTTAGCGAGTATAGTGTGAGGACATTACCTCTCTTAGCGAGTATATAGAGCGTGAGGACGTTACCTCTCTTAGCGAGTATAGAGTGAGGACGTTACCTCTCTTAGCGAGTATAGAGTGAGGACGTTACCTCTCTTAGCGAGTATAGAGTGAGGACGTTACCTCTCTTGGCGAGTATAGAGAGCGTGAGGACGTTACCTCTCTTGGCGAGTATAGAGAGCGTGAGGACGTTACCTCTCTTGGCGAGTATAGAGAGCGTGAGGACCTTACCTCTCTTGGCGAGTATAGAGAGCGTGAGGACGTTACCTCTCTTGGCGAGTATGTAGAGCGTGAGGACGCTACCTCTCTTGGCGAGTCTAGTGAGCGAGGACGCTACCTCTCTTGGCGAGTCTAGTGAGCGAGCACGTTACCTCTCTTGGCGAGTATAGAGTGTGAGGACGTTACCTCTCTTGGCGAGTATAGAGTGAGGACGTTACCTCTCTTGGCGAGTATAGAGAGCGTGAGGACGTTACCTCTCTTGGCGAGTCTAGAGAGCGTGAGGACGTTACCTCTCTTGGCGAGTCTAGAGAGCGTGAGGACGTTACCTCTCTTGGCGAGTCTAGAGAGCGTGAGGACGTTACCTCTCTTGGCGAGTCTAGAGAGCGTGAGGACGTTACCTCTCTTGGCGAGTCTAGAGAGCGTGAGGACGTTACCTCTCTTGGCGAGTCTAGAGAGCGTGAGGACGTTACCTCTCTTGGCGAGTCTAGAGAGCGTGAGGACGTTACCTCTCTTGGCGAGTCTAGAGAGCGTGAGGACGTTACCTCTCTTGGCGAGTCTAGAGAGCGTGAGGACGTTACCTCTCTTGGCGAGTCTAGAGAGCGTGAGGACGTTACCTCTCTTGGCGAGTCTAGAGAGCGTGAGGACGTTACCTCTCTTGGCGAGTCTAGAGAGCGTGAGGACGTTACCTCTCTTGGCGAGTCTAGAGAGCGTGAGGACGTTACCTCTCTTGGCGAGTCTAGAGAGCGTGAGGACGTTACCTCTCTTGGCGAGTCTAGAGAGCGTGAGGACGTTACCTCTCTTGGCGAGTATAGAGAGCGTGAGGACGTTACCTCTCTTGGCGAGTATAGAGAGCGTGAGGACGCTACCTCTCTTGGCGAGTCTAGTGAGCGAGGACGCTACCTCTCTTGGCGAGTCTAGTGAGCGAGAACGCTACCTCTCTTGGCGAGTCTAGAGAGCGAGGACGTTACCTCTCTTGGCGAGTATAGTGAGCGAGGACGTTACCTCTCTTGGCGAGTATAGAGCGTGAGGACGTTACCTCTCTTGGCGATTATAGTGAGCGTGAGGACGTTACCTCTCTTGGCGAGTATAGAGAGCGTGAGGACGTTACCTCTCTTGGCGAGTATAGAGAGCGTGAGGACGTTACCTCTCTTGGCGAGTATAGAGAGCGTGAGGACGTTACCTCTCCTAGGGAGTATAGTGTGAGGACGTTACCTCTCTTAGCGAGTATAGTGTGAGGACATTACCTCTCTTAGCGAGTATAGAGAGCGTGAGGACGTTACCTCTTTTAGCTAGTATAGAGAGTGTGAGGACATTACCTCTCCTAGGGAGTATAGTGTGAGGACATTACCTCTCTTAGCGAGTATAGTGTGAGGACATTACCTCTCTTAGCGAGTATAGAGAGCGTGAGGACGTTACCTCTTTTAGCTAGTATAGAGAGTGTGAGGACATTACCTCTCCTAGGGAGTATAGTGTGAGGACATTACCTCTCTTAGCGAGTATAGTGTGAGGACATTACCTCTCTTAGCGAGTATAGTGTGAGGACATTACCTCTCTTGGCGAGTATAGAGAGCGTGAGGACGTTACCTCTCTTGGCGAGTATAGAGAGCGTGAGGACGTTACCTCTCCTAGGGAGTATAGTGTGAGGACATTACCTCTCTTAGCGAGTATAGTGTGAGGACATTACCTCTCTTAGCGAGTATAGAGAGCGTGAGGACGTTACCTCTTTTAGCTAGTATAGAGAGTGTGAGGACATTACCTCTCCTAGGGACTATAGTGTGAGGACATTACCTCTCTTAGCGAGTATAGTGTGAGGACATTACCTCTCTTAGCGAGTATAGTGTGAGGACATTACCTCTCTTAGCGAGTATAGTGTGAGGACATTACCTCTCTTAGCGAGTATAGTGTGAGGACATTACCTCTCTTAGCGAGTATATAGAGCGTGAGGACGTTACCTCTCTTAGCGAGTATAGAGTGAGGACGTTACCTCTCTTAGCGAGTATAGAGTGAGGACGTTACCTCTCTTAGCGAGTATAGAGTGAGGACGTTACCTCTCTTGGCGAGTATAGAGAGCGTGAGGACGTTACCTCTCTTGGCGAGTATAGAGAGCGTGAGGACGTTACCTCTCTTGGCGAGTATAGAGAGCGTGAGGACCTTACCTCTCTTGGCGAGTATAGAGAGCGTGAGGACGTTACCTCTCTTGGCGAGTATGTAGAGCGTGAGGACGCTACCTCTCTTGGCGAGTCTAGTGAGCGAGGACGCTACCTCTCTTGGCGAGTCTAGTGAGCGAGCACGTTACCTCTCTTGGCGAGTATAGAGTGTGAGGACGTTACCTCTCTTGGCGAGTATAGAGTGAGGACGTTACCTCTCTTGGCGAGTATAGAGAGCGTGAGGACGTTACCTCTCTTGGCGAGTCTAGAGAGCGTGAGGACGTTACCTCTCTTGGCGAGTCTAGAGAGCGTGAGGACGTTACCTCTCTTGGCGAGTCTAGAGAGCGTGAGGACGTTACCTCTCTTGGCGAGTCTAGAGAGCGTGAGGACGTTACCTCTCTTGGCGAGTCTAGAGAGCGTGAGGACGTTACCTCTCTTGGCGAGTCTAGAGAGCGTGAGGACGTTACCTCTCTTGGCGAGTCTAGAGAGCGTGAGGACGTTACCTCTCTTGGCGAGTCTAGAGAGCGTGAGGACGTTACCTCTCTTGGCGAGTCTAGAGAGCGTGAGGACGTTACCTCTCTTGGCGAGTCTAGAGAGCGTGAGGACGTTACCTCTCTTGGCGAGTCTAGAGAGCGTGAGGACGTTACCTCTCTTGGCGAGTCTAGAGAGCGTGAGGACGTTACCTCTCTTGGCGAGTCTAGAGAGCGTGAGGACGTTACCTCTCTTGGCGAGTCTAGAGAGCGTGAGGACGTTACCTCTCTTGGCGAGTCTAGAGAGCGTGAGGACGTTACCTCTCTTGGCGAGTCTAGAGAGCGTGAGGACGTTACCTCTCTTGGCGAGTCTAGAGAGCGTGAGGACGTTACCTCTCTTGGCGAGTATAGAGAGCGTGAGGACGTTACCTCTCTTGGCGAGTATAGAGAGCGTGAGGACGCTACCTCTCTTGGCGAGTCTAGTGAGCGAGGACGCTACCTCTCTTGGCGAGTCTAGTGAGCGAGAACGCTACCTCTCTTGGCGAGTCTAGAGAGCGAGGACGTTACCTCTCTTGGCGAGTATAGTGAGCGAGGACGTTACCTCTCTTGGCGAGTATAGAGCGTGAGGACGTTACCTCTCTTGGCGATTATAGTGAGCGTGAGGACGTTACCTCTCTTGGCGAGTATAGAGAGCGTGAGGACGTTACCTCTCTTGGCGAGTATAGAGAGCGTGAGGACGTTACCTCTCTTGGCGAGTATAGAGAGCGTGAGGACGTTACCTCTCCTAGGGAGTATAGTGTGAGGACGTTACCTCTCTTAGCGAGTATAGTGTGAGGACATTACCTCTCTTAGCGAGTATAGAGAGCGTGAGGACGTTACCTCTTTTAGCTAGTATAGAGAGTGTGAGGACATTACCTCTCCTAGGGAGTATAGTGTGAGGACATTACCTCTCTTAGCGAGTATAGAGAGCGTGAGGACGTTACCTCTTTTAGCTAGTATAGAGAGTGTGAGGACGTTACCTCTCCTAGGGAGTATAGTGTGAGGACATTACCTCTCTTGGCGAGTATAGTGTGAGGACGTTACCTCTCTTGGCGAGTATAGTGTGAGGACGTTACCTCTCTTGGCGAGTATAGAGAGCGTGAGGACGTTACCTCTCTTGGCGAGTATAGAGAGCGTGAGGACGTTACCTCTCTTGGCGAGTATAGAGAGCGTGAGGACGTTACCTCTCTTGGCGAGTATAGAGAGCGTGAGGACGTTACCTCTCTTGGCGAGTATAGAGAGCGCGAGGACGCTACCTCTCTTGGCGAGTCTAGTGAGCGAGGACGCTACCTCTCTTGGCGAGTCTAGTGAGCGAGCACGTTACCTCTCTTGGCGAGTCTAGAGAGCGTGAGGACGTTACCTCTCTTGGCGAGTCTAGAGAGCGTGAGGACGTTACCTCTCTTGGCGAGTCTAGAGAGCGTGAGGACGTTACCTCTCTTGGCGAGTCTAGAGAGCGTGAGGACATTACCTCTCTTGGCGAGTCTAGAGAGCGTGAGGACGTTACCTCTCTTGGCGAGTCTAGAGAGCGTGAGGACGTTACCTCTCTTGGCGAGTCTAGAGAGCGTGAGGACGTTACCTCTCTTGGCGAGTCTAGAGAGCGTGAGGACGTTACCTCTCTTGGCGAGTCTAGAGAGCGTGAGGACGTTACCTCTCTTGGCGAGTCTAGAGAGCGTGAGGACGTTACCTCTCTTGGCGAGTCTAGAGAGCGTGAGGACGTTACCTCTCTTGGCGAGTCTAGAGAGCGTGAGGACGTTACCTCTCTTGGCGAGTATAGAGAGCATGAGGACGCTACCTCTCTTGGCGAGTCTAGTGAGCGAGGACGCTACCTCTCTTGGCGAGTCTAGTGAGCGAGGACGCTACCTCTCTTGGCGAGTCTAGAGAGCGAGGACGTTACCTCTCTTGGCGAGTCTAGAGAGCGTGAGGACGTTACCTCTCTTGGCGAGTCTAGAGAGCGTGAGGACGTTACCTCTCTTGGCGAGTCTAGAGAGCGTGAGGACGTTACCTCTCTTGGCGAGTCTAGAGAGCGTGAGGACGTTACCTCTCTTGGCGAGTCTAGAGAGCGTGAGGACGTTACCTCTCTTGGCGAGTCTAGAGAGCGTGAGGACGTTACCTCTCTTGGCGAGTCTAGAGAGCGTGAGGACGTTACCTCTCTTGGCGAGTCTAGAGAGCGTGAGGACGTTACCTCTCTTGGCGAGTCTAGAGAGCGTGAGGACGTTACCTCTCTTGGCGAGTCTAGAGAGCGTGAGGACGTTACCTCTCTTGGCGAGTCTAGAGAGCGTGAGGACGTTACCTCTCTTGGCGAGTATAGAGAGCGTGAGGACGTTTCCTCTCTTGGCGAGTATAGAGAGCGTGAGGACGCTACCTCTCTTGGCGAGTCTAGTGAGCGAGGACGCTACCTCTCTTGGCGAGTCTAGTGAGCGAGCACGTTACCTCTCTTGGCGAGTATAGAGTGTGAGGACGTTACCTCTCTTAGCGAGTATAGAGTGAGGACGTTACCTCTCTTGGCGAGTATAGAGAGCGTGAGGACGTTACCTCTCTTGGCGAGTATAGAGAGCGTGAGGACGTTACCTCTCTTGGCGAGTATAGAGAGCGTGAGGACGTTACCTCTCTTGGCGAGTATAGTGAGCGAGGACGTTACCTCTCTTGGCGAGTATAGAGCGTGAGGACGTTACCTCTCTTGGCGAGTATAGTGAGCGTGAGGACGTTACCTCTCTTGGCGAGTATAGAGAGCGTGAGGACGTTACCTCTCTTGGCGAGTATAGAGAGCGTGAGGACGTTACCTCTCTTGGCGAGTATAGAGAGCGTGAGGACGTTACCTCTCCTAGGGAGTATAGTGTGAGGACATTACCTCTCTTAGCGAGTATAGTGTGAGGACATTACCTCTCTTAGCGAGTATAGAGAGCGTGAGGACGTTACCTCTTTTAGCTAGTATAGAGAGTGTGAGGACATTACCTCTCCTAGGGAGTATAGTGTGAGGACATTACCTCTCTTAGCGAGTATAGTGTGAGGACATTACCTCTCTTAGCGAGTATAGAGAGCGTGAGGACGTTACCTCTTTTAGCTAGTATAGAGAGTGTGAGGACATTACCTCTCCTAGGGAGTATAGTGTGAGGACATTACCTCTCTTAGCGAGTATAGTGTGAGGACATTACCTCTCTTAGCGAGTATAGTGTGAGGACATTACCTCTCTTGGCGAGTATAGAGAGCGTGAGGACGTTACCTCTCTTGGCGAGTATAGAGAGCGTGAGGACGTTACCTCTCCTAGGGAGTATAGTGTGAGGACATTACCTCTCTTAGCGAGTATAGTGTGAGGACATTACCTCTCTTAGCGAGTATAGAGAGCGTGAGGACGTTACCTCTTTTAGCTAGTATAGAGAGTGTGAGGACATTACCTCTCCTAGGGACTATAGTGTGAGGACATTACCTCTCTTAGCGAGTATAGTGTGAGGACATTACCTCTCTTAGCGAGTATAGTGTGAGGACATTACCTCTCTTAGCGAGTATAGAGAGCGTGAGGACGTTACCTCTTTTAGCTAGTATAGAGAGTGTGAGGACATTACCTCTCCTAGGGAGTATAGTGTGAGGACATTACCTCTCTTAGCGAGTATAGTGTGAGGACATTACCTCTCTTAGCGAGTATAGTGTGAGGACGTTACCTCTCTTAGCGAGTATAAAGAGCGTGAGGACGTTACCTCTCTTAGCGAGTATAGAGAGCGAGGACGTTACCTCTCTTGGCGAGTCTAGAGAGCGTGAGGACGTTACCTCTCTTGGCGAGTCTAGAGAGCGTGAGGACGTTACCTCTCTTGGCGAGTCTAGAGAGCGTGAGGACGTTACCTCTCTTGGCGAGTCTAGAGAGCGTGAGGACGTTACCTCTCTTGGCGAGTCTAGAGAGCGTGAGGACGTTACCTCTCTTGGCGAGTCTAGAGAGCGTGAGGACGTTACCTCTCTTGGCGAGTCTAGAGAGCGTGAGGACGTTACCTCTCTTGGCGAGTATAGAGAGCGTGAGGACGTTACCTCTCTTGGCGAGTATAGAGAGCGTGAGGACGTTACCTCTCTTGGCGAGTATAGAGAGCGTGAGGACGCTACCTCTCTTGGCGAGTCTAGTGAGCGAGGACGCTACCTCTCTTGGCGAGTCTAGTGAGCGAGCACGTTACCTCTCTTGGCGAGTATAGAGTGTGAGGACGTTACCTCTCTTAGCGAGTATAGAGTGAGGACGTTACCTCTCTTGGCGAGTATAGAGAGCGTGAGGACGTTACCTCTCTTGGCGAGTATAGAGAGCGTGAGGACGTTACCTCTCTTGGCGAGTATAGAGAGCGTGAGGACGTTACCTCTCTTGGCGAGTATAGTGAGCGAGGACGTTACCTCTCTTGGCGAGTATAGAGCGTGAGGACGTTACCTCTCTTGGCGAGTATAGTGAGCGTGAGGACGTTACCTCTCTTGGCGAGTATAGAGAGCGTGAGGACGTTACCTCTCTTGGCGAGTATAGAGAGCGTGAGGACGTTACCTCTCTTGGCGAGTATAGAGAGCGTGAGGACGTTACCTCTCCTAGGGAGTATAGTGTGAGGACATTACCTCTCTTAGCGAGTATAGTGTGAGGACATTACCTCTCTTAGCGAGTATAGAGAGCGTGAGGACGTTACCTCTTTTAGCTAGTATAGAGAGTGTGAGGACATTACCTCTCCTAGGGAGTATAGTGTGAGGACATTACCTCTCTTAGCGAGTATAGTGTGAGGACATTACCTCTCTTAGCGAGTATAGAGAGCGTGAGGACGTTACCTCTTTTAGCTAGTATAGAGAGTGTGAGGACATTACCTCTCCTAGGGAGTATAGTGTGAGGACATTACCTCTCTTAGCGAGTATAGTGTGAGGACATTACCTCTCTTAGCGAGTATAGTGTGAGGACATTACCTCTCTTGGCGAGTATAGAGAGCGTGAGGACGTTACCTCTCTTGGCGAGTATAGAGAGCGTGAGGACGTTACCTCTCTTGGCGAGTATAGAGAGCGTGAGGACGTTACCTCTCTTGGCGAGTATAGAGAGCGTGAGGACGTTACCTCTCTTGGCGAGTATAGAGAGCGTGAGGACGTTACCTCTCTTGGCGAGTATAGAGAGCGTGAGGACGTTACCTCTCCTAGGGAGTATAGTGTGAGGACATTACCTCTCTTAGCGAGTATAGTGTGAGGACATTACCTCTCTTAGCGAGTATAGAGAGCGTGAGGACGTTACCTCTTTTAGCTAGTATAGAGAGTGTGAGGACATTACCTCTCCTAGGGACTATAGTGTGAGGACATTACCTCTCTTAGCGAGTATAGTGTGAGGACATTACCTCTCTTAGCGAGTATAGTGTGAGGACATTACCTCTCTTAGCGAGTATAGAGCGCGTGAGGACGTTACCTCTTTTAGCTAGTATAGAGAGTGTGAGGACATTACCTCTCCTAGGGAGTATAGTGTGAGGACATTACCTCTCTTAGCGAGTATAGTGTGAGGACATTACCTCTCTTAGCGAGTATAGTGTGAGGACGTTACCTCTCTTAGCGAGTATAAAGAGCGTGAGGACGTTACCTCTCTTAGCGAGTATAGAGAGCGTGAGGACGCTACCTCTCTTGGCGAGTCTAGTGAGCGAGGACGCTACCTCTCTTGGCGAGTCTAGTGAGCGAGGACGCTACCTCTCTTGGCGAGTCTAGAGAGCGAGGACGTTACCTCTCTTGGCGAGTCTAGAGAGCGTGAGGACGTTACCTCTCTTGGCGAGTCTAGAGAGCGTGAGGACGTTACCTCTCTTGGCGAGTCTAGAGAGCGTGAGGACGTTACCTCTCTTGGCGAGTCTAGAGAGCGTGAGGACGTTACCTCTCTTGGCGAGTCTAGAGAGCGTGAGGACGTTACCTCTCTTGGCGAGTCTAGAGAGCGTGAGGACGTTACCTCTCTTGGCGAGTCTAGAGAGCGTGAGGACGTTACCTCTCTTGGCGAGTCTAGAGAGCGTGAGGACGTTACCTCTCTTGGCGAGTCTAGAGAGCGTGAGGACGTTACCTCTCTTGGCGAGTCTAGAGAGCGTGAGGACGTTACCTCTCTTGGCGAGTCTAGAGAGCGTGAGGACTTTACCTCTCTTGGCGAGTATAGAGAGCGTGAGGACGTTTCCTCTCTTGGCGAGTATAGAGAGCGTGAGGACGCTACCTCTCTTGGCGAGTCTAGTGAGCGAGGACGCTACCTCTCTTGGCGAGTCTAGTGAGCGAGCACGTTACCTCTCTTGGTGAGTATAGAGTGTGAGGACGTTACCTCTCTTAGCGAGTATAGAGTGAGGACGTTACCTCTCTTGGCGAGTATAGAGAGCGTGAGGACGTTACCTCTCTTGGCGAGTATAGAGAGCGTGAGGACGTTACCTCTCTTGGCGAGTATAGAGAGCGTGAGGACGTTACCTCTCTTGGCGAGTATAGTGAGCGAGGACGTTACCTCTCTTGGCGAGTATAGAGCGTGAGGACGTTACCTCTCTTGGCGAGTATAGTGAGCGTGAGGACGTTACCTCTCTTGGCGAGTATAGAGAGCGTGAGGACGTTACCTCTCTTGGCGAGTATAGAGAGCGTGAGGACGTTACCTCTCTTGGCGAGTATAGAGAGCGTGAGGACGTTACCTCTCCTAGGGAGTATAGTGTGAGGACATTACCTCTCTTAGCGAGTATAGTGTGAGGACATTACCTCTCTTAGCGAGTATAGAGAGCGTGAGGACGTTACCTCTTTTAGCTAGTATAGAGAGTGTGAGGACATTACCTCTCCTAGGGAGTATAGTGTGAGGACATTACCTCTCTTAGCGAGTATAGTGTGAGGACATTACCTCTCTTAGCGAGTATAGAGAGCGTGAGGACGTTACCTCTTTTAGCTAGTATAGAGAGTGTGAGGACATTACCTCTCCTAGGGAGTATAGTGTGAGGACATTACCTCTCTTAGCGAGTATAGTGTGAGGACATTACCTCTCTTAGCGAGTATAGTGTGAGGACATTACCTCTCTTGGCGAGTATAGAGAGCGTGAGGACGTTACCTCTCTTGGCGAGTATAGAGAGCGTGAGGACGTTACCTCTCCTAGGGAGTATAGTGTGAGGACATTACCTCTCTTAGCGAGTATAGTGTGAGGACATTACCTCTCTTAGCGAGTATAGAGAGCGTGAGGACGTTACCTCTTTTAGCTAGTATAGAGAGTGTGAGGACATTACCTCTCCTAGGGACTATAGTGTGAGGACATTACCTCTCTTAGCGAGTATAGTGTGAGGACATTACCTCTCTTAGCGAGTATAGTGTGAGGACATTACCTCTCTTAGCGAGTATAGAGAGCGTGAGGACGTTACCTCTTTTAGCTAGTATAGAGAGTGTGAGGACATTACCTCTCCTAGGGAGTATAGTGTGAGGACATTACCTCTCTTAGCGAGTATAGTGTGAGGACATTACCTCTCTTAGCGAGTATAGTGTGAGGACGTTACCTCTCTTAGCGAGTATAAAGAGCGTGAGGACGTTACCTCTCTTAGCGAGTATAGAGAGCGAGGACGTTACCTCTCTTGGCGAGTCTAGAGAGCGTGAGGACGTTACCTCTCTTGGCGAGTCTAGAGAGCGTGAGGACGTTACCTCTCTTGGCGAGTCTAGAGAGCGTGAGGACGTTACCTCTCTTGGCGAGTCTAGAGAGCGTGAGGACGTTACCTCTCTTGGCGAGTCTAGAGAGCGTGAGGACGTTACCTCTCTTGGCGAGTCTAGAGAGCGTGAGGACGTTACCTCTCTTGGCGAGTCTAGAGAGCGTGAGGACGTTACCTCTCTTGGCGAGTATAGAGAGCGTGAGGACGTTACCTCTCTTGGCGAGTATAGAGAGCGTGAGGACGTTACCTCTCTTGGCGAGTATAGAGAGCGTGAGGACGCTACCTCTCTTGGCGAGTCTAGTGAGCGAGGACGCTACCTCTCTTGGCGAGTCTAGTGAGCGAGCACGTTACCTCTCTTGGCGAGTATAGAGTGTGAGGACGTTACCTCTCTTAGCGAGTATAGAGTGAGGACGTTACCTCTCTTGGCGAGTATAGAGAGCGTGAGGACGTTACCTCTCTTGGCGAGTATAGAGAGCGTGAGGACGTTACCTCTCTTGGCGAGTATAGAGAGCGTGAGGACGTTACCTCTCTTGGCGAGTATAGTGAGCGAGGACGTTACCTCTCTTGGCGAGTATAGAGCGTGAGGACGTTACCTCTCTTGGCGAGTATAGTGAGCGTGAGGACGTTACCTCTCTTGGCGAGTATAGAGAGCGTGAGGACGTTACCTCTCTTGGCGAGTATAGAGAGCGTGAGGACGTTACCTCTCTTGGCGAGTATAGAGAGCGTGAGGACGTTACCTCTCCTAGGGAGTATAGTGTGAGGACATTACCTCTCTTAGCGAGTATAGTGTGAGGACATTACCTCTCTTAGCGAGTATAGAGAGCGTGAGGACGTTACCTCTTTTAGCTAGTATAGAGAGTGTGAGGACATTACCTCTCCTAGGGAGTATAGTGTGAGGACATTACCTCTCTTAGCGAGTATAGTGTGAGGACATTACCTCTCTTAGCGAGTATAGAGAGCGTGAGGACGTTACCTCTTTTAGCTAGTATAGAGAGTGTGAGGACATTACCTCTCCTAGGGAGTATAGTGTGAGGACATTACCTCTCTTAGCGAGTATAGTGTGAGGACATTACCTCTCTTAGCGAGTATAGTGTGAGGACATTACCTCTCTTGGCGAGTATAGAGAGCGTGAGGACGTTACCTCTCTTGGCGAGTATAGAGAGCGTGAGGACGTTACCTCTCTTGGCGAGTATAGAGAGCGTGAGGACGTTACCTCTCTTGGCGAGTATAGAGAGCGTGAGGACGTTACCTCTCCTAGGGAGTATAGTGTGAGGACATTACCTCTCTTAGCGAGTATAGTGTGAGGACATTACCTCTCTTAGCGAGTATAGAGAGCGTGAGGACGTTACCTCTTTTAGCTAGTATAGAGAGTGTGAGGACATTACCTCTCCTAGGGACTATAGTGTGAGGACATTACCTCTCTTAGCGAGTATAGTGTGAGGACATTACCTCTCTTAGCGAGTATAGTGTGAGGACATTACCTCTCTTAGCGAGTATAGAGCGCGTGAGGACGTTACCTCTTTTAGCTAGTATAGAGAGTGTGAGGACATTACCTCTCCTAGGGAGTATAGTGTGAGGACATTACCTCTCTTAGCGAGTATAGTGTGAGGACATTACCTCTCTTAGCGAGTATAGTTTGAGGACGTTACCTCTCTTAGCGAGTATAAAGAGCGTGAGGACGTTACCTCTCTTAGCGAGTATAGAGAGCGAGGACGTTACCTCTCTTGGCGAATATAGAGCGTGAGGACGTTACCTCTCTTAGCGAGTATAGAGTGAGGACGTTACCTCTCTTAGCGAGTATAGAGTGAGGACGTTACCTCTCTTGGCGAGTCTAGAGAGCGTGAGGACGTTACCTCTCTTGGCGAGTCTAGAGAGCGTGAGGACGTTACCTCTCTTGGCGAGTATAGAGAGCGTGAGGACGTTACCTCTCTTGGCGAGTATAGAGAGCGTGAGGACGTTACCTCTCTTGGCGAGTATAGAGAGCGTGAGGACGTTACCTCTCTTGGCGAGTATAGAGCGTGAGGACGTTACCTCTCTTGGCGAGTATAGTGAGCGTGAGGACGTTACCTCTCTTGGCGAGTATAGAGAGCGTGAGGACGTTACCTCTCTTGGCGAGTATAGAGAGCGTGAGGACGTTACCTCTCTTGGCGAGCATAGAGAGCGTGAGGACGTTACCTCTCCTAGGGAGTATAGTGTGAGGACATTACCTCTCTTAGCGAGTATAGTGTGAGGACATTACCTCTCTTAGCGAGTATAGAGAGCGTGAGGACGTTACCTCTTTTAGCTAGTATAGAGAGTGTGAGGACATTACCTCTCCTAGGGAGTATAGTGTGAGGACATTACCTCTCTTAGCGAGTATAGTGTGAGGACATTACCTCTCTTAGCGAGTATAGAGAGCGTGAGGACGTTACCTCTTTTAGCTAGTATAGAGAGTGTGAGGACATTACCTCTCCTAGGGAGTATAGTGTGAGGACATTACCTCTCTTAGCGAGTATAGTGTGAGGACATTACCTCTCTTAGCGAGTATAGTGTGAGGACATTACCTCTCTTAGCGAGTATAGAGAGCGTGAGGACGTTACCTCTTTTAGCTAGTATAGAGAGTGTGAGGACATTACCTCTCCTAGGGAGTATAGTGTGAGGACATTACCTCTCTTAGCGAGTATAGTGTGAGGACATTACCTCTCTTAGCGAGTATAGTGTGAGGACGTTACCTCTCTTAGCGAGTATAAAGAGCGTGAGGACGTTACCTCTCTTAGCGAGTATAGAGAGCGTGAGGACGTTACCTCTCTTAGCGAGTATAGAGTGAGGACGTTACCTCTCTTAGCGAGTATAGAGTGAGGACGTTACCTCTCTTGGCGAGTCTAGAGAGCGTGAGGACGTTACCTCTCTTGGCGAGTCTAGAGAGCGTGAGGACGTTACCTCTCTTGGCGAGTCTAGAGAGCGTGAGGACGTTACCTCTCTTGGCGAGTCTAGAGAGCGTGAGGACGTTACCTCCCTTGGCGAGTCTAGAGAGCGTGAGGACGTTACCTCTCTTGGCGAGTCTAGAGAGCGTGAGGACGTTACCTCTCTTGGCGAGTCTAGAGAGCGTGAGGACGTTACCTCTCTTGGCGAGTCTAGAGAGCGTGAGGACGTTACCTCTCTTGGCGAGTCTAGAGAGCGTGAGGACGTTACCTCTCTTGGCGAGTCTAGAGAGCGTGAGGACGTTACCTCTCTTGGCGAGTCTAGAGAGCGTGAGGACGTTACCTCTCTTGGCGAGTCTAGAGAGCGTGAGGACGTTACCTCTCTTGGCGAGTCTAGAGAGCGTGAGGACGTTACCTCTCTTGGCGAGTCTAGAGAGCGTGAGGACGTTACCTCTCTTGGCGAGTCTAGAGAGCGTGAGGACGTTACCTCTCTTGGCGAGTCTAGAGAGCGTGAGGACGTTACCTCTCTTGGCGAGTCTAGAGAGCGTGAGGACGTTACCTCTCTTGGCGAGTCTAGAGAGCGTGAGGACGTTACCTCTCTTGGCGAGTATAGAGAGCGTGAGGACGTTACCTCTCTTGGCGAATATAGAGCGTGAGGACGTTACCTCTCTTGGCGAGTATAGAGTGAGGACGTTACCTCTCTTAGCGAGTATAGAGTGAGGACGTTACCTCTCTTGGCGAGTATAGAGTGAGGACGTTACCTCTCTTGGCGAGTATAGAGAGCGTGAGGACGTTACCTCTCTTGGCGAGTATAGAGAGCGTGAGGACGTTACCTCTCTTGGCGAGTATAGAGCGTGAGGACGTTACCTCTCTTGGCGAGTATAGTGAGCGTGAGGACGTTACCTCTCTTGGCGAGTATAGAGAGCGTGAGGACGTTACCTCTCTTGGCGAGTATAGAGAGCGTGAGGACGTTACCTCTCTTGGCGAGTATAGAGAGCGTGAGGACGTTACCTCTCCTAGGGAGTATAGTGTGAGGACATTACCTCTCTTAGCGAGTATAGTGTGAGGACATTACCTCTCTTAGCGAGTATAGAGAGCGTGAGGACGTTACCTCTTTTAGCTAGTATAGAGAGTGTGAGGACATTACCTCTCCTAGGGAGTATAGTGTGAGGACATTACCTCTCTTAGCGAGTATAGTGTGAGGACATTACCTCTCTTAGCGAGTATAGAGAGCGTGAGGACGTTACCTCTTTTAGCTAGTATAGAGAGTGTGAGGACGTTACCTCTCTTAGGTAGTATAGTGTGAGGACATTACCTCTCTTAGCGAGTATAGTGTGAGGACATTACCTCTCTTAGCGAGTATAGTGTGAGGACATTACCTCTCTTGGCGAGTATAGAGAGCGTGAGGACGTTACCTCTTTTAGCTAGTATAGAGAGTGTGAGGACGTTACCTCTCTTAGGTAGTATAGTGTGAGGACATTACCTCTCTTAGCGAGTATAGTGTGAGGACATTACCTCTCTTAGCGAGTATAGTGTGAGGACATTACCTCTCTTGGCGAGTATAGAGAGCGTGAGGACGTTACCTCTCTTGGCGAGTATAGAGAGCGTGAGGACGTTACCTCTCTTGGCGAGTATAGAGAGCGTGAGGACGTTACCTCTCTTGGCGAGTATAGAGAGCGTGAGGACGTTACCTCTCTTGGCGAGTATAGAGAGCGTGAGGACGTTACCTCTCCTAGGGAGTATAGTGTGAGGACATTACCTCTCTTAGCGAGTATAGTGTGAGGACATTACCTCTCTTAGCGAGTATAGAGAGCGTGAGGACGTTACCTCTTTTAGCTAGTATAGAGAGTGTGAGGACATTACCTCTCCTAGGGAGTATAGTGTGAGGACATTACCTCTCTTAGCGAGTATAGTGTGAGGACATTACCTCTCTTAGCGAGTATAAAGAGCGTGAGGACGTTACCTCTCTTAGCGAGTATAGAGAGCGTGAGGACGTTACCTCTCTTGGCGAATATAGAGCGTGAGGACGTTACCTCTCTTAGCGAGTATAGAGTGAGGATGTTACCTCTCTTAGCGAGTATAGAGTGAGGACGTTACCTCTCTTGGCGAGTCTAGAGAGCGTGAGGACGTTACCTCTCTTGGCGAGTCTAGAGAGCGTGAGGACGTTACCTCTCTTGGCGAGTCTAGAGAGCGTGAGGACGTTACCTCTCTTGGCGAGTCTAGAGAGCGTGAGGACGTTACCTCTCTTGGCGAGTCTAGAGAGCGTGAGGACGTTACCTCTCTTGGCGAGTCTAGAGAGCGTGAGGACGTTACCTCTCTTGGCGAGTATAGAGAGCGTGAGGACGTTACCTCTCTTGGCGAATATAGAGCGTGAGGACGTTACCTCTCTTAGCGAGTATAGAGTGAGGACGTTACCTCTCTTAGCGAGTATAGAGTGAGGACGTTACCTCTCTTGGCGAGTATAGAGTGAGGACGTTACCTCTCTTGGCGAGTATAGAGAGCGTGAGGACGTTACCTCTCTTGGCGAGTATAGAGAGCGTGAGGACGTTACCTCTCTTGGCGAGTATAGAGAGCGTGAGGACGTTACCTCTCTTGGCGAGTATAGAGAGCGTGAGGACGTTACCTCTCTTGGCGAGTATAGAGAGCGTGAGGACGTTACCTCTCTTGGCGAGTATAGAGAGCGTGAGGACGCTACCTCTCTTGGCGAGTCTAGTGAGCGAGGACGCTACCTCTCTTGGCGAGTCTAGTGAGCGAGCACGTTACCTCTCTTGGCGAGTATAGAGTGTGAGGACGTTACCTCTCTTAGCGAGTATAGAGTGAGGACGTTACCTCTCTTGGCGAGTATAGAGAGCGTGAGGACGTTACCTCTCTTGGCGAGTATAGAGAGCGTGAGGACGTTACCTCTCCTAGGGAGTATAGTGTGAGGACATTACCTCTCTTAGCGAGTATAGTGTGAGGACATTACCTCTCTTAGCGAGTATAGAGAGCGTGAGGACGTTACCTCTTTTAGCTAGTATAGAGAGTGTGAGGACATTACCTCTCCTAGGGAGTATAGTGTGAGGACATTACCTCTCTTAGCGAGTATAGTGTGAGGACATTACCTCTCTTAGCGAGTATAGAGAGCGTGAGGACGTTACCTCTTTTAACTAGTATAGAGAGTGTGAGGACATTACCTCTCCTAGGGAGTATAGTGTGAGGACATTACCTCTCTTAGCGAGTATAGTGTGAGGACATTACCTCTCTTGGCGAGTATAGAGAGCGTGAGGACGTTACCTCTCTTGGCGAGTATAGGGAGCGTGAGGACGTTACCTCTCTTGGCGAGTATACGGAGCGTGAGGACGTTACCTCTCTTGGCGAGTATAGAGAGCGTGAGGACGTTACCTCTCTTGGCGAGTATAGAGAGCGTGAGGACGTTACCTCTCTTGGCGAGTATAGAGAGCGTGAGGACGTTACCTCTCTTGGCGAGTATAGTGAGCGAGGACGTTACCTCTCTTGGCGAGTATAGAGCGTGAGGACGTTACCTCTCTTGGCGAGTATAGTGAGCGTGAGGACGTTACCTCTCTTGGCGAGTATAGAGAGCGTGAGGACGTTACCTCTCTTGGCGAGTATAGAGAGCGTGAGGACGTTACCTCTCCTAGGGAGTATAGTGTGAGGACATTACCTCTCTTAGCGAGTATAGTGTGAGGACATTACCTCTCTTAGCGAGTATAGAGAGCGTGAGGACGTTACCTCTTTTAGCTAGTACAGAGAGTGTGAGGACATTACCTCTCCTAGGGAGTATAGTGTGAGGACATTACCTCTCTTAGCGAGTATAGTGTGAGGACATTACCTCTCTTGGCGAGTATAGTGTGAGGACATTACCTCTCTTAGCGAGTATAGTGTGAGGACATTACCTCTCTTGGCGAGTATAGAGAGCGTGAGGACGTTACCTCTCTTGGCGAGTATAGGGAGCGTGAGGACGTTACCTCTCTTGGCGAGTATAGGGAGCGTGAGGACGTTACCTCTCTTGGCGAGTATAGAGAGCGTGAGGACGTTACCTCTCTTGGCGAGTATAGAGAGCGTGAGGACGTTACCTCTCTTGGCGAGTATAGAGAGCGTGAGGACGTTACCTCTCTTGGCGAGTATAGAGAGCGTGAGGACGTTACCTCTCTTGGCGAGTATAGAGAGCGTGAGGACGTTACCTCTCTTGGCGAGTATAGTGAGCGAGGACGTTACCTCTCTTGGCGAGTATAGAGCGTGAGGACGTTACCTCTCTTGGCGAGTATAGTGAGCGTGAGGACGTTACCTCTCTTGGCGAGTATAGAGAGCGTGAGGACGTTACCTCTCTTGGCGAGTATAGAGAGCGTGAGGACGTTACCTCTCCTAGGGAGTATAGTGTGAGGACATTACCTCTCTTAGCGAGTATAGTGTGAGGACATTACCTCTCTTAGCGAGTATAGAGAGCGTGAGGACGTTACCTCTTTTAGCTAGTACAGAGAGTGTGAGGACATTACCTCTCCTAGGGAGTATAGTGTGAGGACATTACCTCTCTTAGCGAGTATAGTGTGAGGACATTACCTCTCTTGGCGAGTATAGTGTGAGGACATTACCTCTCTTGGCGAGTATAGAGAGCGTGAGGACGTTACCTCTCTTGGCGAGTATAGAGAGCGTGAGGACGTTACCTCTCTTGGCGAGTATAGAGAGCGTGAGGACGTTACCTCTCTTGGCGAGTATAGAGAGCGTGAGGACGTTACCTCTCTTGGCGAGTATAGAGAGCGTGAGGACGTTACCTCTCTTGGCGAGTATAGAGAGCGTGAGGACGTTACCTCTCTTGGCGAGTATAGAGAGCGTGAGGACGTTACCTCTCTTGGCGAGTATAGAGAGCGTGAGGACGCTACCTCTCTTGGCGAGTCTAGTGAGCGAGGACGCTACCTCTCTTGGCGAGTCTAGTGAGCGAGGACGCTACCTCTCTTGGCGAGTCTAGTGAGCGAGCACGTTACCTCTCTTGGCGAGTCTAGAGAGCGTGAGGACGTTACCTCTCTTGGCGAGTACAGAGAGCGTGAGGACGTTACCTCTCTTGGCGAGTACAGAGAGCGTGAGGACGTTACCTCTCTTGGCGAGTACAGAGAGCGTGAGGACGTTACCTCTCTTGGCGAGTATAGAGAGCGTGAGGACGTTACCTCTCTTGGCGAGTCTAGAGAGCGTGAGGACGTTACCTCTCTTGGCGAGTCTAGAGAGCGTGAGGACGTTACCTCTCTTGGCGAGTCTAGAGAGCGTGAGGACGTTACCTCTCTTGGCGAGTCTAGAGAGCGTGAGGACGTTACCTCTCTTGGCGAGTCTAGAGAGCGTGAGGACGTTACCTCTCTTGGCGAGTCTAGAGAGCGTGAGGACGTTACCTCTCTTGGCGAGTATAGAGAGCGTGAGGACGTTACCTCTCTTGGCGAGTATAGAGAGCGTGAGGACGCTACCTCTCTTGGCGAGTCTAGAGAGCGTGAGGACGTTACCTCTCTTGGCGAGTCTAGAGAGCGTGAGGACGTTACCTCTCTTGGCGAGTATAGAGAGCGTGAGGACGTTACCTCTCTTGGCGAGTATAGAGAGCGTGAGGACGCTACCTCTCTTGGCGAGTCTAGTGAGCGAGGACGCTACCTCTCTTGGCGAGTCTAGTGAGCGAGGACGCTACCTCTCTTGGCGAGTCTAGAGAGCGTGAGGACGTTACCTCTCTTGGCGAGTATAGAGAGCGTGAGGACGCTACCTCTCTTGGCGAGTCTAGTGAGCGAGGACGCTACCTCTCTTGGCGAGTCTAGTGAGCGAGCACGTTACCTCTCTTGGCGAGTATAGAGTGTGAGGACGTTACCTCTCTTGGCGAGTATAGAGTGAGGACGTTACCTCTCTTGGCGAGTCTAGAGAGCGTGAGGACGTTACCTCTCTTGGCGAGTATAGAGAGCGTGAGGACGTTACCTCTCTTGGCGAGTATAGAGAGCGTGAGGACGTTACCTCTCTTGGCGAGTATAGAGAGCGTGAGGACGTTACCTCTCTTGGCGAGTATAGAGAGCGTGAGGACGTTACCTCTCTTGGCGAGTATAGAGAGCGTGAGGACGTTACCTCTCTTGGCGAGTATAGAGAGCGTGAGGACGTTACCTCTCTTGGCGAGTCTAGAGAGCGTGAGGACGCTACCTCTCTTGGCGAGTCTAGAGAGCGTGAGGACGCTACCTCTCTTGGCGAGTCTAGAGAGCGTGAGGACGTTACCTCTCTTGGCGAGTATAGAGAGCGTGAGGACGCTACCTCTCTTGGCGAGTCTAGAGAGCGTGAGGACGCTACCTCTCTTGGCGAGTCTAGAGAGCGTGAGGACGTTACCTCTCTTGGCGAGTCTAGAGAGCGTGAGGACGTTACCTCTCTTGGCGAGTCTAGAGAGCGTGAGGACGTTACCTCTCTTGGCGAGTCTAGAGAGCGTGAGGACGTTACCTCTCTTGGCGAGTCTAGAGAGCGTGAGGACGTTACCTCTCTTGGCGAGTCTAGAGAGCGTGAGGACGTTACCTCTCTTGGCGAGTCTAGAGAGCGTGAGGACGTTACCTCTCTTGGCGAGTCTAGAGAGCGTGAGGACGTTACCTCTCTTGGCGAGTCTAGAGAGCGTGAGGACGTTACCTCTCTTGGCGAGTCTAGAGAGCGTGAGGACGTTACCTCTCTTGGCGAGTCTAGAGAGCGTGAGGACGTTACCTCTCTTGGCGAGTCTAGAGAGCGTGAGGACGTTACCTCTCTTGGCGAGTCTAGAGAGCGTGAGGACGTTACCTCTCTTGGCGAGTCTAGAGAGCGTGAGGACGTTACCTCTCTTGGCGAGTCTAGAGAGCGTGAGGACGTTACCTCTCTTGGCGAGTCTAGAGAGCGTGAGGACGTTACCTCTCTTGGCGAGTCTAGAGAGCGTGAGGACGTTACCTCTCTTGGCGAGTCTAGAGAGCGTGAGGACGTTACCTCTCTTGGCGAGTCTAGAGAGCGTGAGGACGTTACCTCTCTTGGCGAGTCTAGAGAGCGTGAGGACGTTACCTCTCTTGGCGAGTCTAGAGAGCGTGAGGACGTTACCTCTCTTGGCGAGTCTAGAGAGCGTGAGGACGTTACCTCTCTTGGCGAGTCTAGAGAGCGTGAGGACGTTACCTCTCTTGGCGAGTCTAGAGAGCGTGAGGACGTTACCTCTCTTGGCGAGTCTAGAGAGCGTGAGGACGTTACCTCTCTTGGCGAGTCTAGAGAGCGTGAGGACGTTACCTCTCTTGGCGAGTCTAGAGAGCGTGAGGACGTTACCTCTCTTGGCGAGTCTAGAGAGCGTGAGGACGTTACCTCTCTTGGCGAGTCTAGAGAGCGTGAGGACGTTACCTCTCTTGGCGAGTCTAGAGAGCGTGAGGACGTTACCTCTCTTGGCGAGTCTAGAGAGCGTGAGGACGTTACCTCTCTTGGCGAGTCTAGAGAGCGTGAGGACGTTACCTCTCTTGGCGAGTCTAGAGAGCGTGAGGACGTTACCTCTCTTGGCGAGTCTAGAGAGCGTGAGGACGTTACCTCTCTTGGCGAGTCTAGAGAGCGTGAGGACGTTACCTCTCTTGGCGAGTCTAGAGAGCGTGAGGACGTTACCTCTCTTGGCGAGTCTAGAGAGCGTGAGGACGCTACCTCTCTTGGCGAGTCTAGAGAGCGTGAGGACGCTACCTCTCTTGGCGAGTCTAGAGAGCGTGAGGACGCTACCTCTCTTGGCGAGTCTAGAGAGCGTGAGGACGCTACCTCTCTTGGCGAGTCTAGAGAGCGTGAGGACGTTACCTCTCTTGGCGAGTCTAGAGAGCGTGAGGACGTTACCTCTCTTGGCGAGTATAGAGAGCGTGAGGACGTTACCTCTCTTGGCGAGTCTAGAGAGCGTGAGGACGCTACCTCTCTTGGCGAGTCTAGTGAGCGAGGACGCTACCTCTCTTGGCGAGTCTAGTGAGCGAGGACGCTACCTCTCTTGGCGAGTCTAGAGAGCGAGGACGTTACCTCTCTTGGCGAGTCTAGAGAGCGTGAGGACGTTACCTCTCTTGGCGAGTCTAGAGAGCGTGAGGACGTTACCTCTCTTGGCGAGTCTAGAGAGCGTGAGGACGTTACCTCTCTTGGCGAGTCTAGAGAGCGTGAGGACGTTACCTCTCTTGGCGAGTCTAGAGAGCGTGAGGACGTTACCTCTCTTGGCGAGTCTAGAGAGCGTGAGGACGTTACCTCTCTTGGCGAGTCTAGAGAGCGTGAGGACGTTACCTCTCTTGGCGAGTCTAGAGAGCGTGAGGACGTTACCTCTCTTGGCGAGTCTAGAGAGCGTGAGGACGTTACCTCTCTTGGCGAGTCTAGAGAGCGTGAGGACGTTACCTCTCTTGGCGAGTCTAGAGAGCGTGAGGACGTTACCTCTCTTGGCGAGTCTAGAGAGCGTGAGGACGTTACCTCTCTTGGCGAGTCTAGAGAGCGTGAGGACGTTACCTCTCTTGGCGAGTCTAGAGAGCGTGAGGACGTTACCTCTCTTGGCGAGTCTAGAGAGCGTGAGGACGTTACCTCTCTTGGCGAGTCTAGAGAGCGTGAGGACGTTACCTCTCTTGGCGAGTCTAGAGAGCGTGAGGACGTTACCTCTCTTGGCGAGTCTAGAGAGCGTGAGGACGTTACCTCTCTTGGCGAGTCTAGAGAGCGTGAGGACGTTACCTCTCTTGGCGAGTCTAGAGAGCGTGAGGACGTTACCTCTCTTGGCGAGTCTAGAGAGCGTGAGGACGTTACCTCTCTTGGCGAGTCTAGAGAGCGTGAGGACGTTACCTCTCTTGGCGAGTCTAGAGAGCGTGAGGACGTTACCTCTCTTGGCGAGTCTAGAGAGCGTGAGGACGTTACCTCTCTTGGCGAGTCTAGAGAGCGTGAGGACGTTACCTCTCTTGGCGAGTCTAGAGAGCGTGAGGACGTTACCTCTCTTGGCGAGTCTAGAGAGCGTGAGGACGTTACCTCTCTTGGCGAGTCTAGAGAGCGTGAGGACGTTACCTCTCTTGGCGAGTCTAGAGAGCGTGAGGACGTTACCTCTCTTGGCGAGTCTAGAGAGCGTGAGGACGTTACCTCTCTTGGCGAGTCTAGAGAGCGTGAGGACGTTACCTCTCTTGGCGAGTCTAGAGAGCGTGAGGACGTTACCTCTCTTGGCGAGTCTAGAGAGCGTGAGGACGTTACCTCTCTTGGCGAGTCTAGAGAGCGTGAGGACGTTACCTCTCTTGGCGAGTCTAGAGAGCGTGAGGACGTTACCTCTCTTGGCGAGTCTAGAGAGCGTGAGGACGTTACCTCTCTTGGCGAGTCTAGAGAGCGTGAGGACGTTACCTCTCTTGGCGAGTCTAGAGAGCGTGAGGACGTTACCTCTCTTGGCGAGTCTAGAGAGCGTGAGGACGTTACCTCTCTTGGCGAGTCTAGAGAGCGTGAGGACGTTACCTCTCTTGGCGAGTCTAGAGAGCGTGAGGACGTTACCTCTCTTGGCGAGTCTAGAGAGCGTGAGGACGTTACCTCTCTTGGCGAGTCTAGAGAGCGTGAGGACGTTACCTCTCTTGGCGAGTCTAGAGAGCGTGAGGACGTTACCTCTCTTGGCGAGTCTAGAGAGCGTGAGGACGTTACCTCTCTTGGCGAGTCTAGAGAGCGTGAGGACGTTACCTCTCTTGGCGAGTCTAGAGAGCGTGAGGACGTTACCTCTCTTGGCGAGTCTAGAGAGCGTGAGGACGTTACCTCTCTTGGCGAGTCTAGAGAGCGTGAGGACGTTACCTCTCTTGGCGAGTCTAGAGAGCGTGAGGACGTTACCTCTCTTGGCGAGTCTAGAGAGCGTGAGGACGTTACCTCTCTTGGCGAGTCTAGAGAGCGTGAGGACGTTACCTCTCTTGGCGAGTCTAGAGAGCGTGAGGACGTTACCTCTCTTGGCGAGTCTAGAGAGCGTGAGGACGTTACCTCTCTTGGCGAGTCTAGAGAGCGTGAGGACGTTACCTCTCTTGGCGAGTCTAGAGAGCGTGAGGACGTTACCTCTCTTGGCGAGTCTAGAGAGCGTGAGGACGTTACCTCTCTTGGCGAGTCTAGAGAGCGTGAGGACGTTACCTCTCTTGGCGAGTCTAGAGAGCGTGAGGACGTTACCTCTCTTGGCGAGTCTAGAGAGCGTGAGGACGTTACCTCTCTTGGCGAGTCTAGAGAGCGTGAGGACGTTACCTCTCTTGGCGAGTCTAGAGAGCGTGAGGACGTTACCTCTCTTGGCGAGTCTAGAGAGCGTGAGGACGTTACCTCTCTTGGCGAGTCTAGAGAGCGTGAGGACGTTACCTCTCTTGGCGAGTCTAGAGAGCGTGAGGACGTTACCTCTCTTGGCGAGTCTAGAGAGCGTGAGGACGTTACCTCTCTTGGCGAGTCTAGAGAGCGTGAGGACGTTACCTCTCTTGGCGAGTCTAGAGAGCGTGAGGACGTTACCTCTCTTGGCGAGTCTAGAGAGCGTGAGGACGTTACCTCTCTTGGCGAGTCTAGAGAGCGTGAGGACGTTACCTCTCTTGGCGAGTCTAGAGAGCGTGAGGACGTTACCTCTCTTAGCGAGTCTAGTGAGCGAGCACGTTACCTCTCTTAGCGAGTCTAGTGAGCGAGGACGTTACCTCTCTTAGCGAGTCTAGTGATGACAGCTGAGTGTTCATATTTTACAGTCCCTGCATGTTCAATAATTGGGCAGATTAATGAGTCTATGATAAGTGTCCACACTGCCCTCTTCTGGCCACACCTCCCACATTAGTGTGCAGAACTATGTATATGACAGACTTTGATTTCTGTACCAAATCTCATTGTTCTGTACTATTCTAGATTAAAGTCCAATTTGACAAAATTGTCCCCTGCTGGTTAATTTTTTTACATTTCCTGAAAATCGACAAAAGCATCCAGGAGTTAGAACCAAGTCTGAGACTTATGATTCAGACGTTATTGGCCTACAGGTTTCCTGCTCTGCAGCGCCTCCTTCAGGATGCTACTGGAACTCCTCTCACTGTTCACCTGAACAGGGTTCAGCACCACCAACCCAACGTGTTCAGTTACACAGCTCCAAGTCCCTGAACACGAAACGCCAGATTGCATTAAACCTGCCCACTGACACCAACTGACACAAACGGTAACAAACTCATTTTCAGAAACCTCAGATTAAGACAAAGTGGATTTATTTTATTTATTTTTAAAAAATCTAATGTAATACATTAGGGGTAAACAAGTCTTCAGAAGCCTTTAAAAAGTACATTCAGTATGCATGCTGTACATACACACCACCCATCCCCTCATCTCCACACGTTGACCTTTGACCCTGGCCGCTGACCTTGGGGTCCACTGCGTTGCCTTCGTGAGGTTGTGCTTTGTGTGGGACGCGGCGGAGCCTGACACTGAGGAGTAGTCACACACACACACACACACACACACACACATTTCTGCACTAAATGTTGTGAAGTTCAGTCAGTACTGAACCTGTACGTTCAGTAGTTTAAGGCTTTGGGAAATCCAGTCAGTTCAGTAGCCCTGTAGTCTGGCACTGCAGTCAGAATAGAACTCTGTCAGACTGGAAGCTGAGAAGGACATGTTTGTCATGTATGGATTAGTTCATCAACACCTGTCCAGGATTCCATCTGGAGAGGATTACAGACCCGAGCCCCTCCCAGATTAAACAGACAGAAACTATAGATCTATAGATGACAACTATAGATCTCCACAGTTAATGAGCAAACACGCTTGGTGTGTGAGGGAGACATTTGTGTGTGACGTGTGTGTGCGTGCACGTGTGTGTGTTACCTCTTTTTTTTCATGCTGCATTTGTTTGTGATCCAGGTGGACCGTATCAGAGCAGGGTTCCCCTGACCTGGTCACACACCCACACCCACACACAGTCAGAAACATGAATAATATTTAGAAAAATGTGCAGGAATTAAACACAAACAATAAACAATACTGTGTAACAGATTGAAAATGATGGTAATAATATCATTATTAGTTATCACTATTCTCATTATTATTATTATTAGTAGTAGTAGTTCTATTTATATAATGCCTTTCTCAAACTCAAGGACACTTTACAGACATAAATCAACTTTACCACGCCACAGCATATCAGACACCACAACCCCCTGGGGGACTGCTCCGGGTGCGGTTGAAGGGGTGTAGGTTAAGACCAGAAACCGACACTCACCCTCAGACACCCATATGCCACCCACACCCACCCACAGACACCCAAACCCCAAACACAGACCTGAGGAGGCCAGAGAGGAGGTGCTGTAGTTGCTGAGTGGTGTGGGTGGTGGTGGCAGAAGGCAAGGCCAGGCGGAGGAGGTTAGTGAGCTGCTCCAACTGAGGGTCTCTTGGACAACCGAGGGGGGAACCAGTGCTCACGGTGTCAGAGCGAGCTTGATGGTGTGTGGGGAGTGACGTCAACTCCCCCGGCACACTGGGTACACACTCATAAGCCACACCTGCAAACAGACACACACACACACAGGCATGGCGTTCTGTTGGAGGTTTCCAACATTCAGGTTGTGGCGGTCATGTTTCACCAAACCAGTGGATCATGGTCTCATGCATGGAGAGATGCTCAGGTGCCTGACTAGTATTGCACTGGTGAAGGTCTTTGTGGAAGGTTCTTCATCTCCTTCACAGTGAACACTGCTAGCACAGCTGCTCAGTGTCAACCACGGGTCTGAACTCTCCTGTAAACGCACGATTAACCCCAAGTGAACCCAGGAGGAAAACACACACACCCACCTGGACTGAGCATGTGAAGGTCTGGATTGCTCTCATGTGTAGACTGGTCCTTCAGAGGCTCTCCAGGAGAACGATCCAACAGCTGGAAGGTGTGCACGTGTGTGAGGGAAATGCTTTCTGAACAAACAGTAAATTCTTAGACAGTACTACAAAGCTGGAAATGTGTGTGTGGTCCATACCTTTGATATGTAATACTGGAGCTCACTCTGTCTGTCTTCATGTAGAGCTGGGAGACTCATCATAGCAGGGAGGGTCCTTTCTTTGATTGATAGGGACTGATCTTTTATGGGCGGAGCTTGTTCTCCAGTAGTGCTGTGCTTCTCTACAGATATGTCATATTTTCCCACCCCCTTCTCTAAGCTACTGCTCTGATTTTTCGAGTGCATGTGGTTCACATTGAAAGCAGGAATTGGATTCTGATTCATATGTCTGTTCACACGTGTCTGTTCCACATGACTCCCGATCTGGTTCACATGAGAATATGAATCCTGCCTATGATGACTTGGGATCGGGTTCAGCGTCTCAGCACATACTCTCACTCTGGTAGGCGTAATCTCTCCTTCTTTCTCTCTCTCCAGGGGCTGTTTTACTACTTCCAGAGGCTTGTCCCAGAGAGAGCTTAAATCACCAACGCCTAGAGCTCGAAAACCACCCATACAATACACACACACACACACACACACACACACACAATATAGAGTCTATGTGTATATGTGCGCATATATAAGTGTGTGTGTGCATGCGTGTGTGTGTGTGCGTGTGCATGCATGTATGTCTACGTGTATACAGTGGCATTGTTTCCACAAACTTCTGTAATGTCAACATTTATTTCTGTCCAGAGTTGCATTAATTTTCCCCAACACCTTGTACTGATGATGGGAGAGTTGGACCACTGCACAAAGTCTTCTCCAGCACATCCCAAAGATTCTCAATGGGGTTCAGGTCTGGACTCTGTGGTGGCCAATCCATGTGTGAAAATGATGTCTCACGCAACCTGAACCACTCTTTCACAATTTGAGCCCGATGAATCCTGGCATTGTCATCTTGGAATATGCCCGTGCCATCAGGGAAGAAAAAATCCATTGATGGAATAACCTGGTCGTTCAGTATATTCAGGTAGTCAGCTGACCTCATGGTTAACAAATGAGAAGCTACTCACTGCATCAGTTAGGGTTAAATAACTTGTTGCCAGCTGAAACAATCACCCATGCAATAATTATCCAATGGGACGCTCTTACTCATTTGCTTAGTTAAATCCAGGTGGTGACCTTTTTTTGGCCAGGCAGTGTATGTGTGTGTGTGTACCTGTGAGATTAGTGTCATCCAGCACAGGCTCCAGGGGACTGAATGAATGACTGTGATTTAAGAGGCCAAAGTCAGAGTCTCCTGTGTGTGTGTCAGGCCTCCTGTCTGTCTGCCCCACTGCCCCATGCTGTCTGTCTCTGCACATGTGCAAAACCACAGCCTGGGGAGCAGCTGAGAGACAGACAGACGGACAGACAGACGGACAGACAGACGGACAGAGACAACAGAGGGGTGAGCGAGACAGCGGGGGTGGGGTGGAGGGACAGAGCGAGAGAGCGAGAGAATAATAATGTAGTATTAATTTTAACTGTTGTAGTTACTGTTATTATTATTGGTAGTAGTAGTGATGGTACCATTGTAGTTATTATTATTACTAGTGATACTGTACCTGGAGTGACTGTGGTTACTGTCCCAGAACTGCTGGTGTCTTCAGCCTCAGGGAGGGAGGGACATCTTATTGTACCATACAGGGACAGGGAGGGGGGTGTCTCTACAGCCTAACACACACACACACACACACACACACACACACACACACACACACACAGATCTCTTCAAGTACTGTACTATTGATCTTTACACATGACTGTCTACACTCTAACAGAATCAAATTTGCTAAATCTCGGACACCTGCTCTGGATTGGTCAGCAACCTCAGAGCCTCTGTCCAATGGGTGCGCATCATTCCCTGTAGGCGGGACACCAACTCTTCCCTCTGCATCTCCAGCCTTCTCTTACTGGTTTCCATGGAAACCAATTGCTCTTGCATTTCCGCAATCCTACACACACACAGAGTTAGAGATGTTACACTAGGAGCTCTTATTGACGCTGTATGTATTTCTTGCTGTAGGTGTGATGTGACCAGACCCTTAGTGTGTAAGCACAGGGTGAGCTGGTGTGTAACGTACTTGTGATCGCAGTGCAGGGTGAGCTGGTGTAGTCTCTCCTCTCTCTCCTGTAATTGTGCTCTGAATTCCTCCACCTGCGTTGATAGTTCACGCTCATGATGTTCTCTCAGGTCCAACAACTGCTTCCTGTAAACACACACACAGGCGCACACACACAGACAACAACAAACAAATAAAACGTATTAGCGTTTGTAGAAATAAAAAAGAAACATTTGCATTTGTAGAAATACAATAAACACATTACACTGTTGCTGTGCTGTTTTCCTGTTGGGGGTGTGGGTATGTGTGGGTGTGTGTGTGTGTGTACGTACGTATTTGTGCTGTTCCCGTATCTTGGCTATTGCTGTGCTGTTTTCCTATAGGGGGTGTGTGTGTGTGTGTGTGTGTGTATGTACGTACCTGTGCTGTTCCCGTATCTTGGCTGTTGCTGTGCTGTTTTCCTGTTGAATGTGTGCGAGTCTCTCTGTGACCTGCTGCTCTACAGACAGTCTGAGCTCCACCTCCCTCTGAGAGCACTGCGCTTCAAAACGGGCCTGATACACAACAGAGCCACCATAAACACCACCCATACAAACACCACCTGTACAAGCACCACCCCTATAAACAACACCCACATGAACACCGCCACTGTAACCACCCCCCATACGAACACTGCCACTGTAACCACCCCCCATACGAACACTGCCACTGTAACCACCCCGTACGAACACTGCCACTGTAACCACCCCCCGTACGAACACTGCCACTGTAACCACCCCCCGTACGAACACTGCCACTGTAACCACCCCGTACGAACACTGCCACTGTAACCACCCCGTACGAACACTGCCACTGTAACCACCCCGTACGAACACTGCCACTGTAACCACCCCGTACGAACACTGCCACTGCCAACACCCCCCCGTACGAACACTGCCACTGCCAACACCCCCCCGTACGAACACTGCCAACACCCCCCGTACGAACATCACCACTATAAACACCCCCCGTACGAACATCACCACTATAGACACCACCTGTACAATCGGAGCCACTGTAAACAAAACCACTCTAAACAAAACTGGTTGGAGAGAAACTGTGTGTGTGCGTGCGCGTGAGATAGACCTGGTCCAAGGCTCGATCCACCCTGGCTGTGTCTCTCTCTCTCCTGGTCTCATCCAGGTCCTGTTGTAACTGTTGAAGTCTAGACTGGCCTTCCTCACGCAGCTGCACCTCCTGGCCCACTCGCTCCTACACACACAGCTATTACAACTTTGGATTCTACATCAGGCACACAGAAGTCTCCATAATTCTCAAAATGAAGCTTGCTGCCATGATCTATCTACTCACACGTGTGTGTGTGTGTGTGAGTGAAACACTCACCCTCTCTCTCTCTAGCTGCTGTGTCAGTAGTGAGATATCCTGTTGCAGGTGTGTGTGTGTGTGTGTGGCCTGCTCAAGCTGGCCCTGTAAAGCCTGGGTGTGGATTTGGAGCGTCCCCACTTCAGTCCTCTGTTTCTCAGTCTCACTGCGTAGCTGCTGGCGCTGATGCTGGAGTTCCTCCACACACACACGCAGCTCAGCCAGCTCCCTCTCCTGACAACACACACACACACAAGCTTCTGCAATGTCACATTTATTTCTGTCCAGAGTTGCATTAATTTTCCCCAAGATCTTGTACTGATGATGGGAGAGTTGGACCACTGCGCAAAATCTTCTCCAGCACATCCCAAAGATTCTCAATGGGGTTCAGGTCTGGACTCCGTGGTGGCCAATCCATGTGTGAAAATGATGTCTCACGCAACCTGAACCACTCTTTCACAATTTGAGCCTGATGACTCCTGGCATTGTCATCTTGGAATATGCCCGTGCCATCAGGGAAGAAAAAATCCATTGATGGAATAACCTGGTCGTTCAGTATATTCAGGTAGTCAGCTGACCTCATTCTTTTGGCACATAATGTTGCTGAACCTAAACCTGACCAACTGCAGCAACCCCAGATCATAGCACTGCCCCACAGGCTTGTACGGTAGGCACTAGGCATGATGGGTGCGTCACTTCAGCTGCCTCTCTTCTTACCCTGATGCGCACATCACTCTGGAACAGGGTAAATCTGGACTCATCAGACCACGTGACCTTCTTCCATTGCTCCAGAGTCCAATCTTTATGCTCCCTAACAAACTGAAGCCATTTTTCGCTGGTTAGCCTCACTGAAAAGTGGTTTTCTTAAGGCTACACAGCTGTTTAGTCCCAATCCCTTGAATTCCCTTCACATTGTGTGTGTGGAAATGCTCTTACTTTCACTATTAAACATCCCTGAGTTCTGCTGTTGTTTTTCTACGATTTGATGTCACCACACGTTTAAGTGATTGCCGATCACAATCATTCAAGATTTTTTTCTGACCACATTCCTTCCTAGAAGATGATGTTTCTCCACTGTCCTTCCACTTTTTAATAATGCGTTGGACAGTTCTTAACCCGATTTTAGTAGTTCCAGCAATCTCCTTAGATGTTTTCTCTGCTTGTTGCATGGCAATAATTTGACCTTTCTGAAACAGATTAACATCTTTTCCACGACCACAGGATGTGTCTTTCAACATGGTTGTTTAACAAATGAGAAGCTACTCACTGCATCAGTTAGGGTTAAATAACTTGTTGCCAGCTGAAACAATCACCCATGCAATAATTATCCAATCGGAGGCTCTTACCCATTTGCTTAGTTAAATCCAGGTGGTGACCTTTTTTTGGCCACGCACTGTATGTGTGTGTGTGTGTGTGTGTGTATGTGTGTGTACCAGCTGACTGTTGGTATTTTGTAGCTCTTCGTTGTGTTTTTGTTCTTTGTCCAGAGTTTCTGCTGCGTCTGACAGACTCTTCTCAAAGCACGCCAGGGCCTAAACACACACACGAACAGGAAAATGAACGCTCTGATATTATGCTTATCATTTATCAAGATCACAGGTGTGTGTGTGTGTGTGAGAGAGTGTGTGTGTGGGTTAGGGTTAGGGTTTGTGTGTGTGTGGGTTAGGGGTTAGGGTTAGTGTCTGTGTTAGGTTTAGGGTTAGTGTGTGTGTATGTGTGTGGGTTAGGGTTAGGGTTAGTCTGTGTGTTAGGGTTAGGGTTAGTCTGTGTGTGTGTTAGGGTTAGTGTGTGTGTGTGGGTTAGGGGTTAGGGTTAGTGTGTGTGGGGGGATTAGGGGTTAGGGTGTGTGTGGGTTAGGGTTAGTGTGTGTGTGTGTGGGGGGGGTTAGGGTTAGGGGTAAGGGTTAGTGTTAGTGTGTGTGTTAGGGTTAGGGGTTAGTGTCTGTGTTAGGTTTAGGGTTTGTGTGTGTGTGTGTGTGTGTGTGTGTGTGTTAGGGTTAGGGTGTGTGGGTTAGGGTTAGTGTGTGTGGGTTAAGGTTAGGGTTAGTCTGTGTGTTAGGGTTAGGGTTAGTCTGTGTGTTAGGGGTTAGGGTTTGTGTGTGTGTGGGTTAGGGTTAGGGGTAAGGGTTAGTGTTAGTGTGGGGGTTAGGGGTTAGTGTCTGTGTTAGGTTTAGGGTTAGTGTGTGTGTGTGTGTGTGTGTGTGTTAGGGTTAGGGTGTGTGGGTTAGGTTTAGTCTGTGTGTGTGTTAGGGTTAGGGTTTGTGTGTGTGGGGGGGTTAGGGTTAGGGTGTGTGGGGGGGTTAGGGTTAGGGTGTGTGTGTGTGGGGGTTAGGGTTAGGGGTAAGGGTTAGTGTTTGTGTGTGTTAGGGTTAGGGGTTAGGGTTAGTGTGTGTGTATGTGTGTGTGTGTGTGTGTGTTAGGGTTAGTGTGTGAGGGTTAGTTTGTGTGTCAGGGTTAGGGTTAGTGTGTGTGTCAGGGTTAGGGTTAGTGTGTGTGGGTTAGGGTTAGTGTGTGTGGGGGGGTTAGGGGTTAGTGTGTGTGGGTTAGGGTTAGTGTGTGTGTGGGTTAGGGTTAGGGGTAGTGTGTGGGTTAGGGGTAGTGTGTGGGTTAGGGGTTAGGGTTAGTGTCTGTGTGTGTTAGGGTTAGTCTGTGTGTTAGGGGTTAGGGTTAGTGTGTGTGGGTTAGGGTTAGTGTGTGTGTGGGTTAGGGTTAGGGGTAGTGTGTGTGTTAGGGTTAGTGTGTGTGTGGGTTAGGGTTAGTGTGTGTGTGTGGGTTAGGGTTAGGGGTAGTGTGTGGGTTAGGGGTAGTGTGTGGGTTAGGGGTAGTGTGTGGGTTAGGGGTAGTGTGTGTGTTAGGGGTAGTGTGTGTGGGTTAGGGTTAGTGTGTGTGGGTTAGGGTTAGTGTGTGTGGGTTAGGGTTAGTGTGTGTGGGTTAGGGTTAGTGTGTGGGTTAGGGTTAGTGTGTGGGTTAGGGGTAGTGTGTGTGTTAGGGGTAGTGTGTGTGTTAGGGGTAGTGTGTGTGTTAGGGGTAGGGTTAGTGTGTCTGTGGGTTAGGGTTAGGGTTAGTGTGTGGGTTAGGGCTAGTGTGTGGGTTAGGGTGTGTGGGTGTGTGTGTGTTAGGGTTAGTGTGTGTGGGTTAGGGTTAGGGATAGTGTGTGTGTGTGTGTGTGTTAGGGTTAGTGTGTGTGTGTGTTAGGGTTAGGGTGTGTGTGTGTTAGGGTTAGGGTGTGTGTGTGTTAGGGTTAGGGTGTTAGGGTTAGGGTTAGTGTGTGGGTTAGGGTTAGGGTTAGTGTGTGTGTTAGGGTTAGGGTTAGTGTGTGTGTGTGTTAGGGTTGGGTTAGGGTTAGGGGGAGTGTGTGTGTTAGGGTGTGTGTTAGGGTTAGGGGGAGTGTGTGTGTTAGGGTGTGTGTTAGGGTTAGGGGGAGGGTGTGTGTTAGGGTGTGTGTTAGGGTTAGGGTTAGGGGGAGGGTGTGTGTTAGGGTTAGGGGGAGTGTGTGTGTTAGGGTGTGTGTTAGGGTTAGGGGGAGTGTGTGTGTTAGGGTTAGGGGGAGTGTGTGTGTTAGGGTGTGTGTTAGGGTTAGGGGGAGTGTGTGTGTTAGGGTGTGTGTTAGGGTTAGGGGGAGGGTGTGTGTTAGGGTGTGTGTTAGGGTTAGGGTTAGGGGGAGGGTGTGTGTTAGGGTTAGGGGGAGTGTGTGTGTTAGGGTGTGTGTTAGGGTTAGGGGGAGTGTGTGTGTTAGGGTGTGTGTTAGGGTTAGGGGGAGGGTGTGTGTTAGGGTGTGTGTTAGGGTTAGGGGGAGGGTTAGGGTTAGGGTGTGTGTGTGTTAGGGTTAGGGTGTGTGTGTGTTAGGGTTAGGGTGTGTGTGTGTTAGGGTTAGGGTGTGTGTGTGTTAGGGTTAGGGTTAGTGTGTGGCTTAGGGTTAGGGTTAGTGTGTGTGTTAGGGTTAGGGTTAGTGTGTGTGTTAGGGTTGGGTTAGGGTGTGTGTTAGGGTTAGGGGGAGTGTGTGTGTTAGGGTGTGTGTTAGGGTTAGGGGGAGGGTGTGTGTTAGGGTGTGTGTTAGGGTTAGGGTTAGGGTTAGGGTGTGTGTTAGGGTTAGGGTTAGGGTTAGGGTGTATGTTACCCTCTCTGCAGTCTCCTTCTCCTCCTGCAGTCGTCTGACTCCCTCACTCTTCTCCTTCTCATGTTTCCTCCATCCCTCCACCACCTTCTCCAGCGTCTGGGGCAAAGACTTACATGTGATGGCTGTGTGTGTGAACGCACATATGGTTGTGTGCCTGTGCACGCATGTGTGTATGCGCGCACATGTGTGTATGTGCGCGCATGCGTGTGTATGCACGTGTATCTATACGTGTGTACACGCGTGTGCATGTAGGCACGTGTGTGTGCGTGTATGTATGTATATGCATGTGTGTGTACATGCGTGTGTGTGTGTGCGTGCATTTGCATATGTGTGCATGTACGTGTGCGCGTGTATATGCGCATGCGTGTACGCGTGTATATATGCGCGTGTATATATATGCATATATGCGTGTGTATATATGCGTGTGTATATATGCGTGTATGTGTATATGCGCGTGTGTGTATATGTGCATGTATATGTGTATATATGCGTGTATATGTGTATATGCATGTGTGTATATATGCGTGTATATGTGTATATGTGCATGTATTTACATTCACGGCATTTAGCTGACCCTTTTTGACCAGTGTGTACATGCGTGTGTGTGTGTGTGGACCTTGTCCAGCTGCTCGATCATGATGTCCTTCTTGCGGTCGGCCGACACAGCCAGGTTGAGCTGCTGCTGTAAGGTTAAAGCTTTATTCTGGAGAGCCAGCACCTGCTGCTCCGCGTGCTACCACCAGAGGGCAGCACAGAGGGAGTAGGGGGGGGGAGAGAGAGAAGACCAGACAAGGCTGCTCACACAATAGCAGTGTGTCAAAGAACTCCAGACCAAGAGTGTCAGAACGAGACATCAGTTGTCTGGCCTGTTTCTGGACCTAAAACCGCACACACACGTACTGAACCCACAGTGCAAGGGTTGGGAAAAGGCCTCGATACTCAGCCCTAACCCTCGATACTCATGCCTAACCCTAACCCTCTTTACTCAGCCCTAACGCTTGATACTGAACTCTAATCCTAACCCTCAATACTCAACCTTGACCCTACGTCCACCTACGGTCTCCCTGACCTGACCACGACACCGGACACCACATACACACACACACAATCCTAACAAACGTGTTCTGCTTGCTGGCTAACCTGTGTGTGTGTGTGTGTGTGTGTGTGTGTGTGTGTGTGTGTTACCTTCCGTCTGGCCCTCTCTCTCTCCAGACTTTCTCTGGTCACCTGCAGCTCTGAGAGGGAGTGAAGGGAGGCGGGACTAACATCAGCACGGAGACGGGAATACCGTGGAAACAAGTCCTCTATTCCTCCCAGAGAGACAGACGCACTAAGGAGCAGAGTGGGGGAGGGGGAATGTCCTGATAAGGAAATAGTTTCATTTGAGTGCATGTGTGTCTTGTACATGAGCATGTGTGTGGTGTGTACCTGAGCAGGTGTGATGTGTTGTCACTCTCATGCGAGTCGTCCTGAGAATGCTGGTATACTGGCTCCAAGAGCTCTGCAAGATGGAACAAGGTCAGGGGTCAGGTGTGTGCGTGTTTGTGTGCGTGTGCGTACTCACCATCTGTCTCCTCAGTGATTCTTGCTGCTGTGTTCATCATTGTCTGTAAATGACTCCTCACATTCTGCATCTCGTCAATGTGCCACCTTCCCTGCTACACACACACACACACAGTGCCGTGTGTTGCACGCTAACGTGTCCCACAGTGCCGTGTGTTGCACACTAACATGTCCCACAGTGCCGTGTTAATAAGTTACCGAGAGTTTAGCGCTGTTGCTCACACTGCTTTGCAAGTTCACGTCCATGTCTTCTGTCATTAGCTCCGCCTCTGACCCTGCCTCCTGCACTCCCACTATGCCGTGGGAGGAAAAGGCATCCAGACTAAAATCCGCCTCTTGTGACTCATTCAGCCTATCAGAGCTCAGAGAGCGGGTGGCTGTTGGCATAACAACCGAACAGAGTTCAGGAGAGGAGAGCTTAAAGGATACCTGCCTATAGACAGAAAGACAGACAGACAGAGTGTCTCTGGTAAGCTGGTGGGCAGAGCACACAAGTGCAGCAGAAGACCCACACAGGTACTTACACGGCGGACTCACCTGGCTTTAGCAGAGATCGCAGAATAACCTTTGACCTCCTGCTCTTTGCTGCGCTGGAGTGAGGAGTAGAGGTGGGCAGTGACCTGCCGAGAGGCTGAGAGAGGGGAGGATGGCCAGGAGCGTGTTAGCGAGGGCAAGGAGGCAGAGCCAAGAGGAAGAACAGCAGGAGGACGTGGAGCAAGAGACGGTGAAGGAGGGGTGGACGCGGGTAAAGGATCAATGCCGCTCAGCACGTCTTCAGCTGTCTCTTCAGACATCTCACACTGTGAGAAGGAGACAGAAATGAGTGATGATGAGAAAGAAATGAGTTATGACTACAGACATCTCACACTGTGAGAGAGACAGAAATGAGTTATGACTCTACAGACATCTCACTGTGAGAGACAGAAATGAGTTATGACTACAGACATCTCACACTGTGAGAAAGAGACAGAAATGAGTTATGACTAGACATCTCACACTGAGAAAAACAGAAATGAGTTATGACTCTAGACATCACTGTGAGAGAGACAAAAATGAGTGATAATGGCTCTACATACATCTCACACTGTGAGAAAGAGACAGAAATGAGTTATGACTCTACAGACAGCTTACACTGTGAGAGGAAAAGTATTTAAACAGTTATATTGTCATTGTCCTAGAAGCTTAACGGTCATATTGGAAATTAATTCAAAAGTAGATTAAAATCATTATTACGTTGACTGTTGGCGCCGATTATGTTCACACCGAGACTAAACATCTTTATCATCATTATTCTCTTACAAAGATTTCGCAAAGTACTGAATATTCCCCTCACGAAATATTAACTACTAGATTATTTGCTAGCTAGATTTTTTGAAGAGTTAGTTAACTAGTTAGCCAGCTAACTATATAAACTTTAAGACTGGCGCTTTACTAATTCGTATGAAGTTAGCAAAACGTTGATGACGGGTATAAAACTCTGTAGTTAACCGAGTTACCCAAGCTGTAGTTTACTCAGCCTACCCGACCCTACCCTACCTAACATAACCCACATAACCTAACCTAACCTAACATAACCCACATAACCTAACCTAACCTAACATAACCCACATAACCTAACCTACCCGACCCTACCTCAGATACCCCAGCTAACCAGCCAGTTAAGATCGGTTTCAGTAGGTTAAGCCACTCTAAGTACTAGGTTAGCTAGCCAGCTAGCGTTAGGTAAACTGGCGAGCTAGCCGGCCTCTCAACACCAGGGCTCTGCGTGTTAGCTAGGTTATCCAGATTATCCAGGTTAGCTAGGTTATCCAGGTTAGCTAGATTATCCAGGTTATCCAGGTTAGCTAGATTATCCAGGTTATCCAGGTTAGCTAGATTATCCAGGTTAGCTAGGTTATCCAGGTTATCCAGGTTAGCTAGCGCGGCTTCGTTCGGAAACGCGTTATGTTGTGAGGGATGTGAGCTAAAATAACCGCGTTTGCGAGGCAACGGACGCTCGGAGTGTTAACCTCATCAGCGCGGGTTAACCTCATCTGAACGGCCCGAGGCTCCTCAGCCCGGTTAACGTTTACCTCTGTGACGGTTTAACGGCCCGAGGCTCCTCAGCCCGGTTGACGTTTACCTCTGTGACGGTTTAACGGCCCGAGGCTCCTCAGCCCGGTTGACGTTTACCTCTGTGACGGTTTAACGTCGCCGGGGCTTCGTCAGGTCGCGCGACTTCCCGACTCCATCCGCGCCATAGCAACCGCGTATCAACGGCACGACCACTCGCTTACGTCATCAATAGCGGCCGTGCACCGCGAGACCGTGGACAGGGAAGTGAAAGCGCATCCGCGTGTGCGGAACAACCGTCAGTCCCTAAACAGGCTGCAAATTCTCGTCCAATTCGGACAGCTTCAGTGCAGCTTTTTGGGAACACACACACACGAGAGCCAGGAGTGGTCATCTCACTGGTTTGGCCACCTCTGTAGCTGATGAGGTTAACTCAGACGTGCTTGTAAACTGGTAGTATTGATCTGCTTTCTGTATAGGTGGCATGCAACACTTAGCAGCTGTTGGTTCTATGTGCTCATCTGGCTGGACACCAAAATAAGGGGCAGTAGTGTCTCAGTGGTTAAAGTACCTGACTAGTACTCAGAATGTTGCCAGTTCAAGTCTCACAACTGGCAAGTTTCAACCCTGAACAAGACCCTTAACCCTCAATTACTTAAGTTGTGTTCGCTTTGGATAAAAGTGTCAGATAAATGGAAATGTCACAATGGAGGTAGCATATATAACAACAAAAGCAGAAGCCCTAGAACAGATCCTTGTGGGACCTCTGAGTGTGTGACTCTCCACCTCGTAGCCACTGAACAAGTGATTGAGCACCTCTGGATCAACACAGACACACACATGATATTGATCCAAATATGTTGAAAATTTTAGATTTGAGTCAACAAACAAAAAAGCACATCAAACCACGTGTATATATATATATATATATATATATATATATATATATATATATATATATATATATATATATATATATTATATAAGCTACAGATTTATTTTTGTTAAATAAAAAAGAAAAACCAAACAGCTGGAATGATGTTTTAAAAAGGCGGAGTTTATACAAGCGTGGAATGTTGGAGGCAGGGTTTCTCCCAGTGATCTCCTACACAAAGAAAAACTGGCATTTGTGTGTGTGTGTGTGTGTGTGTGTGTGTGCACTTGAGCCCATAGCTGAGGAAACTGGAGTGTGTGTTACAGTCACACACCATCACAATGTAATCTTAGTGTTGCGGAAGCTGGAATTATCCCTGAAAGAGAGAGATGAACAGATAGAGAGAGTGAGAAAAAGCGTGAGGGAGAGAAAGAGATGGATTAGAGAAGTATACGTAGGAGTGTATTGTTTCTACATTGGGACAGTAACAAAATACTCAATGAGTGGACGACTACACGCTGAGTGGGACGGAGTGTGTGTGTCGTACTTGAGACTGTCGTTGTGGGTCTTATACTCCATGATGGTGTTGGGCGGCAGGTTGAGGACACGCCGCAGTGTGTCTCTGATGCGTGACGTTGTCACCTGATCACTGGCTGTTTTATTCCAAATGGACAGAATGTCTTCCTGAGAAAGAGAAAGCACACACACACACACACACACACACACACACACACACACGCACATATACATACACACACACACGCACATATACATACACACACACACGCACACACACACACACGCACACACACACACACGCACACACACACACACACACACACACACACACACACAACTGCATTACTACCAAAACTCTCCTAACAATTTATTTCTGAATAATCACAAAACTATAAGAAACATTCCAAACACACATCAACATTATACGAAATGGATCTGTACATTCTGTAGATTGTGTACATATACACAACCATATACATTGTACATTGTGTATATAATCATAATATACATATATTGTACATACATTGTTAATATATTTTGTACATACATAGAATATATATATTTATCTTGCATATATATATATATATATATATATATATATATATATATATATTTCACATATATAGAATATATATTTCTCTATGCACCCCTGTTTTCTCTTCCTCAGTTTGGACAGAGCACTCTCCACCATTTCCCTGCGAGTTATACTGTGCATGACTATGTATGTGACCAATAAACCAAACTTGAGTTTGAACACCACCCCTCTCCCCTCCACACACACACCCACCTGGAAGCGGATGGACACCACCACTCCACACACCTCTTCCCCCACCATGAACTGCTCCCCCAGCATGGCTAGTATGATGTTCTCCCAGAACCGTGAGGCCAGACCCTTACGCAGACGGATGATCCATTTCCCTCCACTCTTATTAGCCTCGTCCTGACACACACGTACACACGCCATTTCCAGATCGTTAATCAGTCATTCTAATATTCATAAACCACTGCACACGCTAACGCTGCTCTCATGTGAATGATTACGGAGTGTTAAAGTGCGGACATGAGGTCAGTTTCAGCTCTAATGAACAGCATCTGACCACACACACACCTCCCACATGGGTTTGATGCCTTCCTTGAACAGGTGGAAATCACTGTGTCCTGTCAGATCTCCGGGCCGAACCAGGTGACTGTACAACTTCCAGAACTGCTCCACCTGTTGCACACACACGCACACACACACACACAACTCAACCACTAAAGTACACACACAAAACCCACTATACACTATAAACATAACCATAAAAGACATGCAGACTGAAAGCTCTCACAAATACAACTAAAGAAGAGAGACACACACTAACAAATCTGCATGTCACATACACACATACCCACCGACGCCACAGTTCCGATCTGTCTGATGTTCTGCTCGTAGCTCTGTGTGTTGGCTGGTCTACTGGGCGTGCGGCGGGAGTACCAGAATGTGTAGTTATACTGGAGGGGGTGCTCGCCCGGCCCAGGGGTGATGGTCTACGTAGGGGTGAGACACAGTGAACGAAACATAACAACCTGAAGTATCTAAAATCACTCAAGTTCAGTTCTTATAGAGTCCTCTGGTGAGGACTACAGGGAAATGATGACCTAGGATGACCCCCCCCCCCCCCCCCCTGAGTCTTGGTTTCTCTCCAGGTGTTTCTCACATGCTC
>NC_137517.1:552500-560000 GCF_041902795.1 Electrophorus electricus
AACACAGATGTTTCTGTACACTATTCAAGCCACTTGGTTATGGTATTCCATGTTGCATCCTGCTGTTATGTACTGGATTGTCTCGTCTTTCACAGCCTGCATCTGAGCTCCTGCCTGGTGTTGTAGATCCCAGCCTCTAATGATCTGGTATTCAGATCTTGTTCCTGTGCTGCTGTGATTAAAGCCTCTGTGCTGTCTACCAGGGGAATCCCACCCCAGTGCACTGAAGATCCTGATGGATGTGTGTAGAACATTGGAAGTGGTCCATGTGACTGTACTGGTGGGATATACTGGATCTGACATACTGGTGGAATATACTGGATCGAACATGTACTGGTGGGATATACTAGATCAGACATGTACTAGTGGGATATACTGGATCTGACATGTACTGGTGGGATATACTAGATCAGACATGTACTAGTGGGATATACTGGATCTGACATGCACAGGTGGGATGTACTGGATCTGACATGTACTGGTGGGATATACTGGATCTGACATGTACTGGTGTGATATACTGGATCTGACATGTACTGGTGTGATATACTGGATCTGACATGTACTGGTGGGATGTATTGGATCTGACATGTACTGGTGGGATGTACTGGATCTGACATGTACTGGTGGGATATACTGGATCTGACATGTACTGGTGGGATGTACTGGATCTGACATGTACTGGTGTGATATACTGGATCTGACATGTACTGGTGTGATATACTGGATCTGACATGTACTGGTGAGGTATACTGGATCTGACATGTACTGGTGTGATATACTGGATCTGACATGTACTGGTGTGATATACTGGATCTGACATGTACTGGTGGGATGTACTGGATCTGACATGTACTGGTGTGATATACTGGATCTGACATGTACTGGTGGGATGTACTGGATCTGACATGTACTGGTGGGATGTACTGGATCTGACATGTACTGGATCTGACATGTACTGGTGGGATGTATTGGATCTGACATGTACTGGTGGGATGTACTGGATCTGACATGTACTGGTGGGATGTACTGGATCTGACATGTACTGGTGGGATGTACTGGATCTGACATGTACTGGATCTGACATGTACTGGATCTGACATGTACTGTGTGATATACTGGATCTGACATGTACTGGTGGGATGTACTGGATCTGACATGTACTGGTGGGATGTACTGGATCTGACATGTACTGGTGTGATATACTGGATCTGACATGTACTGGTGGGATGTACTGGATCTGACATGTACTGGTGGGATATACTGGATCTGACATGTACTGGATCTGACATGTACTGGATCTGACATGCGACTGACTGGAGCTCTTGGGCAGCCGACAGCACAACCTGGATAAGAGTCAAAACTAAGACAATGGGAAACAAATGTGTGTGTGTGTGTGTGTGTGTGTGTGTGTGTGTGTGTGTGTGTGTGTGTGTGTGTGTGTGTGTGTGCAGTATTTGTATGGATAATGTGTGTGTGTGTGTGTGTGTGTGTGTATGTGTGTGTGTTCTGTGCATTTGTCTGTGTGTGCTGTAATATGTTCCACATTTGATTAAGATCTGATTAAGAAACAGCTTATTAAAATCTTTAATTTAATATGCAAATGAAACATTTCCTGCACCAAGGTTACCTCTCCTACCTTTCACACACACACACACACGCGCACACACACACACACACACACACACACACACAGATTCTTTGTGGTCAGGATAAACAGCAGATAAGCTCACTCCAGTGCCAGTGACTTGCTCTAATTCAGTGAATGGAATTTCCCTGGTCACCACGGAGACATACAGCCAAAGCCAGACTACACCCTGTTACACACACAAACGCACACACACATATATACACACACACACACACACACACACACACACACACACACACACACACACACACACACACACACACACACACATATTACCCATACAAATACTGCACATACACACACACACACACACACACACACACACACACACACTCCTATCCTGCTAGTCACCCATGGAATTTATGGATCTCTCTGTGCTGTATTAAATGTTTCAGTGTATGTGTGTGTGTGTGTGTGTGTGTGTGTGTGTGTGTGTGTGAGTATTTAGCTTGGCTTGAGTATCTGCCTGAGGGACTTCTAGCCTTATTTCTGGGTAGTTAGTAACAGTGTGTGTGTTTTGTTGCGTGTGCAGTTGTATATGTGGTTGTAAGTTTGCTGTAGCTCATATAGTGTGTCTGTGTGGGGGGGATTCATCAGATCTCAGTCAACCTCATTCATGCTGTTTACCTAGTAGAAATTATTCCCCCTTGAACAGAGAAAGAGAGAGAGAGAGAGAGAGAGAGAGAGAGAGCGAGAGGGCGAGAAGGCGAGAGAGAGAGAGAGAGAGAGAGTGAGAGAAGGAGAGAGAGAGAGAAGGAGAGAGAGAGAGAGGGAGAGAGAGAAGGAGAGAGAGAGAATGAGAGAGAGAGAGAGAGGGAGAGAGGAGAGAGTGAGAGAAGGAGAGAGAGAGAGAGTGAGAGAAGGAGAGAGAGAGAGAGAGAGTGAGAGAAGGAGAGAGAAAGAGAGAGAGAGAGAGAGAAGGAGAGAGAGAGAGAGAGAGAGAGGGGAGAGAGAAAGGAGAGAGAGAATGAGAGAGAGAGAGAGAATGAGAGAGAAGGAGAGAGAGAGAATGAGAGAGAGAGAGAGAGGGAAGAGAGAGAGAGAGAGAGAGAAGAGAGAGAGAGAGTGAGAGAAGGAGAGAGAGAGAGAGAAGTGAGAGAAGGAGGAGAGAAAGAGAGAGAGAGAGAAGGAGAGAGAGAGAGAGAGAGAGAGAGAGAGAGAGAGAGAGAGAAGGAGAGAGAGAATGAGAGAGAGAGAGAGAATGAGAGAGAGAGAGAGAGAGAAGGAGAGAGAGAGAGAAAGAAGGAGAGAGAGAGAGAATGGTGATGACAGAAATAACAGCTGAAATGCCAAATGTTTACATATGGTGTGTCTGCCTTTTTTAAATTAGAGAGACAGACAGGAGAGAGAGAGAGAGAGAGAGAGAGAGGGAGAGAGAGAGAGAGAGAGAAGGAGAGAGAGAGAGAGAGAGAGAGAGAGAGAGAAGGAGAGAGAGAGAGTGAGAGAAGGGAGAGAGAGAGAGAGAGAGAGAGAGAGAGAGAGAGTGAGAGAGAGAGAGAGAGAGAGAGAGAGAGAGAGAGATGGACTTGTTTTGCCTTCAGGTTATGACAGAGTCCTGCTGCCCTCCTCAACACACACACACACACACACACACACACACAGTCTTTAGATCAAGAAAGATCTCGACTGGAGATTGGTGTCCTGATTGGTTCTTTTCTTCACACACACCCATGTCTGATGCAGGAGTTTCTGATTAAGCTCCAGTCATTTGGTCATTTGGTCATTTGGTATTTTGGTTGTCTTTTTAGGGAAAAATAGGGAAATTCATAAAACCATTCCTCAAGTTATTCCATGATCTTAGGGTACTCTGAGGTCTGTGGGGTCTGATCTAACACTGTGTCTCCTCTAGCACTGTTAGGTCTGATCTAACAATGTGACTGCTTTAACACTGTGAGGTCTGATCTAACGCTGTGTCTCCTCTAACACTGTGTGGTCTGATTTAACACTGTCTCCTCTACCACTGTGAGGTCTGATCTAACACTGTGTCTGCTCTAACACTGTGAGGTTTGATCTAACACTGCATCTGCTCCAACACTGTGAGGTCTGACCTAACACTGTGTCTGCTCTAACACTGTGAGGTCTGGTCTAACACTGTGAGGTCTGATCTAACTCTGGGTCTGCTCTAACATTGTGAGGTCTGATCTAACACTGTGATTTGATCTAACACTGTGAGGTCTGATCTAACTCTGGGTCCGCTTTAACACTGTGAGGTCTGATCTAACACTGTGTCTGCTCTAACACTGTGCTGTCTGCTCTAGCACTGTGTCTGCCCTAACACTGTGAGGTCTGATCTAACACTGTGAGGTCTGATCTAACTGTCCACACTCTCCTGTACTGGTTCATGTTTATCACATCTTCTCATCATTGTTTCTAAAGGTGAACGTTTGCTCTACACATCAGTACCTCACACATACGTATCCTTCCCATTCAGATCCATAACAAATCCATCTTAATCTCCTCCACGTGTCTGTTAATCTCCATGTTAATCCCTGTTAAACCTGCATCACCACCCACACAGAACCTCCATCACCTCACTCACACAGAACCTCCATCTCCTCACTCATACAGAACCTCCATCTCCTCACTCATACAGAACCTCCATCTCCACCCACACAGAACCACCATCACCTCACTCACACACCTCACTCTCTCTCTCTGTCTCTCTCTCACACACACACAGTCTGGCTCTAATCAGAGCATTAGTATTTTAGGGAAACACACCTGTATGGCATTACCCAGCATGCTTTGTGCTTAAATTAAGAAGTACCTGTGGGGGAGGGGGCTTACCAGACACACACACAAATATAGTGTTAGGGTTAGGGTAAGGGTTAATAAGAGGTTCTAGAGTGAACATTTTCTTTTTGTGTGTGTATATGTATGCAACTGTGTATGTAGTGTGTGGATATAATTTTTACATTTCATGGCATTTATCTGGTGCTTTTACTAACATTTTCACTAACACTAACACTAACCCTAACCCTATCCCTAACCCTAAGGTGAGTGTGTGTGTGTGTGTGTGTGTGTAGGTAGTAAGTGTGTGTAGGTAGTAAGTGTGTGTGTATGTGTATGTGTATGTGTGTGTGTGTATCAGGTATCCTCCAGGCCGGATCTGTTCTTAATTGATGTCATTAGTGAAGCTGCATGAGGAAGTCACATGACCCCTACTCTTTTATCTCTCAACCAATCAGATGCTGACTGACAGGTATTCTCATTACCTGAAGAGGTGCTTTGAGTTAACATGTGTGTGTCCATGTGTCTGTGTGTTTGTGTATGTGTGTGTGTGTGTGTGTGTGTGTGTGGTGTGTGTGTGTGTGTGTGTGTGTGTGTGTGTTTGTTAGTGTGTTTGTGTGTGTGTATATGCATGGCGATAAGGTGGGGGGTGGAGGTCTGTAGCACAAGAAAGTCACACAGTCACTCCTGAGCTATGTGTGTGTGTGTGTGTGTGTGTGTGTGTGTGTGTGTGTGTGTGTGTGTGTGTGTGTGTGTGTGTGTGTGTGTGTGTGTGTGTGTGTGTGTCACTCCTGAGGTATGCAGCCCAAAAGACCTCTGCTTACTTCAGAATACAGGATCAATTACTTTAGTGTCTGCAGATATGTCTGTGTGTGTGTGTGTGTGTGTGTGTGTGTGTTAGAGAGAGAGAAAGGCAGACAGAGAAACACAGAGAGACACAGAGAGAGACATTCAGACAGATAGACAAGGAGGCAAAAAAGAGACCCAAAGAGACAGGTAAAAGACAGTCAGAGAGTGAGACAGGACCGACAGAAAGAGAGACAGAATCAGATGGAGTAGACTCTGAATTCAAAGGGGAATAAAAAAAGCTAATAGTGAAGTCTGTGTGTGTGTGTGTGTGTGTGTGTGTGTGTGTGTGTGTGTGTGTGTGTGTGTGTGTGTGTAAGAGAGAGAGAGAGAGAGAGAATATTTACAGTGGTTATGAAGAAGCGTGAAGTGATGGACCAGGTCATTTTCACAGAGGATCAAGTAACACACACACAAACACACACTGTAATGTAGGGTCTGGTTGAGGTGTTTTATGATGCTGTTTATCACTAAGGGTCATGTTTTATTCAGATTAACATGATACTCAAAAAGAAAAACCTAACTCAATCAACGCAACATTATTTTATCTTTGCTCAAATCCAAACACTGCAACCAACGAACAAATGCGACTGGTGTGTAGCCACTCCACAGCAGGTCGTACACTCGTCATAAGACTCGGCACAACCCTGCGACCTTAACGTAGCAGGCCAAACAAATTTTTATACAGCAAGTGTGAAGGCATATTCTGTATTCATGAAAACATATTTATTGATGTATTTATAAGGATACTAGAAAAACAACAAACACAAATACAGTATATGAACTGTAATATATTTATTAGTATTTGTATATACAGTGTTTTATGTCAGTCATTCATTCTGTGTCAGCATTGTGTGTGTAGGCCGGGTCAGCGACAGTGTTAATAGGGTTAATATCTCCTGTGGTGTTTACATTATTAATGTTAATATATCCTGTGATGTTTACATTATTACACAGACATACACACACACATCCTGACTAGTCGCATACACAAATGTATCCCTCTCACACGCACACACATATATCACATATACACTATATATCACATATACGCATCACACTATACATACATGCATATCATACAAACTAGCACACACAGATGTGTACTCATGCATACACGCACATGCACACTAGCACACACAGATGTGTACTCATGCATACACACACATGCACACACAGATGTGTACTCATGCATACACACACATGCACACTAGCACACACAGATGTGTACTCATGCATACACACACAGATGGGTACTCTTGCATACACACACATGCACACTAGCACACACAGATGTGTACTCATGCATACACACACATGCACACTAGCACACACAGATGTGTACTCATGCATACACACACATGCACACACAGATGTGTACTCATGCATACACACACATGCACACTAGCACACACAGATGTGTACTCATGCATACACACATGCACACACAGATGTGTACTCATGCATACACACACATGCACACTAGCACACACAGATGTGTACTCATGCATACACACACATGCACACTAGCACACACAGATGTGTACTCATGCATACACACACATGCACACATGCACACACAGATGTGTACTCATGCATACACACACATGCACACATGCACACAGATGTGTACTCATGCATACACACACATGCACATATGCACACACAGATGTGTACTCATGCATACACACATATGCACACATGCACACACAGATGTGTACTCATGCATACACACACATGCACACACAGATGTGTACTCATGCATACACACACATGCACACACAGATGTGTACTCATGCATACACACACATGCACACACAGATGTGTACTCATGCATACACACACATGCACACACAGATGTGTACTCATGCATACACACACATGCACACACAGATGTGTACTCATGCATACACACACATGCACACTAGCACACACAGATGTGTACTCATGCATACACACACATGCACACATGCACACACAGATGTGTATTCATGCATACACACACATGCACATATGCACACACAGATGTGTACTCATGCATACACACACATGCACACATGCACACAGATGTGTACTCATGCATACACACACATGCACACACAGATGTGTACTCATGCATACACACACATGCACACATGCACACACAGATGTGTACTCATGCATACACACACATGCACACACAGATGTGTACTCATGCACACACACTAGCACACACAGATGTGTACTCATGCATACACACACATGCACACACAGATGTGTACTCATGCACACAC
>NC_137517.1:565000-575000 GCF_041902795.1 Electrophorus electricus
TGAGAGTGTGTGTGTCTCATTACACTGCCTGAGAGTGTGTGTGTGTCTCATTACACTGCCTGAGAGTGTGTGTGTGTGTCTCATTACACTGCCTGAGAGTGTGTGTGTGTGTCTCATTACACTGCCTGAGAGTGTGTGTGTGTCTCATTACACTGCCTGAGAGTGTGTGTGTGTGTCTCATTACACTGCCTGAGATGTGTGTGTGTGTGTGTGTCTCATATACACTGCCTGAGAGTGGTGTGTGTCTCATTACACTGCCTGAGAGTGTGTGTGTGTGTCTCATTACACTGCCTGAGAGTGTGTGTGTGTGTGTGTGTCTCATTACACTGCCTGAGAGTGTGTGTGTGTCTCATTACACTGCCTGAGAGTGTGTGTGTGTCTCATTACACTGCTTGAGAGTGTGTGTGTGTGTGTGTGTCTCATTACACTGCCTGAGAGTGTGTGTGTGTCTCATTACACTGCCTGAGAGTGTGTGTGTGTCTCATTACACTGCCTGAGAGTGTGTGTGTGTGTGTGTCTCATTACACTGCCTGAGAGTGTGTGTGTGTCTCATTACACTGCCTGAGAGTGTGTGTGTGTGTGTCTCATTACACTGCCTGAGAGTGTGTGTGTGTCTCATTAACACTGCCTGAGAGTGTGTGTGTCTCATTAACACTGCCTGAGAGTGTGTGTGTGTGTGTCTCATTACACTGCCTGAGAGTGTGTGTGTGTGTGTCTCATTACACTGCCTGAGAGTGTGTGTGTCTCATTACACTGCCTGAGAGTGTGTGTGTGTCTCATTACACTGCCTGAGAGTGTGTGTGTGTGTCTCATTACACTGCCTGAGAGTGTGTGTGTGTGTCTCATTACACTGCCTGAGAGTGTGTGTGTGTCTCATTACACTGCCTGAGAGTGTGTGTGTGTGTCTCATTACACTGCCTGAGAGTGTGTGTGTGTGTGTGTCTCATTACACTGCCTGAGAGTGTGTGTGTCTCATTACACTGCCTGAGAGTGTGTGTGTGTCTCATTACACTGCCTGAGAGTGTGTGTGTGTGTGTGTGTCTCATTACACTGCCTGAGAGTGTGTGTGTGTCTCATTACACTGCCTGAGAGTGTGTGTGTGTCTCATTACACTGCTTGAGAGTGTGTGTGTGTGTGTGTGTCTCATTACACTGCCTGAGAGTGTGTGTGTGTCTCATTACACTGCCTGAGAGTGTGTGTGTCTCATTACACTGCCTGAGAGTGTGTGTGTGTCTCATTACACTGCCTGAGAGTGTTTGTGTGTCTCATTACACTGCCTGAGAGTGTGTGTGCCTTAGTGAAGAGGAAAAGGAAACACTGATGAATGTGACTGTTTAAGTGTTTAAGTGAGTGAGTGTTCATGAGCGAGTGAGTGTGCAACTGAGTGTGAGTGAGTGAATGAGTGAGTGTGTGTGTGTGTGAGTGCGTGAGTCTGTGTGAGGGAGTGTCTGAGTTAGAGTGTGTGTGTGTGTGTAAACAGCTTCATATAACAAAAACTATTAAAGAAAGATGACTGCAGTACTGACTCTCACCCCCCCCCCACACACACCCACACACACCCACACACACACACACACCCACACCCACACACACCCACACACCCCACACACACCCACACCCACACACACACACACACACACACCCATACACACACACACACCACACCACACACACACCCATACATACATAAACAATAGCCCCCACATGTAGTGGTCCCCTACCCCCCACCCACCCACACACACACACACACACACACACACACACATATGGTGGTGTAAGTGAGGGAGTGGGTTACCATGGAGATGGGGTGAAAGGTCAAGTAGGGAGTGAGGAAGAAGGAATTTGATTTCCCCTGAATACACTCACTCTCTCTCCCTCTCTTTCTCTCCCTCATTCACACAAAGTTCTCTTTCTCGGCCACAGGAACACACACCCTCTGATGAAACCAGAGCCCTTTTGAACCATGTCACTGTGTTTTCACCATCAGCTTTCAGTCCCTTCTCCTCTCTACTCTCTCAATGTCCAGCAGTTCTTTGCTGTTGATGAGACACACACACACGTATTTTGCCTTTTGCATGTATACACATGCACACACACCATTACACATACATTGCAGTACATTATACATGTATACACTTTTTACACTTAATATATACATACATACACATTATACACATACATATGATACTTTTTATGATGTTGTATACTTTGCCACCACTGTCACCACTTTTTGTAGTATATACACACACACACACACACACCCAAGCCTTAAATGTTTCTTTGGACAAACCTCATTTCTGTGTCTGGTGTATCAGGATTTTTAATGTCAGGCTGAGCGATGTGATCTCTCTCTCTGTCTTTCTGTCTCGGCTCTGTCTCTCTCTCTCTCTCTGTCTCTCTCTCTCTCTGTGTCTCTCTCCTCTCTGTGTCATATATCTGTCATATATACACAAAGCTCTCTCTCTGTCTCTCTCTGTCTGTCTCTCTCTCTCTCTCTGTGTCTCTCACCTAAATATATATATACTCTGTCTCTCATATGTAATATATATATATATAAACACTTGTCATATATATATATTATATATATATATATGTGTATTATATATATATACTCTGTCTCTCTCTCTCTCATCTCTCTCTCTCTCTGTCTCTCTCTGTCTCTCTCTCTTAAATGCACAACTGCAGGTTCAGACTGAGGTGGGGACGTGTTATCTCGAGCATGGCAGGTGAGGTGAGTGAGACCTGATGAAGTGAAGCTGCCTGGGTGAAGTATCAGAGGTGTGTGATCAAACAGGTCAGTCAGTGGACCCACCTTTTGAGGGCTGTGAACAGTGCTTGGAAGTAAGTCAAACCAAATGTTTGCTATAGAAAGTTCTAATGCTGTCAGTTACACACACACACACACACACAGCCTGTGGGTTGGTTAGATCTGTAGTAGATGGGAAGGATGAAGGTGAAGACCTGAAAAGCGTGTGTGAGAGAGAGAGACAGAAGAGAGAAAGAAGGAAGAAGAAGATTAAGAAGAAAGAAGAAGAAGAGAAAGTCAAGAAGATGGCGGGAAGAGAGGAATGTGAGAGGAAGAGTGGAAGAAACCACCCTGTTGCTTTGCTTTTCTAGACACCCACCCTGTTGCCACACTGAACCACACACCCTGTTGCCCCACTATAATTTACGCCTGTTACCCCCTGCTAGGACACACCACACCATGCCCACCACTGCACACTGCACCTGTTGTGCCACTGGACACCACCCTCTTGCCTGCCTGGACACCCTTACTGTTGCCGCCACTTTCTGGCTTTACGCCTGTTGCCGCCACTGCAATGGACACCTTCGCCTGTTGCCACCACTACCGAGCACCACACTGTTTTCCTGCACCGCCTGTTGCACACCAGACACCTGCAGCCCGCGCCACTGCACACCACACCCTGTTGCCGCATAGACCTGCGCGTGCCACTGCTACACACACCGCACCATTGCCCACCTACAGACACCTGCGTTACCTACACACACCTGCCTGTGCCCCACCACTGGACACCTGCGTTTACCCCGCCACTACACCACCTTGTATGCCCCACCTGCAGACACACACCTGTTACCCCACACCAGACACACCACGTTGCCACCACTGCACTGACACCTGTTACTACCATGCCAGTGCCTGCACCCTGTTTACCTACAGACACCACGTTGCCTGCCTGGACACACCGCATGCTACCACTGCCAGACACACCTGCCACCGTTACCGCCACTCGGACACCTCGTACGCCAGACCAAAACAACAGCGTGCTCAATGGCAGTGGTGAAACAGAGTCACCACCTTTTTGCATGTACACACACACACCTCACTCAACCGCAAATACGCCACCTCTTGCATGTACACACATAGGTTCACTCACACACAAACACACACACACGCACAGACATGACCTTTCATTTTTGCACAACCATGCACCTTGCGTTTATAATCATGCCGGACAGTTCATTCATCTGTTAAGGTTATTGCACAAATTAAATCTGCCTGTGAAACACACACACACTCAAAGAGCAGTTAATAAGTGTGAGCATGGCAGACAGGTATTTACATGGTTTGATGGTTTATGTAGGTTCATCAGAGGTCAGCTGTATTGTAAGTAATGTGTAAATATATTGATATCTTTGTCTATGTGTGTGTGTCGAGGGGGAAAATTTATTAACCCTGTTGCTGCTTCTGCATTGTGCCTCCAAAAAGCTAGAGGTCTAGTTGCTTATATACAGGTAAGTCTTTGTGTGTGTGTGTGTGTGTGTGTCATGTGTGGTCTACCACTATCCATAAAACCAACACCTACTACCAATGATGGAGTGCCAGTGCAAGACCATTTCCATCCTACAGCCGCTCTCATGGAGATGTTCTCCTCCAGCTCAGCTACTCTCATGGCATACTCACCTGCTTAAGAGCACTCTTCTGCAACACTTTCTGCCAAAGCTGTAGCACCACATTTAGCCTCATAGCGGTGACCAGAAACTTCATGCTGCTAAAAGATACCAGACAGTCATCTGTTTTTGAGTTTCTTCTAGACCTTTCAGCAACCTTTGACACAGTGAACCACAACATTCTTCTCTGTAATTCTTTCAAAACTTGGTGTGACTGGCTCTGCTTGGAGGTCAGGTTTCAGTCCTATTTGGATGGACAGTCCCTATCAGGTGGCATGGAGAGGATCCACATCCAAACCAATGTAGACTCTCCACTGGTGTTCCACAGAGAGAGAACATTGTTGGGCCCCCGCCTGTCTCTTTGCATACTGCGTTCCATCTTGTGATGTAATATCTTCTCATGGTTTCTTCTACCACTGCCCTAATATGAATGACACTCAATTGTTACTTTCTTTCCACACTCAGGCAGCGATTATCTGGACATATCACTGACATACTTGACCTTTGACATCATGTCACATGGATTGACAGCCACCACCAAGCTCAACGCCAAATAACAACCTGTCCTGTCCCAGGTATAAATACCACCATGACCTCACTCATTCTTTTGAGAACTTTCCACTAGTATCACCATCCAAAGCTGCCATGGCCACCAGACCAGGGCTTTGGACAAGCAATTCCATCATTCCTCAGCTCATGTTTCTGATATGATCTTGTAGATTTCCTCTTGTAACATGACTGCATTCGGCCTTTCTCTTTAAGGAAGGCACAGCAGAATTGGCTTGTGCAGTCTTTTGTGATATCAGAAGCTGAGCCTGCTGCTGGCTTCTGCTTCTTGCTGGTCTTCTCTGAGCCCATCCAAACCTCTGACTTGTCAGATACAGCATGCGTTTGGTCTTCGTCTTCAAGTTCACACGTTACTCCACTGCTAAAGCTCCTTCATTGAGCTCCTATGGCTGCTACGCATTAGATTTAAAACATGAGTGCTTGCTACAAACTGCATCGGATAGCCGCTATACATGAGTCAATGGTCAAGTCTGATCCATTATAAGTGCCAGACCTCAATGCGACTGAAGCAGCTCATTACTTCGCGGTCTCATGGGTGATAAGCATGAGACCATTTCTGTTCTGGCTTCAAGATGGTGGATAATTCCAACGCTGTCTGGTTGGCAGGTCCTCACCAGTCTTCAAACGCAGACTGAAACCATCTATTGGGCACATCATTAAGGACAACTGACACTGCTCCATATTGACGATAATTTAGTACTTGTTGCAGGCATTGTTTACTGTTTTTAACAAACTCTGGTAATTTATTGTTTATAGCACTTATCGTTGACTGAATAGACCTTCTGTATTTTGCGCTTCACCAGGTGTCAGCATTCATCACCATATTGGTAATTCCTGAATTGGTCATATATTTGTTCTAACCTACTCTACTGTACTAAGATATTCTGAGAAATAATAAACGCTTTATCAAGTCATGGATAAGAGGATCTGCTAAATGCTGTAAATGTATAGAACAATCTACCATCACTTTAGCACACCCTACCACTATTGTAGCACCACGTGCCTATAAGAACTTGCTCTGCAACACTCATATTTTCTTATAACAATGTGTATCACACACTACCAACAATGTAGCACACTCTGCCAACAATGCTGCTTACTCTTGTAACAATGTGGTACTTTCTCTTACCAACACTGTGAACATTTGTACAGCACTATAGGAGACACTCTGCTGCTTCCTAGAAGAAATGAAATGCTCTACCAACATTTGTAGCACTCTGCCAACCACTGCAACTGTGAGACACTCTACCAATGCTGTAGCACACTGTACAACACTGCTGCCCACTCTACCCTTTTTGCTTCCTCTGCATAACCTATACACTGTAGCACACTGTACAACACTATAAAACACTCTACCAACACTGTAGCACACTCTACCAACACTATACACTGTAGCACACTGTACAACACTATAGAACAATCTAACAACACTGTAGCACACTCTACCAACACCCTTGGCCTGCTCTTACCAGCACTCAGCCTTACCTCTTACCAACACTATGCACTGTGGCACACTGCAAACACGGTAGCACCTCCACCTTTTTCTGCCAACAGTCTCACCAGGAACCCAGTGACACTCTACCACAGTAGCACAATGTACTACACTATAGAACACTCTACCAACACTGTAGCATATTGTACCACACTGTAGCACTCTACCAAGACTATAGAACACTCTACCAACACTGTAGCACACTGTAGCTCACTATCAACACTGTAGCACTCTACCAGCACAGTTGCACACACTACCAACACAGTAGCACAATGTACTACACTATAAAACACTCTACCAACACTGTACCACTGTGACACTGTGCCACTCTGAGACACCTGCAGCTTTTCAGAGTCTTCTCTGGTGTTGGTGGATGTCTAATGTGTCTATAGATGGTGATAGGAGTGATCCCATGATATTGCATGCAGTGTCTTCACGGTGTTGTGCAGTGTTCTCTATCAGTGTGTCCTAAATATGCTACAGTTGTATAGTGTTGGTAGATGTGCTACTGTCCCCAGTGTTGGTAGGAGTGTGTTTATAATATTGGTAAAGTGTTATATTTATTCTCTGTAGTGTGGGAAAGTTCCATCCTGTAGTCTGAATGCAGTCTGCTACAATATTGTACAGCATGCTACAGTGTTTGTAGAGTGTTCTATAGTGTTGGTAGTGTTCTATTGTGTTCTATAGTGTTGGTAGAGTGATCTATAGTGTTGTACAGAAATAACTGTGCTGTAGCATGCTGCAATACTCATAGCCACCACTAGCAGATAGTTCTTCCAACATAGAACAAACAGAACGCCTCTTACCAACATTGTAGCACACTCTACCAACACTGTAGCACAGTAGCATACTCTTCAACACTGCTGCTGTTTTGTTAACACTACTTAGAACACTCTGCCAACTTTGCTCTTCCACACTGTAGCACTCTACCAAGACTATAGAACACTCTGCCAACACTGTGCTTTCTTAGCTCCTATATCAACGCTGTAGCTCTGCAGCACTGTTGCACACTCTACCGCGCTATGAACACTCTACCAGCAGTTTTTACCACTACTAACATTGTAGCACACTGTACAACACTATCAAAACACTCTAACACTGTACCACCATACCAACACTGCTGCACCTCATAGAACACCTGCCAACGCATGAGTCTTCTATAGTGTTGATGAAATCTATAGTGTTGCGTGTCTTTACAGTGTTAAGTACAATGTTCTAATTATGCTACACATTATAATGTAAACAGTGTCTTCTCTGCTGTAGTGTTGATAAAGTGTCTCTGTAGAGTGTTCTATTTTATTCTATAATTGTGGAAGGAGGTGTATCTATAGTGTTGTACAATCTTGTCCATTGTATAGCATGCTTGTGTTTTGTAAGTGTTCTAAAGTGGTGGTAATGTATAATGTGTTCTATAATCATTAGTAGGTGATCATGTTATGCAGTGTACTTACCAACACTATAACATGTGTAATGCTGTAACATACTGTGGATGGCTCTTCCAACACTCTATGGAGACAAGAACAGACACTCTACCAACGTTGCAGCACACTCTGCTAACACTGCGACGCAGTGGCATACTCTTCCGGCACTACACTGTGCTTTGCTGTACAGCACTATAGAACACTCTGCCAACATAGCAGCATCTTCGCTGCTGCTTGGCACTCTACCAAAGATACCAGAACACTCTACCTACACTGTAGCACACTGTAGCTCACTATCAACACTGTAGCACTCTACCAGCACTGTTGCACTCTACCCACACTATAGAACACTCTTTCAGCAATTGCGCACTACTAACAGTTGTGTACATTGTACAGCACTATGAATCGCTCTTCAACACTATGGAGACGAACGTTACTCTTACCAACATTGTACCACACTACTGAACATTCTACCAACACTTTAGCACACTCTACCAACCATGTAGCACACTGTACAACACTGTACACTATAGAACACTATCACACTATAGAACACCCTACCAACACTGCAGCACACTTTATTCTACCAATATTGTAGCACTCTACCAACACTGTACCACACAATTGAACACTCTACCAATAGTCTAGCACACTCTACCAACACTGTAGCACACAGTACAACACTGTAGAACACTGTAACATACTATAGAACACTGTACCAACTACAGAACACTCTACCAACACTGGACCACAGTACAGAACACTGTACCACACTATAGAACACCCTATCAACATTGTAGCACACGGTACAACACTGTAGCACACTCTACCCACACTGCAGAACACCCTACCAACACTGCAGCATACTGTATAACATTGTAGCACACTGTACAACACTAAAGAACACTGTACCAACACTGTAGCACACTCTACCAACACTATACACTGTAGCACTGTACAACACTATAAAACACTCTACCAACATTGTACAACACTGTAGCACTCTACCCACACTATAGAACACTCTACCAACACAGTTGCACACTGTAGCACACACTACTAACATTGTAGCACACTGTACAACACAACTCATACCTACCCACCCACACATTAAAAACACATGTATACATATTATATATAGCCATATATAGACTTTCATATTATAATTTCTAATTGCACCTCTACATTAAAGTATAATATGACATTTGTGGGCTTTGTTTCACCAACCTTATGTTTCTGCTTGTAAGTCATTGAATTACAGCAAACACACACGCTTCACAGCCTGTCACATATACAGCCTTTTCGTACACAAAAACACACCTACAAACACTGGCTGCACATCGAACCTTGTTTAAATAGTATGAACTTTCTACCAGTAATGTTAACACTTAAAAGGTTTTGTGTGTGTGTATCTATGATGTCAATACTAATATAGCAAAACATTTGTTATCTGTTATTTGTGTATATGTGTGTGCATATGTGCGTGTGTGTATGTGTGTTTGTGAAATGAAACATACTCACTGTTAAGTGGGAGGGGCATGTCTGAGACTCTTTATTGTGATTGGTCAGAGAGACTACACTCGTTGTGAATTACATGTTGCTCCCAACATTTTTTCTCAAATATAAATTCAGTACTCATGATGTTTTTGAAATCCGTACAAAAAAGCAAAACTTTATTTAAAAGATCCTTGGCTTGCTAAAGTACATATTATAACGGTCCTTCAATATGAAGGGCCTGGATATTCAAAGATCGAGGGGCAAATCTTTGCCGGGCAGAGAACCGCCTCTTGGGGTCAAAGTTACTGCAAGCTATTGAGAGGAGGAAGCCTCATGGTCTTCTCAGTGAGAGTGGGGTTATATTTGCATTTGTTCAAACCCTAAAGCCTGTCCCCTTGTGTCCACAGCCACATGGTTACCTTGACAACTGTCCTCAAGGCAACAAGTACACAATTAATGTTTGTTCCATGTTTACAACAGTTCATCCACCTGTAGTTTGATCTTGAGGGACAAAATGGAATAGAGGCAACTGCAAAGATGATTAAACACATCTCCAGACACCCACACACGCACACACAACACCCACAACACCCACCCACACACACACACACGC
>NC_137517.1:587500-595000 GCF_041902795.1 Electrophorus electricus
TAAGTTTGAACCAATGTCAGTCCCAGTTTGGACTACAGATTCCCATCCATCCCAGCCTTCACAGTGGTGGCGCCCAGTCCTGAACTCTCCCAGGCTCCAATATTCAGTGACCTCCTCGTGTGTGTGTATGTGTGTGTCGTCTTGTGTTCATCTCTGAATTCACTGGTACGTGGGCACCTTACCTTTGATTGTGTGTGAGTGAAGGAAAGTAATCTCATCTCATCTCATCTCTCTCTAACTACTGTGTCAAACGTGTGCGTGTGTACATGTGTGTGTATATATTCGAAGAAGAGATGGGAGTCGATAAGTTAGCTTACTTTTCAAATCTGTTAACTTATCCAGGAGCATAGATTGTTTATCTTGCATTGTGTAGCATATAAAGGACCACTTTCGAGAGACATCTGTCTGGACATTTTATCTGAAATCTATGTGTCTGTGTTCGTGAATAAATCAAGTCGTGTGTAATTGTCATGCAGCGTCTTCTGATTGTGTCAACCTCAAGTGTTGTTGTGGATCATATTACCTTTTACTTTTTTATACACACTTTTTTATACACGTTACATATATCTTTTTTGTCATATATAATATCATTATATATTATATATGTAATATATATAAATATATAATTTATATATTTATATATATAAATATAAATATATATATATAAGCTTAAATATGTATATATATGTATACTCAAAATATATATATATATATAAAACATATATATGTAAATATATATATTTTATATAATATATATATATATTAGTTTTATATGTATATATGTATATATATATATATATATATATATATATACATGTATTATTATATATAAACATATATATATATATATATAGTTGGGATCTAGTATGATCGTCTGATCAGCTCTATAAATCGTTTTTATAATATGGTGTGTTCTGTCTCGATTCCCAGTTGCAGTGCAAGTCGGCTGCCTCTTTGTGTGTGTGTGTCTTCAAGTAGAGGTGGAGTGAGGAGGGAGTGTGTTTGTCGCTTAGATTGTTTTTAGTAGATAAATGACAGGTCTTGGAGATCCAGATATGTACCTATCAGGTGTGGATTACAGTCAGCACAAATTTTTAGACATGGGAACCAAACACATGCAAACTACATGCAGATGCAGGCTCTTTTTGAGTTGGGATTGCATCAGGATGCAAAGTATATGATGGATTTTACAGACATAGTTAGCACGAGACACGGACCTTTTTTTATGAGACTTTTGCTGGACACCACGAGACCTGAATTTTTGGAATTTTCAAATGGAATCTTTATAAAGTGTTCATGCAGTATAAATGCATAAGAATATGAGTGTAAATGAGATGTGGTGTCATCTAAGGTAAATGGGATGTAAATCATCAAAGATGTGAAGATATTAAGATATAATCATAAGTGTAGAGTGTATTATCATAAGAGGTATGGGTATGAAATCTAAAGGTATGTAGAATTATAAATATGAAAAGAGTGTGATTATTGATGTAATGTAAGTCTTGTAGAGTGTAAATATGAGTGTGTAGTGGAGTATAATGAGTGTGTAGGATCTACAAATGTAGTTAATGTGAATTTATGAAGTGCGGTATCATAGTGTGTTATAGAAGTGAGTGCAAGTGTTAGAATTAAACTATGAAGGATGTATGTATGTGTAGCGTGTGTGATGTGTGATCCTGATTTTGACTCTGACTAGACTGTATCTTGAATCCAGGAACTAAATTTCTGATTATCACTTTAGATTGGAAACGTGTGTATAATAGCATAAATCATCATCTGCATGTATGTATGTGTGCGTGTTGTGTGTGTATGTGTCATGCTGTAATTATGATGACTGAATCTGAGGACAATCATTACCAAATTGGCACTAAAAGAATGAACGTGTTCTGAATACTTACCAGGACGAGAGCACAGGAAGAGCCACTCTTTACCTGAAGTACGAACTAATTAGGTGACCTTAATGTGCGGTGACTATATGAATGTATTCATAATTTCTATGTGTGTGTGTACCGCCATCATTTGTATGTAGCATGTAGCTGTATTATGTGTGTATGCATGTGTTGTGTGTGTGTGTGTGTCATGCCTGTGTTTATCATTTGTCAAAGCTGTGTGTGTGTGTTTGTATGTTATCATGTGTGTGAGGAGTTTTGGCGTGCACATGCATCTTTGCCTTGCCTCATTCTCTCATGAATACTGGATGTTCATTGAAATACTCCAAAGTAACCATGCTTTGAGCTTAAGCCTCCTTACATGAGAGTATTACCACAGAATAAGTATACCATAGCAGTATTATATACAACAGAAATGTCCACCCACTGCAGTGCTGCCATCCTCCAGGACAACTTACCATGTGAATGCTCCATGCAGCAAAGTCTTCCCATCACTAGACTAACCCCACCACGCCTTAGGTAACTCCACCCACTACAGAGTAACCCCACCCACTACAGACTAACTCCACCCACTACAGAGTAACTCCACCCACTACAAACTAACCCCACCCGCAGCAGAGTAACTCCACCCACTACAGAGTAAACCCACCCATAGCAGACTAACCCCACCCGCAGCAGTTACTCCACCCACTACAGAGTAACTCCACCCACTACAGAGTAACCCCACCCATAGCAGACTAACCCCACCCGCAGCAGACTAACCCCACCCGCAGCAGAGTAACCCCACCCACTAGAGTAACCCCACCCACTACAGAGTAACCCCACCCATAGCAGACTAACCCCACCCACTACAGACTAACCCCACCCACAGCAGAGTAACCCCACCCACTACAGAGCAACCCCACCCACAGCAGACTAACCCCACCCACTACAGACTAACCCCACCCGCAGCAGGCTAACCCCACCCATAGATCTCAAATCCCTCAGTCTCCTGCAGTCTCCTATAAATGACGACCATCCCATACCTCACAGAAGTCGCCATGGCAACAGCAGATCTGCATGATTCCCACCCACTCCCTGACTACACCGAGACAAACATGGCGTACAGACGGATAAACACAGGTTTGCACGTGCCTCACCTCGACAACGGTCTGTGTCCACCGCCTCATAACCTGCTTTACACACACAGGAAGTAGAGGGAGGCCCCACCCACTGCCCATCCTCCCCACACAGCATAGTGGGTGGGCGGGGACTCAGTCCTGCAGGGGCGGAGTTAGCTACACACATGCCCTCGGCTTGCTCCACCAGGGAATGGGGGATGGTTTCCGGGAAGGCGGAGAAAGAACGTGAGAACGAGACGTTTTTAATGGTCCCAGGCAGTTGGAAGTGTGCACATGTCGCCTGGAAATCGGTGCCTTCTTAGAGAGCCCGCCCACACGCAGGGTCTTCACATTGGACTTCCTCTCTCCCCCACGCCGGAGCAGGAAATCTGCAGCTACCGTGTCCAACTGCAACACCAGGAGAGTACAGTCAGTGTGTGTGTGTGTGTGTGTGTGTGTGTGTGTGTGTACTTTAGCGTATGGGTTCTCCATCCAGGCGGGCTGTGTGTGTGTGTGTGTGTGTGTGTGTGTGTGTGTGTGTGTGTGTGTGTGTGTAGCGTATGGGTTCTCCATCCAGGCGGGCTGTGTGTGTGTGGCCGTGTCCTGGTCACTCTGGTAGTAGTAGACGTTGAAGGTCTCTTTGCAGGCACGCATCGTGGAGGTGATGGTGCCACACTCCATCATGGTGAAGCGTAGCTCCACGTACAGCTGAGACGCTCCACCTGCAGGCACGAACCGCGTCCTCAGCCAGTGACTCGCCGAGCTGTCCGACGGACAGATCTGAAACGTCCTCACGCTGTTACCCTCCTCATCTAGTCCACTCATCTCTTCCCACTGAGTCAGACAGACAGACGAAAAGACAGACAGATGAAGAGACAGACAGACAGGCAGACAGACGGAGACAGACAGACAGACGGAGAGAGAGAGAGACAGACAGGCAGACAGATGAAGAGACAGACAGAGAGGCACAGGAAATATATGTGAGACCAAAATTCCAAGCAAGAGCTTGACCAAGCAATCCTAATTACAACCACTGCAGCTGTTTTATAGTAATGACTCTCAGGTGTGTGGCTGGTTCGCCTACCTGAGTGCACTCTATTATTCACGATTTCTGTGGATGTTGTTTCATCCTAACCTTTGTTACTGTGTGTGCGTGCGTGTGTGCTACCTCAGGGTCTGTACTGGGGTAGATGGTCCATCTGAGATCAGATGTCTCCAGCTTTGTATTCATCACGACTTCTGAAAAACAGAGAGAGAGAGAGAGAGAGAGAGAGAGAGAGAGAGAGAGAGAGAGAGAGAGAGAGAGCGAGAGAGAGAGAGAGAGAGAGAAAGAGATAATGGTACAGTTAGGACAGTCTTCATCTGCTGGTCTCACCCTACAGAACAGTGAAGATAAATTTCTGCTCTGTACAGACAACCTGGTGCTGGTGTCACCCACCACACAGGAGTTACAACAGGACCTGGACATGCAGGAGAACGAGTGCCAGAACTGGACCTGCAGGAGCTACAGGAGCTACAGGAGCAAGCTCACAGAGCATAGTACGTAGTAAAGAGGTTCTACAACACTGATTTAGACATTTCAATCTGGTCCAAATGATCTGGTAGTTGAACAGAGTAATAAAATGCTGGATGTGAGTGTGTGAGGTCTGAGGTCCACTCAGTCATCATAACTGCAGCAGTCACTACAGACCCAAGAACTGAATCTAAAAGAGTCTCAGGTAGTTGTGAGACTCACTAACCCTGTACCAGCTACTACCCCAGAGCAGGCTCTCGCTAACACTGCTCAGCCACCACGCAGAAAACGCCATCTCTTTACAAAGCAGAGTAAAAACAACTATTTGGAACATTGGGACTATGAAACAAACTCAAAGAGAATCAGAGTGTCATCGGGACCTAAACAGAGAGTCTGAACTGCCCGAGTGTCTCCGTCCTGTCAGAGACATGAAGCAGAGACAGAACCTAACCACGTCCAGACTCAGAAAGAATCAGAAAGACCAGGCTGTCCAGAGAGGACAGAACATGGATCCCTGCCGGCCAGCTGAGCTTGGGACAGTGATGCACTTACTCCTTTACTGTGAGAAAAGTCAAGATATAATCCCAAATTTCAGTAATATGACCCAACATGAAATATGACAAATCTTTCTTGGAGCAGCGCACAGCAACCATTACTGCAAAAATATGTAGAACACACACAGTACTGTTTGCTAAATGTTAACACATTAAAAACTTACAATATCTCGTTAATGTCTTATTGACTTTTAAAGTTACATTAAAACTTTTATTATAATTAACTGTTATTATTATGTCTTTTTAAAATGTATTATTATTACTATTATTATTATTATTATTATTATTGTGTGCAATTAAAAATATAAACATTTTCAGTGCTTTGGTAATATTGCATTATTGCCATGATAACAATAAAGCCATCTTGACTTGAGAGAGAGAGAGACAGAGAGAGAGAGAAAGAGAGAGGGAGAGGGAGGGAGGGAGAGAGAGAGAAGGAGAAAGAGAGAGAGAGAAGGAGGGAGAGAGAGAGACATTTAAAATTCCCAAAAGAATTTATTTGTAAGTAACGTGTGTGAATGTTGTCCAATAAAGCACCAATGAACTGAACTGTGTGTATAAGAGGGGAGGTGTGTATATTGGAAATTACTGAGAGGGGGTATATTGGGGTATATTTAAGGAGATATTTGGGGAGGTATATTGAGAGGGTATATTGGGAAACCTATTAGGAGAACATATTAATAGGAGTATATTGATAGGGGGGTATATTAGGGGTATATTGAGAAGGGGTATATTGGGGTATATTGAGGGGGTATATTGGGGTAGATTGACAGGGTATATTGGGTGTATATTGAGAGGGAGGTATATTGGCAGGGTATATTACGATAGGGGTATATTAGAGGGAGTATATTGGGGGGTATATTGAGGTATATTAAGGAGGGGTATATTGAGAGGGGGTATATTGAGGGGGTATATTGAGAAGGGGAATATATTAGGAGTATATTGAGGGTATATTGGGGTAGATTGACAGGGTATATTGGGTGTATATTGAGGAGGTATAATGGCAGGGTATATTGATGGGGGTATATTGGGGAGGGGGCATATTGGGGGGGTATATGGAAATTATATATTAGGAGGGTATATTGAGAGGGGTATATTGGGGGGTATATTGATAGGGGGTATTGGGGGAGTATATTGATAGGGGGTATATTGGGAGGTATATTGAGAGGGGGTATATTGGGGGGTATATTGATAGGGTATATTGGGGGGGTATACTGAGAGGGGTATATTGGGGAAGCATAATGATTCTAAAGTCATTTGTAGTGCATTGTATGCCAGACCTACTGTGAAAACCATGCCTGACAAGAACCCCCCCACACACACACACAGATAATGACAACACACACACACACACACACACACACACACACACACAATCTGAACTGTAATTACAACTGTTGCCAATAAGCAGCATTATTAACATTATTTAACATTATTAACAATATAAGTGAAAGAACTGAGTTGACAATGAAAACAAGCACAAAAAGACAAACTATAAATAATGATATATTATTATATTTATATATATGGAGTATGAATATTTAATTAAATGAGTATTAGTATTAGAGTATTGCTTTAAGGTACACTGATTTCTGAGCGTGGCTGCTATAATAAACAAACTCAGCTGATATTATAAGACATTCAACAACTTCTCCCAACACACACACACACACACACACACACACACACACACACACACACACACACACAAACACACACACCCACACAAACAGACACACACACACACACACACACACACACACACACACACACACACACACACACACACACACACACACACACACACAAACACACCTGACTTAACTCCAGTACTATTAGAGGTAGTTTGCTCTCATTTCTTTGATTCTTTTAGCCTTACAAAGAATGGTCTCATTGCTTACCACTCTTGTCTCACACACAATGTTTTTGCAGTAACATACACACACACTCTTACTGGCTATGTTCCTGGTCATTCCAATACGGTCATGGAGCGGAACGCCAAAATTACAGATCAGCATACCGAGACCTTTACGTGTATGCGCTTTGGCTTAAAACCACACACCACGAGACACTACCATACTTTTTGAGTTGTAAACATCTTTGGCACAAACACATGCGATACACACACACACACACAGGCACACACACACACACACAGCACACACACACACACACACACACACACACACACACACACACACACACACAGGCATGCTTTCTCTCTCTCTTTTCCATGCAAAGCACCTATAATCATCTCCTCACCTATTGAAGAATTGAACAACCTTCACAGTGAGTGTGTGTGTGTGTGTGTGTGTGTGTGCATGACATTTAAATGAGTTAGAGATCATTTATGTGGGACTGATATTGCTCAATCTCAGAAAGATGTGCGTCTCAAAGAGAGTTTTGAGAGTTTAGAAATCACACACACACACACACCACTCACA
>NC_137517.1:600000-602500 GCF_041902795.1 Electrophorus electricus
TAGATATGTGCCGAATATCGTAGATCACGAGCACTACGGCTTCATACAGAACAATTCCTACACGCGCGAAGGGATCGGGGTACACCACTGCAGATTTAATCATTACACGACATGGCTGCGTGCAAACTCCGCCAAGAACCTTATAGGTAACGTAAATAACCACCGGGGTGTTTTATTTTAATGTATGAACCGACTTAGGGCACGAGTAAGGCGTAATAAATACACACATAAATACAAGACAAAACGAACAAAGACAATCCGAGAAGTTAGAAATGGAGGAGCCGTTACAGGAGTGATACTGCAGTGAAACAACTCCAACGCATCCAGGAGACTAATAAAGCCCGTAGACACCAAACTACCTGTCTGGTAAACAACTCAATCATTTACGAAACATTCCAACATGGTGAACGTTGGGACTCTGCGCCGTTCGCTTCAGTGAAATCACACGTAGCTGCAGAGCTCGGACATATGAAGACGAGCTCAGATAAACGTTTAAACGTTAGTGTGACACATCACAACGCACGTAAATATTCGCTCCTCTCTTTCAGACATAAGGAGAGGGAAAGTTTCACCTCTACCCCAAACTTACCTTCTTCTGCCACGCACGGGCCGGGGAATCCGGTAAATGCTAAGGAGAGCGCGAGGAACACGGTGCACCGTACGGGTTGCATCTCAGCCGCGTCACGCTCCCGGGGATGTTTAACAAGTAATAGTCCCTTCACGAGCTGTCAGCTGGGCCGTGTCTCCGCGAGCCCCGCTACCCACATCGATGATGGAAACTCGCTCGCGCTGGCTCAGGCCGTGTCCACGCAGACTCTCGCAGTAAAGTTTTAACTCAGGCACCGTTTTGCAGTTCAGTTGTCCCACATTAAAGTGCTGTAGCGCGCGACGAATACCGCCTGGGTCCGTTCATATTTACGCAATTTAATGGAGTGGCAGCAAACAAAGAAATACAAACTCCGAGAGAGAGGGGGGGTTTCTTTGGTCCTGCTAATCTTCTCTGTACGGAACCTCCTTTTCCAGCGCGTGCTCCGGTGTGCTCTTCACAGAACCAGTCGACAGGCTCGTGCGACCGTACGCTGCACCGAAGATACGCCAGAACGCGACGACGCTGCAGTTTCGCAGGCTGGCACGCGCTCTGCGGTGGTAGTGCTGAACGATCAGCAGCTCCCGAAAATTCCTTAAAAGTTCTTCTTGGCGCTAAAGGTCTAAAATGACCTCCACTTGGCCCATGTGCGTTTCCGAGCCGTGGCGCAGTAGCGTCCCGTTGAAAACAGTCCACAACACAAACAAATAAGTTCAACTCGCCACAAACTTTCTCTCGCGTGCGTTCAGGATAGCGCTGGACACGAGACACGGAGGTCGACGTCCGCGAGTTTCCTCGCATCGGTAGCCCCGCCCACAGCCAAAGTCCAGGGCTGTTATTGGCTAATGTGCCCGTCTGTTTGCCCAAAACCTGAATAAACATAAGCTCCTTTTGGAGGACTTAACATCACGACGAGCTGGGTGACGAGCTTCCTCGAGATCAGGGGTTAAATGTTTAAAACCCTCACGTGACCTGCGTTATTAAAACCCCGTGCTTAGCTGGAACGATGACAGGGGTCCCGCGGAGACCAGCGCAGTTTCCGTTAAAGCTCTCCGGTTTCCACTGCCCCTTCACGCCCCCTGACAACTGAGAAATAAAGCAGACATGTCGCTCGCGCTCTGAACACGCGCGCGCAAGCACGCACGCACAGGTAGGTTTGTTTTTGATGGATTGTAAAGTTGCAGCTCGAGCTTGGCTGCTTTTGCGCTGCAGACACTTTAGAGGTTAGCCTCATCACCGTCACCATCAAGGCCCAGCTTTAGTTATGGATTAATCGATCCTCATGCTCATGCCCGCGGGTTCCTTTGTGCAGACCTAGCCTCTCGGCACCCGCGCGCCTTACAACGTCCGTTCTGTCTCCTTGTCATATTGGACTCATTAAGACGAGTCGATCATAACCTGCTCAGAAATGACACTCATGAACTCAGAAACTCATAAAAGCTCCCTCATAGATCGCTGCTTTCCTCCTTCGTCTAGTCTTTTCCAATTAACCAGTGCGCAGGCGTAATAGTTCTAATTAGCACTATGATGAAGCATGCGCTGTCTCAGTGATGTAGGTACTTGACTTGTAATCGGAAGGTTGCTGGTTCAAGTCTCACCGTTACCACTGTTGGGTCCCTGAACAAGATCCTTAACACTCAATTACTCAAGTTGTACTCTGTCATAATTGTAAGTCGCTTTGGATAAAAGCGTCAGATAAATGCTTGTGCAGGTGTGCTGCCCGCGCAGGTATACTCGTGACTGAGATGGTGGTGTGCGCCCTGGTTTGTGCTTTGCCATCTCACGGCCTTTTAGCAGAGGTCACGCGACTCCGCGCGGTATGTAGGAGTTACCGGGTGGTTTCTCTTCTCGAGCTGGCACAGGCTTTTGATGCCTCGTGAAGCAGCCTTCCTGTCCTCCTTTCTCACGGGAGAA
>NC_137517.1:607500-615000 GCF_041902795.1 Electrophorus electricus
TTGTTTCAATGGTAATGAGAGAGAGAGAGAGAGGGAGAGAGAGGGAGAGAGAGAGGGAGAGAGGAGAGAGAGAAATATGGGAGGAGAGCTTTAGATGATTTGATTGATCTGATGGTGGGCATCCATGTAACAGAAAATCAAAACACACTTTTTGCCTTCTTTTTGTATCTTATACCCACATTGTGCACCATGCACTTTGCCAGTTTTGTATACACACACCCCACACACCACCCACACACACACCCACACACATGCATATAGACACATGGGTGTGTGGGTAATGTCCTCTGTCTTTTGTTGCAGACTTTGACAGAACCAGGAAACAGAAGATGGCTGCTCTATAAGGTTGTGAGAGAACAGCCAAAGGTGGCTGTCCTCGAGTTGCCACGGAGATGACCTGCACAACCGCACCCAGCTTGGCTGCTGCTGATGACATCATGGTAGGCAGAGACAGGAAATAGAAATGACCTGCTGTTGACCTCTGACCCTTGCATCGCTCACCTAATGGGCTAGGCCTTCCTGCCTGGCTCCAAACACTCCACATGTACACACACTGTGCCAAGCATGCTTCCTGCTTGCAGCCAGATGCTTCACTGTGGTGTAAGGGTACAGAGATAAAGAAGAGGGAATGTGTGTGTGGGGAATGGAGAGAGAGAGAAAAAGGAGGAGGAGGAAGGAGGAGAGAGAGAGGGAGAAAGAGGAGAGAGGAGAGAGATAAGAAAGAGACTAATAAGTGAGAGACAGACAGACAGACAGGAACAAACGTGGATATCAGGAGAGATAAAAAGCACTGTATTGTCTGGGTCAGAGAGCAATGAACACACACACTGTGTGTGTGTGTGTGTATTCAGGATGTGTCTGCTAATGCTTTGTGTACATGTGTGTGTTCTTTCTCTGTTTGTATGTTCTCTGTGCTCGTGGGTTGATAGTGTAGTCTGTTTCTCATGCCCTCACAGAGTCGTAGTTCTGTGAGCGTCTACAGATGCCTGCCTGGCTCGGTCTGACGCTGGCACATCTGGTTAAACATCATGAACTGAATATTCATGGAATCCTTATGTTTGAGCACAGTCTTGCAATTGGAAACTATGGCTGACGTGTAAATGTACTATACATGTAAAATATTTCATTTTACAGCAAACACAGAAGGTTGTTTTGTTGCACGTGAGTTATCGTAAACGAATACAGGCTGTAACACATAACACAGTAATTCGGTATTGGAAGCCGTAACGGGATCGGGGGGGCTGGTATGTTATGGCGTGTACCGGTGGTTACGGGAAAACACTGCTTTGGGGGCAGGACCGATAGAAAGTGGTCGGTGATGATTCAGAATGCTGATTCTCACACACACACACACACACACACACTGATAACAGTGGACTGAGTGAGGCACTGGCTAAGATAAGCTGGAGCTGAGGCGGTGAGGGAAGCTCCACAGACGTCGGCTACCCACCGGCAGGGAAGCTTTCATCCAGCTCACTTATCTGGGTTGTTAGTGTCCCTCCACGGCGCGATAACTACGACAAATGACCACCGCCAACTGAGCACACACTACTTATTCTTTCTTATCCTCTGAGTGCGTGTGAGTGAGTGTGTGCGTGTGTGTATGTCATTGTGAGTGTGTGTGGCTGGCAGCAATGGCGTCTTGATGTGTGTGTGTGAGGTATAAATCGTGTGTGTATGTAATTGTGTGTGTACATGTGTGAGTACGTGTGCGTGTGTGAGTCGTGTGTGTGTGTGGTGTGTCATGTGTATGATGTGTATGAAATGTGATCATGTGTGTGCTGTGCTTGATGTGTGTTTCGTCGTGCTTGTGTATTAGCTAATGAGTGTGATGTTGTGTATGTAATTGTGTGTGTGTAGCGAGTGCGTGTGCGTGTGTGATGATGTGTGTGAGGTGTGTGTGTGTGTGGTGTGTGTGGTGTGTGTGAGTGTGAGTGCGTGTGTGTGAGTGTGTGTGTGTGTGAGTGTGTGTGTGTGTGTGTGTGTGTGTGTGTTTTCTTGCTTTTTAATGCTAAGTTTGTCTTCTTTCTTTTCTTGTTACGGCTGTTCCACTGAGAGTTTAGTCCTTTGCTTTCATGCGTATTTGCGTTATTTGATGGTACTGTCTGTGAAGCATGTTTTTGGATTTTATCTCACGCCTTTAGCTGTATAATAAACTGTCCAGAATCTCTGACCAGCAATTCAGTGTGTGAGAAGGTATTGTAGGGTCAGGCTGTCATGTCCTGCCATTAAGTAAGCGAGACCATACTTTGTGCATAGATTCTCTAAGCACACACACATGTATATATACACATACACACATATATATTTATATGTGCACACTACGCAGGCACACGCATACACACACACACACGCAGGCGCACTCATACACACACACTCACACACACACACACACACTCATACACACGCACACACACACACACGCACACTCATACACACACACACGCACACTCATACACACACACATACACATGCATGCATGCATTCATGCACACTCATACACACACGCATACACACACACACGCACGCACACACACACACACATAGGCACACTCATACACACACATACATGTACACACATGCACACACACACACACATGAGCACTCATACACACACACACTCACACACACACACACATACACTCATACACCATACATACTCATACACCTTTGCATACACACATACATACACTCATACACATACACACCACTTTTAGCATTCTTTGCACTCATGCCACACAACACACACACGCACACACACACGCACATACACACACACAAACAAACTATAATGCCAACTTTATAAAGGTTATTTAACTATTTATTATTTTCCATCCTCATTATTGATTTGTTTTCCTTTCACTCTTGGGATTGCTTTCAGACCAGCAGCAGTTTCTCTACAAGCTCTTTATCAGAACACAACTCTTACTTTCACATAACTGCAAAGGTTGGAATGTATTAAATTCATGTTATCATACTGCTTTGGCAATACTACAGTATATGGTCATGCCAATAAAGCTTACTAGACTTGAGCTTCAGGAGAAGAGAAGGGAGAGAAAGGAGGAAGGAGAGAGGAGAGAGTGAGTGAGAGAGAGAGAGTGAGTGGTGAGAGAGAGTGGTGGTGAGAGAGAGTGAGAGAGAGAGTGAGAGAGATGAGAGAGTGGAGTGAGAGGAAGTGAAGATGAGAGAGAGTGAGTGAGAGAGAGAGAGAGTGAGTGAGTGAGAGAGAAGAGTGAGTGAGAGAGAGAGAGTGGTGGAAGTGAGAGAGTGAGTGAGTGGGGAAGAGAGAAAGTGAGTGAGTGAGAGAGAGTGAGTGAGAGAGTGAGTGAAGAGTGAGTGAGTGAAGGTGAGTGAGAGGAGGTGAGAGAGAGTGGTGAGAGAGAGAAGTGGAAGTGGGAGAGAGAGAGAGTGGTGAGAAAGTGAGTGAGTGAGAAAGAGAGTGAGAGGAAAAAGAGAGTGAGTGAGGAGAGGGGTTACGTGAACCGAGAAGTGAGAGAATTTTAGAGACGTTAGCGATCATTTGCTGTGGACAGGTTTGTCTCTCTGGGTGATACACGCTTACAAACACTGAATGAAGTATCATTTTACAGCAGTGCATCGCGTTTCGCGTGGTATGCAGTGAGGTGACAACACTCAGTGTCACTGAGCACTACAGTGTGGTTTGTATGCAGCACACACACACACACACACACACACACACACACACACACACACACACACATACACACACACACACACACTCGGGAGGGAGGAAGTCTTGCTTGTGGCAAACAGACAGAGTGAGAGAGGGAGGGAGAGTTGGCCAGGGTTATATAGAGGATGCAGAAGCTCACAGTAAGGAAAGATGAAAGAAAGATTGTGTGTGCGTGTGTGCGTGTGTGTGTGTGTGCGTGTGTGTGTGTGCGTGTGTGCGTGTGTGTGCGCGTGTGTGTGCGTGCGCGTGTGCGTGTGTGTATGCGTGTGTGTGTGTGTGTGTGTGTGTATGTGCGTGTGTGCGTGTGTGCGTGTGTGCGTGTGTGTGTGTGTGTGTGTGTGCATGTGGGTTGGTGAGTGTTTGTGGAGGCAGCGATTCTGAGTTAATTGAATCTCCAGGTTTGGAATGCATTTTAAGGGCAGTGTGTGTGTGTGTGTTTGTGTGTGTGTGTGTCTGCGGTAGGGGCAGAGGTCAACTTTAAGTGCCTACTGGGAAGGGAGGGCACACACACACACACACACACAGACACACACACACACACACACACACAGACATTCTTTCCAGCCTGCGTATGGCAGAAAGAGAAAGAGGAGCAGAGAGAGAACAGCAGTGTGTGTTTGTGTGATCCGTGTTTCTGCTTTTTGAGTTGTTACAGACGCCAAATCCCGAAAAAGCCCCTATTAGATATAAGACCAGCCCCTAACACAGACTATCTACTTACACAGACCAGCCCCTAACACAGACTATCTACTTACACAGACCAGCCCCTAACACAGACTATCTACTTACACAGACCAGCCCCTAACACAGACCATCCCTTACACAGATAGCCCTAACTTTGCAAGACTATCTACTTACACAGACCAGCCCCTAACACAGACCATCCACTTACACAGACCAGCCCCTAACACAGACTATCTACTTACACAGACCAGCCCCTAACACAGACTATCTACTTACACAGACCAGCCCCTAACACAGACTATACTTACACAGACCAGCCCCTAACACAGACCATCTACTTACACAGACCAGTCCCTAACACAGACCTATCACTTACCTGAAGACCATTCTAACACAGACTATCTACTTACACAGACCAGTCCCTAACACAAACTATCTACTTACACAGACCAGCCCCTAACACAGACTATCTACTTACACGGACCAGCCCCTAACACAGACTATCTACTTACACGGACCAGCCCCTAACACAGACTATCTACTTACACAGACCAGCCCCTAACACAGACCATCCACTTACACAGACCAGCCCCTAACACAGACCATCCACTTACACAGACCATCCCCGAACAGAGACCAGCCCCGAACACAGACCATCCACTTACACAGACCAGCTCCTAACAGACCATCCACTTACACAGATCAGCCACTAACACAGACCAGCCCCTAACACAGACCATCCACTTACACAGACCAGCCCCTAACAGACAATCCACTTACACCGATCAGCCACTAACACACACCATCCATTTACACAGACCAGCCCCGACCACAGACCATCCACTTACACAGACCAGCCTCTAACACAGACCAGCCCCGAACACAGACCATCCCCGAACACAGACCATCCAGTTACACAGACCAGCCCCTAACAGGCCATCCACTTACACAGACCAGCCCCTAACACAGACCATCCAGTTACACAGACCATCCACTTACACAGACCATCCACTAACACAGACCATCCACTTACACAGACCAGCCCCTAACACAGACCAGTTACACAGATCATCCAGTTACACAGTCCAGCCGTCTTGTTAGCACATCTCCTTAATGTCCACGAAAAAAAAAAAATCACTTGCACATGAAATCCAGTCAGAACACACACACACACACACTTCACACACTCTACACTCTTCACACACCCAACACAACAGTTTACCTGGAATACATTTTGTATTCTTTGATTACAGTTTAACCAGATAATTATCAGAAAGACCCAACATGGTCAATTATCAAATAAGTAGATAAAATAACAGAAGATTACACAATATTGCCCTTAAATGTCCCATTAAGGCCCCAGAACTACCCCAGAAATATTACCCCACATATAATGGACCAGTCATGTCCACATTTATCTGGAGTCAACATGAAGGGATGCAAACATCACAGGAACTGAATGTCACAATCATCACCCCCATAAAACAGGTGAAAATACAGACAACAGGGTTCCTAGAATGATGGGTTTAATATGCAACATAATTCTGTCCATTTTCATAAACAACGCAAGCACATGTATTAGCGGTTACATCACAACTCCACAATGTTTGTACCCACTGTATTTAAAGAATTTAATGTATTTACAGGGCTGATCCCCTGTGTAGTGGGTTGAGTGGACTGATCCCCCATGTAGTGGGTTGAGTGGACTGATCCCCTGTGTAGTGGGTTGAGTGGACTGATCCCCTGTGTAGTGGGTTGAGTGGACTGATCCCCTGCGTAGTGGGTTGAGTGGACTGATCCCCTGGGTAGTGGGTTGAGTGGACTGATCCCCCGTGTAGTGGGTTGAGTGGACTGATCCCCGGTGTAGTGGGTTGAGTGGACTGATCCTCATGTAAAGTGGGTTGAGTGGACAGTCCCCTGTCCATGTCGTCAGGGCTGATGGACTGATCCCTATGTAGTGGATTTGATGGACTGATCCCTATGTGAATGGGCTGGAAAATGTAACACTGTCAGTATGGCCTCAAATCTAGCTTGTTCCTCTCATCCATCAGCTTTACTGTGTATGTAGAGACAAATAATTAGTGCTACATGCTTTCCTATCTGTCACACCTTTCAGCCTGTAAACACATACACACACAAACAGAGGTGAGTGTGTGTGTGTGTGTGTGAGTGTGTGTGTGTGTGTGTGTGAGTGAGTGAGTGTGTGTGAGTAAGTGTATGTGTGTGTGTGTCAGTGTGTGAGTGTGTGTGTGTGTCAGTGAGTGAGTGTGTGTGTGTGTGTGTGTGTGTGTGTGTGTGCGTGTGAGTGTGTGACTCAGGAGGCATTAGTAAAAAGCTGTGGTCTTTTACTGTTATTTGACACTGCCCTCTGCTGGCAGTGTAGTGCTATGACATCTATTAGGCTGTATGGTTTAGGGAGTGTGAATATTGATCGTTCATGGTCTAGGAAGTACAGGCATTTGTTAGGAGGTGTTTTAGGATTCAGGGTATGTTGATATGTGTAGGTGAGTGTTTAGTGTTTAGCGTACATGGCTGTGTTTAGGTGAGTGTTTAGCGTTTAGGGTATGTGGATGTGTGTAGGTGAGTGTTTAGTGTTAAGGCTATGTGGATTTGTGTAGGTGAGTGTTTAGTGTTTAGGGCATGTGGATGTGTGTAGGTAAATGTTTAGTGATTAGGGTATGTGGATGTGTGTAGGTAAGTGTTTAGTGTTAAGGCTATTTGGATGTGTGTAGGTGAGTGTTTAGTGATTAGGGTATGTGGATGTGTGTAGGTGAGTGTTTAGTGTTTCGCGTATGTGGATGTTTGTAGGTGTTTAGCGTACGTGGATGTTTGTAGGTGTTTAGTGTTTAGCGTACGTGGATGTTTGTAGGTGTTTAGTGTTTAGCGTACGTGGATGTTTGTAGGTGTTTAGTGTTTAGCGTACGTGGATGTTTGTAGGTGTTTAGTGTTCCGTGCGTGGATGTTTATGGGGAGTGTTTAGGTTTCGCGTACATGGATGTTTGTAGGTGTTTAGTGTTTAGCGTGCATGGATGTTTGTAGGTGTTTAGTGTTTAGGAAATAGTGGATGCATAGGTGTTTAGCGTCGTGGTATTGGATATTTATGATGTTTAGCATCACGTGTT
>NC_137517.1:640000-642500 GCF_041902795.1 Electrophorus electricus
TTACCCTGATACATACATACACATACACACAAACAGCACTAGCAGACATGTCCAAAATACAATGTTTACCTTGATACACACACAAACACACACTCAGCATTAGCAGACACACCCAGAATACAGTGTTTACCCTGATACACACACACACACAGCATTAGCAGACACGTCCAGAATACAGTGTTTACCCTGATACACACACACACACTCAGAATTAGCAGACACATCCAGAATACAGTGTTTACCCTGATACACACACACACACACACACACACACACACACACACACACACACACACAGCATTAGCAGACATGTCCAGAATACAGTGTTTGCCCTGATACACACACACACACACACAAACACACAAACACACACTCAGCATTAGCATACACATCCAGAATACAGTGTTTACCCTGATACACACACACACACACACACACTCAGCATTAGCAGAGAGATCCAGAATACAGTGTTTACCCTGATGAACACACATACACAGAGCATTAGCAGACACATCCAGAATACAGTTATTACCCTGATACACACACACACACTCAGCATTAGCAGACAGATCCAGAATACAATGTTTACCCTGATACACACACACACACAAACACACATACACACAGCATTAGCAGCCACGTCCAGAATACAGTGTTTACCCTGATACACACACACACACACACACACACACACACACACACACACACACACACACAGCATTAGCAGACAAATCCAGAATACAGTGTTTACCCTGATACACACACACACACACACACTCAGCATTAGCAGACAGATCCAGAATACAGTGATTACCCTGATGAACACACACACACAGAGCATTAGCAGACACATCCAGAATACAGTTATTACCCTGATACACACACACACACTCAGCATTAGCAGACAGATCCAGAATACAGTGATTACCCTGATGAACACACACACACAGAGCATTAGCAGACACATCCAGAATACAGTGTTTACCCTGATACACACACACACACACACACACACACACACACACACTCAGCATTAGCAGACATGTCCAAAATACAATGTTTACCTTGATACACACACAAACACACACTCAGCATTAGCAGACACATCCGGAATACAGTGTTTACCCTGATACACACACACACAAACACAAAGAGCATTAGCAGACACGTCCAAAATACAGTGTTTACCCTGATACACACACAAACACACACTCAGCATTAGCAGACACCCAGAATACAGTGTTTACCCTGATGAACACACACACACAGAGCATTAGCAGACACATCCAGAATACAGTGTTTACACTGATACACACACACACACACACACACACACACACACACACACACTCAGCATTAGCAGACAGATCCAGAATACAATGTTTACCCTGTTACAAACACGCACACACACACAAACAAACAGCATTAGCACACATCCAGAATACAGTGTTTACCCTGATACACACACACACACACACACACACACACAGACACACACACACAGACACCCACAAGCATTAGCAGACACGTCCAGAATACAGTGTTTACCCTGATACACACACACACACACACACACACACACACACACACACACACACACAGACACCCACAAGCATTAGCAGACACATCCAGAATACAGTGTTTACCCTGATACATACATACACATACACACAAACAGCACTAGCAGACATGTCCAAAATACAATGTTTACCTTGATACACACACAAACACACACTCAGCATTAGCAGACACACCCAGAATACAGTGTTTACCCTGATACACACACACACACAGCATTAGCAGACACGTCCAGAATACAGTGTTTACCCTGATACACACACACACACTCAGAATTAGCAGACACATCCAGAATACAGTGTTTACCCTGATACACACACACACACACACACACACACACACACACACACACAGCATTAGCAGACATGTCCAGAATACAGTGTTTGCCCTGATACACACACACACACACACACACACAAACACACAAACACACACTCAGCATTAGCATACACATCCAGAATACAGTGTTTACCCTGATACACACACACACACACACACACACACACACACACACACACTCAGCATTAGCAGACAGATCCAGAATACAGTGTTTACCCTGATGAACACACATACACAGAGCATTAGCAGACACATCCAGAATACAGTGTTTACCCTGATACACACACAAACACACACAGCATTAGCAGATACGTCCAGAATACAGTGTTTACCCTGATACACACACACACACACACACACACACACACACACACACAGCATTAGCAGCCACATCCAGAATACAGTGTTTACCCTGATGCACACACACACTCAGCATTAGCAGACACGTCCAAAATACAGTGTTTACCCTGATACACACACAAACACACACAGCATTAGCGGATACGTCCAGAATACAGTGTTTACCCTGATACACACACACACACACACACACACACACACACACACTGACAGCATTAGCAGA
>NC_137517.1:697500-705000 GCF_041902795.1 Electrophorus electricus
GTGTGTGTGTGTGTTGTGAGTGAGAGTGTGTGCATGTGTGTGTGTTGTGTGAGTGAGTGAGAGAGAGAGAGTGAGAGAGAAAATGAGTGAGCAGGACAGAGAGAGAGAGAGAGCGGGGTAGAGGGGTAGATAGAGAGGGAGGGGGTAGATGGGTAGATAGAGAGAGAGGGGTAGAGGGGTAGATAGAGAGAGAGGGGATAGAGGGGTGGATAGAGAGAGGGGATAGAGTGGTAGAGGGGTAGATAGAGAGGGGTAGAGGGGTAGATAGAGAGAGAGGGGGGTAGAGGGGTAGATAGAGAGGGAGGGTCTTACGTAAGGGGAACCATCAAGAGTGTTGGTGTTAACTACTGGAACAGAAGCCTGAAGAAAAACAAAGTAAAGACAAAAATAAATAATATAAATAAAAATAAAGAAAATATGGAAGAGAGGAGCAGGAGAAAGATGTATGTGTTCAGTTACAGTGTGTTCAGTTACAGCATGTAGAGGGTGTGTGTTCAGTTACAGCGTGTTCAGTTACAGAGTGTAGAGGGTGTGTGTTCATTTACAGTGTGTAGGGGGTGTGTGTTCAGTTACAGCGTGTTCAGTTACAGAGTGTAGAGGGTGTGTGTTCAGTTACAGCATGTAGAGGGTGTGTGTTCAGTTACAGCATGTTCAGTTACAGCGTGTAGAGGGTATGTGTTCAGTTACAGCGTGTAGAGGGTGTGTGTTCAGTTACAGCGTGTTCAGTTACAGAGTGTAGAGGGTGTGTGTTCAGTTACAGCATGTTCAGTTACAGCGTGTAGAGGGTATGTGTTCAGTTACAGAGTGTAGAGGGTGTGTGTTCAGTTACAGCGTGTAGAGGGTGTTCAGTTACAGCATGTTCAGTTACAGCATGTAGAGGGTGTGTGTTCAGTTACAGCATGTTCTGTTACAGAGTGTAGAGGGTGTGTGTTCAGTTACAGCGTGTAGGTGTGTTCAGTTACAGCGTGTTCGGTTACAACATGTAGGTGTGTGTTCAGTTACAGCGTGTTCGGTCACAGCATGTAGGTGTGTGTTCAGTTACAGCGTGTTCGGTTACAGAGTGTAGAGGGTGTGTGTTCAGTTACAGTGTGTAGGTGTGTGTTCAGTTACAGTGTGTTCAGTTACAGCATGTAGAGGGTGTGTGTTCAGTTACAGCGTGTTCAGTTACAGAGTGTAGAGGGTGTGTGTTCATTTACAGTGTGTAGGTGTGTGTTCAGTTACAGCGTGTAGGTGTGTGTTCAGTTACAGCGTGTTCGGTTACAGAGTGCAGGTGTGTGTTCAGTTACAACATGTTCAGTTACAGCGTGTAGAGGGTGTGTGTTCATTTAAAGTGTGTAGGTGTGTGTTCAGTTACAGCATGTTCAGTTACAGCATGTAGGTGTGTGTTCAGTTACAGCATGTAGAGGCTGTGTTCAGTTACAGCATGCAGGTGTTTTGTTCAGTTACAGCATGTTCAGTTACAGCGTGTAGGTGTGTGTTCAGTTACAGCGTGTTCAGTTACAGCGTGTAGAGGGTGTGTGTTCAGTTACAGCATGTCTAGGGTGTGTGTTCATTTACAGCATGTAGAGGGTGTGTGTTCAGTTACAGCGTGTAGGTGTATGTTCAGTTACAGTGTGTAGAGGGTGTGTGTTCAGTTACAGCGTGTAGGTGTATATTCAGTTACAGTGTGTAGAGGGTGTGTATTCATTTACAGCATGTAGAGGGTGTGTGTTCAGTTACAGCATGTAGAGGGTGTGTGTTCAGTTACAGCATGTAGGTGTGTGTTCAGTTACAGCATGTAGAGGGTGTGTGTTCAGTTACAGCATGTAGATGTGTGTTCAGTTACAGCATGTAGAGGGTGTGTGTTCAGTTACAGCATGTAGATGTGTGTTCAGTTACAGCATGTGGAGGGTGTGTGTTCAGTTACAGCATGTAGAGGCATGTAGATGTGTGTTCAGTTACAGTGTGTAGAGGGTGTGTGTTCAGTTACAGCATGTAGAGGGTGTGTGTTCAGTTACAGCATGTAGATGTGTGTTCAGTTACAGCATGTGGAGGGTGTGTGTTCAGTTACAGCATGTAGAGGCATGTAGATGTGTGTTCAGTTACAGTGTGTAGAGGGTGTGTGTTCAGTTACAGTGTGTAGAGGGTGTGTGTTCAGTTACAGTGTGTAGAATGTGGGTTTTCAGTTTTCAAAGAGAGAGGTACAACTCTACAATAGAGAGAGGGATCCCTACATAACTTTCTTTCTTTCTTTCTCTCTCTCTCTCTCTCTCTCTCTCTCTCTCTCTCTCTCTCTCTCTCTCTCTCTATCTATCTCTCTCTCAGGTCTAGGGTGGCATCCCTCTCTTCTTGCCCCTGGTTGCCACAGCTACTCCATGGCAACAGCTGCCAAGCCCTCTATGGGAACCCAGTTACCTTGGCAACTAAGATTTCCATAGTGACTGTCTCAACCTCGAATCACATGCTACCATATCTATAATCCAGTGAATTCTCTCTCTTTCACACACACACACACACACACACACACACACACACACACACACACACACACACACACACACACACACACACACACACACACACACACTCAAGCACTCCTTTGAACATGGCTGTTACTCCCATTACTAACAGTGTCCAGATGAAAGCGCACAGTTTTATTCTGAACTAGGATCAGACTGCCAGAACTACAGCTCCCACACGCAGAGTCACAGGTGACCTGCGGGTGCTAAGGGCACTAGACATGTGGTGGAACATTCTGCTGAACTGCATTCTGGTGTGTGTAGTTTTTTAACCCTGAGGGTAATACATTCAGGATATGGAAGCAAAAAAACTCTCCACAAACCAGCATTTAACACACATTTATCTGACACTTTTATCCAAAGTGACTTAAATTTGAGTAATTGAGGGTTACGGGTCTTGCTCAGGGGCCAACAGTGGCAACTTGGTAGTGGTGAAACTTGAACCAGCAACCTTCCAAGTCATGTACCTTAACCACTGAGACACCACTGTCCTGCATTTAACATGCTAACTCAACACACTGCATTTATCACACTAACTCAGCACACTGCACACTGCAATTAACACGCTAACTGAACAAACTGCACACTGCATATAACACACTAACTCAACCCACTGCATTTATCACACTAACTCAACCCACTGCATCTATCTCACTAGCTTGACCCACTGCATTTAACACACTAGCTCAACACTAACTTGAGACACTGCACGCTGCATTTAACACTAACTTGACACACTGCACACTGCATTTAACACGCTAACTCTGGAGGAGGGTGACAGGTTGTGCGTGAGGAAGGAGAGAAGGAGAGATATCTCAGCACAAAAACACATATTTGGAATAGACTGTAAGAAGAAAACTGTGAATCATTGTATTCACATATTAAAGAGACAGAACTTCACCTGCATTCCTCACACGTTTATTCCCTCACTACGTGACCATGTCCCAAACTGGAAGGATCTTTAACATTCCAGCTAAAACCAGAAAAAGCCGGTAGCGAGCGTGCTAATGTGCACAGCACGGCTAACTGCTAACGGCAGACAGTGGAGTGAAGGGTTTCCTTTATTACACAAGCAGCCTTAGAGGGCCAGTGGTCAGGGAGTCCACAATCCATCCCAGCCCTGAACAGAGGAAGAGAGACAGGCAGGAGCAGAGGAGAGAGAGAGAGAGAGAGAGAGAGAAAGAGAGAGAGAGAGAGAGAGACAGGCAGGAGCAGAGGGAGAGAGAGAGAGAGAGAGAGAGACAGGCAGGAGCAGAGGGAGAGAGACAGAGAGAGAGAGACAGGCAGGAGCAGAGGGAGAGAGAGAGAGAGAGAGGGAGAGAGAGAGAGAGACAGCGAGTGCCATACACTGGTCTCCAGCTGTCTGGAGCTGTAGATCTGCAGGACTACAGGACAGGTGTGACTCACTAGTTTTTGTGGCCAAGCGTACGGAGTTTGTGTGCGTACACCTCCATGCCCACCTTCACACCCCGTGACTGGCATCGCCATTTGTTTCAGTGTGAAAGCAAATGCGTCTGCCACTACAGCTGCGCCACTGCTCACAGTTTGCTCGTTAACGTAGACTGGAACTGGTCCAGGAGCACAGCGTTTAAACTGCTCAGATAAGTGGTGCATGTTCACATCTCCCGTAGATTCTACGTAGGTTTACTCTGAGCGTGTATCCTCTGAAACGCTGTAGACTTCCCACGCCCACGTTTTTAACACCTTTGTGAATTCTTTATACAACTTCAGTGCTGTGAGCTGAGGAAACATGCAGAGTCATGCTGGTGAGGGGAAGTGGCTACAAAGCGTTCATCATAGCCAGCCATCACCCTGCAGCGCCCCCAAGGGGCGGCCCAGGGGAGCCGCGGCCTCCAGGCCAAAACTACTGGGTCACTGTGCTGGTAACACTGGGTCACTGTGTGTAGATAACACTGAGTCTCTGTGCTGGTAACACTGGGTCACTGTCCTGGTAACACTGGGTCACTGTGTGTAGGTAACACTGGGTCAATGTGCTGGTAACACTGGGTCACTGTGTGTAGGTAACACTGGGTCACTGTGCTGGTAACACTGGGTCACTGTGTGTAGATAACACTGAGTCTCTGTGCTGGTAACACTGGGTCACTGTCCTGGTAACACTGGGTCACTGTGTGTAGGTAACACTGGGTCACTGTGCTGGTAACACTGGGTCACTGTGTGTAGGTAACACTGGGTCACTGTGCTGGTAACACTGGGTCACTGTGCTGGTAACACTGGGTCACTGTGTGTAGATAACACTGAGTCACTGTGCTGGTAACACTGGGTCACTCTGTGTAGGCAACACTGTGTAGGCAACACTGGGTCACTGTGCTGGTAACACTGGGCCACTGTGTGTAGGTAACACTGGGCCACTGTGCTGGTAACACTGGGTCACTGTGGGTAGGCAACACTGGGTCACTGTGTGTAGGTAACACTGGGCCACTGTGTGTAGGCAACACTGGGCCACTGTGTGTAGGTAACACTGGGTCACTGTGCTGGTAACACTGGGTCACTGTGTGTAGATAACACTGAGTCACTGTGCTGGTAACACTGGGTCACTCTGTGTAGGCAACACTGTGTAGGCAACACTGGGTCACTGTGCTGGTAACACTGGGCCACTGTGTGTAGGTAACACTGGGCCACTGTGCTGGTAACACTGGGTCACTGTGTGCATGTGTGTGTATGTGGTGTATGCGTGAGCTGCAGCTGATGTAACACACATGTCTGATAAACATACATTTGATCATGATGATGCATACAAACACGTCATACCTACAGGTCTGATATACGTTTGATAAACTTATGTGAGGAGGGAGAGAGAGAGTGATATAAGGGTAAAGGAACGATATGCGTTAGCTCACTCACACCCTACTTCACACAAGAGCCTACTACACTTACATAACCCCCCCCCCACACAGTGCACTAATATGTCCAAGGAAGCTTTTTAGGTGCAAACATTTCTACATTACAGTGATTCAATGCTCTGTAGAGCATCTGTACAAGGTGTCTGTTGCCCTCTCTCTCTCTCTCTCTCTCTCTCTCTCTCTCTCCCTCTCTCCCTCCCTCTCTCTTTCCCTCTCTCTCTCCCTCCCTCTCTTTCCCTCCCTCTCTCTCTCTCTCCCTCCCTCTCTCTCTCCCTCGCTCTCTCGCTCTGTCTCTCTCTCTCTCCCTCTCTCTCCCTCCCTCTCTCCCTCCCTCTCTCTCTCTCTCTCCCTCCCTCTCTCTCTCCCTCTCTCTCTCTCCCTCCCTCCCTCTCTCTCTCTCTCTCCCTCTCTCTCTCTCCCTCCCTCTCTCTGTCTCTCTCTCTCCCTCCCTCTCTCTCTCTCTCTCTGTCTCTCTCCCTCTCTCTCTCTCTCTCTCTCTCTCTCTCTCCCGCTCCCCCTCCGTCCCTCTCTCTCTCTCTCTCCCTCTCTCTCTCTCTCTCTCTCTCTCTCTCTTCCTCTCCCTCTCTAGTTATCCTTCTATCTCCTGCCTAATGTGATGCTGAGGGTCTTCAATTCCTCATTAACCTTGAGGAAGGAATGGAGCAGTATGTGTGTGTACATGCAAGTTTGTGTGTGTGTGCCTGCATACATGCAAGTGTGTGTGTATGCATGTTAGCATATGTGTGTGTGTGTATGTATGTTAGCGTGTGTGTGTGTGTGTGTTTGTATGCATGTAAGTATACACATGTGCATGTGTAGAATATTTGTGCGTGCATGCTTGTGTGTGTGTGTGTGTGTATGCATGTCAGTGTACGTGTATGTGTGTGTGTGTATGCTTGTCAGTGTGCGTGTGTGTGTGTGTGTGGGTGTGTGTGTGTAAACTTAGCCACAGGCTTGTAGAAGTGTGTCTGCCAGACCTAGAACACTATCATCTAACAGTGAGACTGAGACTATGCTACCCACACCACTGCTAACGTGTATGTGAGTGTGAAGCTGTGGAGTTAACATGACTGGTGAGTGTGAGGGTGTGAGTTAACATGACTGGTGAGTGTGAGGGTGTGAGTTAACATGACTGGTGAGTGTGAGGGTGTGAGTTAACATGACTGGTGAGTGTGAGGGTGTGAGTTAACATGACTGGTGAGTGTGAGGGTGTGAGTTAACATGACTGGTGAGTGTGCGGGTCTGAGTTAACATGACTGGTGAGTGTGAGGGTGTGAGTTAACATGACTGGTGAGTGTGAGGGTGTGAGTTAACATGACTGGTGAGTGTGAGGGTGTGAGTTAACATGACTGGTGAGTGTGCGGGTCTGAGTTAACATGACTGGTGAGTGTACGGGTCTGAGTTAACGTGACTGGTGAGTGTGAGGGTCTGAATTAACATGACTGGTGAGTGTGAGGGTCTGAATTAACATGACTGAGGGTGTCTGGCCATCCTGTGTGTTGAAGGTGAAGGCAGAATGTAGTGCTGCTCGTCTGCCCTGGGACGTGTGCTAGCTGGGATGTGACGTGTGCTCACTGGGACGTGACGTGTGCTGGCTGGGACGTGACGTGTGCTCACTGGGATGTGACGTGTGCTCACTGGGACGTGACGTGTGCTGGCTGGGACGTGACGTGTGCTCACAGGGACGTGACGTGTGCTCACTGGGACGTGACATGTTCACTGGGACATGACGTGTGCTGGCTGGGACGTGACATGTGCTCACTGGGACGTGACGTGTGCTGGCTGGGACGTGACGTGTGCTGGCTGGGACGTGACGTGTGCTCACTGGGATGTGACGTGTGCTCACTGGGATGTGACGTGTGCTGGCTGGGACGTGACATGTGCTCACTGGGATGTGATGTGTGCTCACTGGGACGTGACGTGTGCTGGCTGGGACGTGACGTGTGCTGGCTGGGACGTGACATGTGCTCACTGGGATGTGACGTGTGCTGGCTGGGACGTGACGTGTGCTGGCTGGGACGTGACGTGTGCTGGCTAGGACGTGACGTGTGCTGGCTGGGACGTGACGTGTGCTGGCTGGGACGTGTACCAGCTGGGACGTGACGTGTGCTGGCTGGATCCCAGACTGGAGTGGGCACTTC
>NC_137517.1:707500-712500 GCF_041902795.1 Electrophorus electricus
ACACACAGACAGGTGCATTAAACACACACACATACAGATGGGTGTATTAAACACACACACAAACAGACAGGTCTATTAAACACAAACACACAGATGTGTCTATTAAACACAAACACACAGATGGGTCTATTAAACACACACACACACACACACACACACACACACACAGACGTATGTATTCAACGGCGTGACTCAGCTCGTACCATCATGAGGCGTTGTCTCTGTTTCTTTGTTTTCCGAACGTTGTTTATGAAACGGCGGCCCATCTTCTTTGCGTACCAAACCGACACAAACATGACGTCAAACGCAGACCACCGGTCACTTCTCACGCGAAGCGCCGGGAGCTGACCGGACTGAGCAAGGGGCGGGGTTCATGTATTCCAGGAATTAACGCTCCTGAACTCAGGTGAACAGTTTAACAGAAATGTGAAACATATCAAAATACGATTCTACGAAGAACGCACAGACGCGCTCTTAAAAGTCCGTATTCGTTGTGCTCTGGTCCTGCGACACGCCGGATACATCGGACGGGTATCTTAATAACATCGGACGGGTATCTTAATAACATCGGACGGTATCTTAATTATTCTTGCTCGCTGTACCTGTAAGGAAAATATTGCAGTCTTGTCTCACGTGTTCTCTGGAAAAGCAGCCTTCTATAGGACCACAGGGCGCGTGAGGTATTTCAAACCGACTAAACGGGACGCGCAAGGACCGTTACATTCGCACGCGGGGTTGCCTGTGGTTGGCGCACACGACGCAGGAGATGGTGCGCGTGACACTCATCCGTCTGAGCCTCGTCTGTTCGGTTCCTCCCCGCGTGCGCTTAACTAGCCACCTCCGTACGGGCTCATCTCGCGCTTACTCTGCCTCTAGGACCGGTATTCTGGTGATGTAAGACTCTCTCTCTCTGTGTCCTCCTGGGCACTCTCTCTCTCTCTCTCTCTCTCTCTCTCTCACTCTCTCTTTCTCTCTCCCTCTCTTTCTCTCTCTCACTCTCTCTCTCCCGCTCTCTCTCTCTCTCCCTCCCTCTCTCTCTCTGAGTCGCATTGGGAATCTACTGTGCTTAGAATTGACTTTAAGATTTTTGGAGAAGAAGTGAGAAAGAATACAAGTTTGTATTTGTATTCTCTTTGCATCCCACCTGCTAGATAAGGGCATGGAAACCGAGGGACGGGTTAGTGGGGCTGTTTGTTTGCAAGGTGATGGCCACATGAAAGTGATGGTAGCCTGGCTTGTATGTTACTCTGTTGATTCCCACAGACCACCAGATTCACAGCCAAAAGGCATACACACACACACACACACACACACACACACACACACACACACACACACACACACACAAACACACACACACACACACACACACATACACACACAAACACACACACACACACACACACACACACACACACACACACACACACACACACACACACATACACATATCTTTCCCTCTCTCCCTCTCTCTCTCCCTCCATCTCTACCCCCCCATGCCTTTCACCCTGAAATAAATCCAAAAAACACTTAGTAGTCCTGTTGCTATGGAGACCAATATCCCTGTCATCACCATGGAGACACGTCTGCCTATGTGCATATGTGAGTGGTGAGCAAGTGGGGGAGAGAATGAGATTGTGTGTGTGTGTGTGCGTACGTGTGTGTGTGCGTGCGTGTGTGTGTGTGTGTGTGTGCGTACATGTGTGTGCGTGTGTGTGTACGTGTGTGCGTGCATGCGTGCGTGCGAACGTGCGTGTGTGTATGTGTGTGTGTGTGTATGTGTGTGTGTGTGTATGTGTGTGTGTGTGTGTGTGCGTACGTGTGTGTGTGCGTACGTGTGTGTGTGTGTGTGCATGCGTGCGTGCATGCGTACGTGCGTGTGTGTGTGTGTATGTGTGTGCGTACATGTACGTGTGTGTACGTGTTTGTGTGTGTGTGTGCATGTGTGTGTATGTGCATGCAAGTGTGTTTGTATGTGTGCTCATGTGTGTTTGAGCATGTGCATTTGTGTGTGTATAAGAGCATATGTTTGTGTATGTGTGTGCGTGCATGTGTGGTGTGTTTGTGTGTGTGTGTCTGCACATGTGTGTGTGTGTGCGCATGTGCATTTGTGTGTGTATGTGAGCATATGTATGTGCATGTCTGTGTGTGTGCATGTATGTGTCTGTAAGCTTATGTTTGTACGTGTGTGTGTGAGCATGTGAGTGCACAGGTGCATTTGTGTGTGTGCGGGCACATGTTTGAGGCAAATGTGGTTTTAAGTGTTGTTATTTCTGGAGCTTTTCTACTCACCAAAAAGACATATGGTGTAAGACACTCATTCATAAATACCTCAAGGCACTTGAGCACACGCTTCCCTCTAGTGGCCCTAAACTCTTACTGCAGCTGCAATTTTAACATTCAGAACTACATAAAACTATTATTATTATTATTATTATTGTTATGTCACTTTAATATAGCACCTTTTTAAACCCAATGACACTTTACAGACGGAAATCAGCTTTTACAGTCAGTTCACACACACACCCTGTGTCACACACCCCGTGTCACACACCCCGTGTCACACAGCCTGTGTCACACACACCCCGTGTCACACACACCCCGTGTCATACAGCCTGTGTCACACACACCCCGTGTCACACACCCCGTGTCACACACCCCGTGTCACACACACCCCGTGTCACACACCCCATGTCACACAGCCCGTGGCACTAACCACATACCGGACTACAACTCCCAACTTCCCACACATTGCTTCCCAACATCCTCATCACCTTCTGCTCATGACCCTAGTTCTGGTTAACCTCATGACCCTAGTTGTTTAACTTCATGACCCTAGTTCTGTTTAACCTTACCATTGGCAGCCAGTTTACACACAGTTTACTCTCTATCAGACTCCACACACACAGAGCAGCAACCATCACTGGACACACACACACACACACACACAGCTCTTTGTAAGACATTGCCCATATCTGTGTTGTAATCTGTAGGAATGCCAGTAAGGTTGGCTCATCTTTCTGCTCCAGAGTGTGAGTTTCATGACTGCTAATTCTCCTCCTATAGATTTTAGAATTGTAGATCGTAATTTCCACGCTGGTGCAATACTTAAGTCCATGCTTCTAGATCCATGATTCTTGAATTCTACAGTGTTGTGTTGCTTTGGAGAGATTCAGAATTGTGCAGGTCATGTAATGTGAAAGCCGGCACACAGTAATGCGGACCAATCGGCTGCCACACTACAGCTGAGCACGAAACACAAGGATTATGAAGACAGTGACGAGGTTAAAGGTCAAAGGTTTCAAGCTTACCAGAGTCGAGGTGGCATAGTAAGGAGCATGGCTGCTCGGCAGTAACACAGGCTGTAAACACACACACACACACAGAGTTAGTGTTGTTACAGCAGGGTCATGCATTAAAAGAATCTTAAATCCCAGTGAGTTCGGTCAAAAGCTACAAACATGGGGGTACAACCCAGGGGCCAATCACAGAACAAGACCAGTCACAGAGTAGGGCCAATCACAGAGCAGGACCAGTGACAGAGTAGGGCCAATCACAGAACAGGACCAGTCACAGAGCATGGCCAGTCACAGAGCAGGGCCAATCACAGAACAGGGCCAATAACAGAGCAGGGCCAATCACAGAGCAGGGCCAGTCACAGAGCAGGGCCAGTCACAGAGCAGGGCAGTTACAGAGTAGGGCCAGTCACAGAGCAGGGCCAATCACAGAGCAGGACCAGTCACAGAGCAGGGCAGTTACAGAGCAGGGCCAATCACAGAGCAGGACCAGTCACAGAGCAGGGCAGTCACAGAGCAGGGCCAATCACAGAGCAGGACCAGTCACAGAGCAGGACCAGTCACAGAGCAGGGCCAGTCATAGAGCAGGACCAATCACAGAGCAGGACCAGTCACACAGCAGGGCAGTTACAGAGCAGGACCAGTCACAGAGCAGGGCAGTCACAGAGCAGGGCCAATCATAGAGCAAGACCAGACACAGAGTAGGGCCAGTCACAGAGCAGGGCCAATCACAGAGCAGGGCCAATCACAGAGCAGGGCAGTCACAGAGCAGGGCCAATCACAGAGCAGGGCCAATCACAGAGCAGGACCAGTCACAGAGCAGGGCAGTTACAGAGCAGGGCCAATCACAGAGCAGGACCAGTCACAGAGCAGGACCAATCACAGAGCAGGGCAGTTGCAAAGAGTACGGGGTAATTAAAGGGAAACAAACGCCATTTTGGAAGGATGAACAGAGAAAGAGCAATATAGGACAAAAATATGATCACCATGGTAACAGCACATTTAACCTCAAACATCACCACTACTGCACCAAGTGTAGGTTAGTCAGACTAATCCCCTAGTGACTCATACATGACTCCACTGAGACTCACAGGTTCAGCATCAGACCCTGCTGAAGTTCCAGTGTCCTGCACTTATATTTACATCATTTATCTGATGCTTTTATCCAAAGCAACTCACAATCATGATTCATAATTGATCAATCATAACTGAGGGTTAAGGGTTTTGCACAGGCACCCAACACCAGCTTGGCAGTGGTGAAACTTGAACCAGCAACCTTCTGATTACTACTCAAGTACCTTCACCACTGAGCTACCACCCATGAGTGCAACAACACACACCGTGCTGATCTCCTACTGATCTCCTGCTCATCTCCTCAGAATCTCAGAGTGGGCCTCACTCATACTGTGGAGGCGGGGCAAACTAACAATCCAAACTAAACTCACATCAACCAATGACAATCCACACTAAACTCACATCAGCCAATGACAATCCAAACTAAACGCACACCAACCAATGACAATCCACACTAAACTCACATCAGCCAATGACAATCCACACTAAACTCACACCAACCAATGACAATCCAAACTAAACTCACACCAACCAATGACAATCCAAACTAAACTCACACCAACCAATGACAATCCAAACTAAACTATGGAAATAGGAATGTAAATAAATTGAAACAGAAATAAGCAAAGC
>NC_137517.1:717500-725000 GCF_041902795.1 Electrophorus electricus
TCACACCGCACACCAGCCTGACAACAGCCCCACTCACACCCCACACCAGCCGGACAACAGCTCCACTCACACCCCACACCAGCCTGACAACAGCCCCACTGACACCCCACACCAGCCTGAAAACAGCTCCACTAACACCGCACACCAGCCTGACAACAGCCCCACTGACAACCCACACCAGCCTGACAACAGCCCCACTGACACCCCACACCAGCCTGACAACAGCTCCACTCACACGGCACACCAGCCTGACAACAGCCCCACTCACATGCCACACCAGCCTGACAACAGCTCCACTCACACCCCACACCAGCCTGACAACAGCCCCACTGACACCCCACACCAGCCTGACAACAGCTCCACTCACACCGCACACCAGCCTGACAACAGCCCCACTCACATGCCACACCAGCCTGACAACAGCTGCACTCACACCCCACACCAGCCTGACAACAGCCCCACTGACACCCCACACCAGCCTGACAACAGCTCCACTCACAACCCACACCAGCCTGACAACAGCCCCACTCACACCCCACACCAGCCTGACAACAGCTCCACTCACACCCCACACCAGCCTGACAACAGCCCCACTGACACCCCACACCAGCCTAACAACAGCTCCACTCACAACCCACACCAGCCTGACAACAGCCCCACACCAGCCTGACAACAGCTCCACTCACACCGCACACCAGCCTGACAACAGCCGCACTCACACGCCACACCAGCCTGACAACAGCTCCACTGACACCCCACACCAGCCTAACAACAGCTCCACTCACAACCCACACCAGCCTGACAACAGCCCCACTGACACCCCACACCAGCCTGACAACAGCTCCACTCACACGCCACACCAGCCTGAAAACAGCCCCACTCACACGCCACACCAGCCTAACAACAGCCCCACTGACACCCCATACCAGCCTGACCACAGCCCCACTGACACCCCACACCAGCCTGACAACAGCCCCACTGACACCCCACACCAGCCTGACAACAGCTCCACTCACACCGCACACCAGCCTGACAACAGCCGCACTCACACGCCACACCAGCCTGACAACAGCCCCACTGACACCCCACACCAGCCTGACAACAGCCCCACTGACACCCCACACCAGCCTGACAACAGCTCCACTGACACCCCACACCAGCCTAACAACAGCCCCACTGATACCCCACACCAGCCTAACAACAGCTCTACTCACACGCCACACTCTTAAGAGTTCGGATTCACGCCATTAATATGCAAAATGTAGACAGTATACACTTTGGGCCCCAGATGCACGCCTGGGATCAAAGGTAACCAGGCCATGCACTGCAGAGGCACACGGTTTTTGGCGCCCTCTAGCGACTAACTCGAGAACCATCCAGCACAGATGACCTGTGAAGATTTGCTGAATTCTTATTTATTTCCACAAAATATTAAAAATATCATAGTAAAAAAAACAAAAAACAACAACAACAACAATATAAAACACAATACACCCATACTATTAAATAGAAGTAACAGCACCAGTCTCTACTCCCAGTGTGAACACCAGTCTCTCTACTCCCAGTATGAACACCAGTCTCTCTACTCCCAGTATGAATACCAATCTCTTCGCTCCCAGTACCCCTACCCAACACACACACACACTTTAATACAACCCAAACATTGGCTCAGGACCTGAAAATACACATCTACAAAAACAAAAAGTGCTGTAAGCGAACACCATCACTACAGTAGCAGCGGTGTGTGTGTGTGTTTGTGTGTGTGTGTGTGTGTATGTTGGCATGTGTGTATGTAGGTGTGTGTGTGTGTGTGCGTGTTTGTGTGTGTAGGTGTGTGTGCGTTTGTGTGTGTAGGTGTGTGTGTGTGTGTGTAGTATATTAGAAGTAGCTTACTGCTGTTTAACTCCTCATCTCAGCTTCACAGGAGACGCAGACAAACTGACTCCAGATCAGTTCCAGTGTGTCACATTCCTAGTGATTGTTTAAATATCCTCATCAGAGCTGCTCAGAGAAGGGAACGTGTGCCTGCCCTCTGACATTAACTCCAGTAGTAGGGTAATCCTGCCACAGGATGGCAGTAGAGAGACGTGCTGCCTCTGAGTTCAGCATTCTGCTCAGGAAAGACTGCAGCCAAGATTCCAGCTGACTGCTGAGGTCATCAATGGGGGGCAGAAAACCGTAGGGATGTTAGAGTATACTGACACTCTGTATGTGTGTTTGAGAGTACGTGTGTGTTTGTGTGCATGTGTGTGTGTGTGTCTATGTGTGTGTGTGCGTGTGTGTGCATGTGTTTGTGTGTGTGTGTGTGTCTATGTGTGTGTATGCGTGTGTACGTGTGTGTGTCTGTGTGTGTGTGTATGTCTGTGTGTGTGTGTGTGTGTGTGTGTGTGTGTGCATGCAAAAAATGGCCTAAGCTCTAATTTCACAAACTGAGTGCAGACACACACCCACCCACACCCACACACACACCTGCAGCTGGTGTTCAGTTATGAGTGTTATGCAGCTCAAGGATTGCTTGGTACTTCTGAGACTGTTTTGGGTTCATTCAAGTTTGTGTTGAATACGCTGCGTACAGGCCACAGAAGTAAACAATGTCTGTGCAAGTGTTTCAGTCACAAAAGCCTCCATTCACTGCCCCCTAGAGGACTCACTCTGCGCACACTGCCCCCTAGAGGACTCACTCTGCATGTCTTATCTTTCACTGCAGATTATACTCACATAAACTAGGTAAGATAACACTGTAATGTTGTATATGACTGTATTTTGATTGTGTATGACTGTGTATGATGATGCATAAGTGTGTATGTTGTATATGACTGTGTATTACTGTAAATGACTGTGTATGACTGTAAATGGCTGTGAATATCTGTATGATTGTGCATGACTGTATGACTGTATGATTGTGTATGACTGTATGATGTATGATTGTGTATATTGTGTATATTGTAAATGACTGTACATGACTGTGTATGCTTGTGTATGACTGTGTATGATTATATATGATTGTGTATGACTGGGTATGACTGTATGATTGTGTATGACTGTGTATGACTGTATATGACTGTGTATGACTGCGAATAAATAAATATGATTGTGTATGATTATATATGATTGTGTATGATTGTGTATGACTGTGTATAATTGTGTATGACTGTATAAGTTGTGTATGACTGTGTATGTTGTGTATATTGTATATGACTGTGTATGACTGTATATGATAAAAATATGATTGTGTATTATTGAGTATGACTGTGTATGATTGTGTATGACTGTGTAGGACTGTGTATGATTATATATGATTGTGTATGACTGTGTATGATTGTGTGTGATAATATATGATTGTGTATGACTGTAAATGACTGTGTATGAATGTGTATTACTGTAAATGACTGTGTATGACTGTGTATGATTGTGTATGATTATATATGATTGTGTATGATGGTGTATGACTGTGTATGACTGTAAATGAATGTGTATGATATAAATATGATTGTGTATGATTGTGTATGTGTATGATTATATATGATTGTGTATGATTGTGTATGACTGTGTATGATTAAATATGATTGTGTATGACTGTGTATGACTGTAAATGACTGCAAATGACTCTATGACTGTGTATGACTGTGTATGATAGAAATATGATTGGGTATGATTGTGTATGACTGTGTATGACTGTGTATGATTATATATGATTGTGTGTGACTGTGTATGATTGTGTATGACTGTATGACTATGTATGATTGTGTATCTGTATGACTGAGTATGATCGAGTACGGCTGTGTATGGCTGTGTATGATTGTGTATGGCTGTGTATGTCTATGTATGATTGTGTATGACTGTGTATGTGTATGATTATATATGATTGTGTATGACTGTGAATGATTGAGTATAACTGTGTATGACTATGTATGATTGTGTATGACTGTGTATGTGTATGATTATATATGATTGTGTATGACTGTGTAAGATTGTGTATGACTGTGACTCATTTTATTGCTAAAAGATTTTTCTTACATTTCAGCACATGAATAATTAAATTAGACAATATTAGCTGAATTTTTCTTATTGTTGATTTATTTAGGTAAATATAGCAGAATTTCTTTGTTACTCTGGTCATTTAAATTGTGTGCGTGTGCATGTGCGTGTTTGTGTGTGTGTGTGTGTGTGTGTGTGTGTGTGTGTGTGTGTGTGTGTGTGTCCCACACCCCCCCCACACACACACACACCCCACACAATCACACACATACACCCCCCCTACACACACACCCCCACACAATCACATACATACATCCCCCCACACAATCACATACATACACTCCCCCACACAATCACACACATACACCCCCCCACACACACCCAACACAATCACACACATACACCCCCCCCACACACCCCACACAATTACACACATACACCCACCCCACACACACACACCCCACACAATCACACACATACACCCCCCCACAAACACACACACATACACGCACCCCCCCACACACCCCCCCCACACAATCACACACATACACCCCCCCACAAACACACACACCCCACACAATCACACGCATACACCCCCCTACACACACCCCACACAATCACACACATACACCCCCCACACACACACACCCCACACAATCACACACATACACACACACCCACACACACCCCACACAATCACACACATACACCCCCCACACACACATACACCCCCCCACACACACCTCACACAATCACACACATACACCCCCACACACACACCCCACACAATCACACACACACCCCACACAATCACAAATACACCCCCCACACACACACCGCACACAATCACACACATACACCCCCACACAATCACAAATACACCCCCTGACACACACACATCCCACACAATCACACACATACACCCCCCCACACACACCTCACACAATCACACACATACACCCCTCCACACACATACACCCCCCCACACACACCCCACACAATCACACACACACCCCACACAATCACAAATACGCCCCCCACACACATCCCACACAATCACACACATACACCCCCCCACACACACACCCCACACAATCACACATATACACCCCCCCACACACCCCACACATACACCCACCCCCCACACACACACCCCACACAATCACACACATACACCCCCCCACACACACCTCACACAATCACACACACACCCCACACAATCACAAATACACCCCCCGACACACACACATCCCGCACAATCACACACATACACCCCCCCACACACACCTCACACAATCACACACACCCCACACAATCACAAATACATCCCCCCACACAATCACACACATACACCCCCCCACACACACCCCACACAATCACACACATACACCCCCCACACACACCCCACACAATCACACACATACACCCCCCCACACACACCCCACACAATCACACACATACACCCCCCCCACACACACCTCACACAATCACACACATACACCCCCCCACACACACCTCACACAATCACACACACACCCCACACAATCACAAATACACCCCCCGACACACACACATCCTGCACAATCACACACATACACCCCCCACACACACCTCACACAATCACACATATACACCCCCCACACACATACACCCCCCACACACACACCCCACACAATCACACACACACCCAACACAATCACAAATACACCCCCCCCACACAATCACACACATACACCCCCCCCACACACACCCCACACAATCACACACATACACCCCCCCACACACACCCCACACAATCACACACATACACCCCCCCCACACAGACCTCACACAATCACACACATACACCCCCTGACACACACACCCCACACAATCACAAATACACCCCCTGACACACACACCCCACACAATCACAAATACACCCCCTGACACACACACCCCACACAATCACACACATACACCCCCCCACACACACCCCACACAATCACACACATACACCCCCCCACACACACCTCACACAATCACACACACACCCCACACAATCACACACATACACCCCCCACACACCCCACACAATCACACACATACACCCCCCCCACACACCCCACACAATCACACACATACACCCCCACACACACACCCCACACAATCACACACACCCCACACAATCACACACATACACCCCACCACACACAATCACACACATACACCCCCCCACACACACACCCCACACAATCACACATACACCCCCACACACACCCCACACAATCACACACATACACCCACCCCCCACACACACACACCACACAATCACACACATACACCCCCCACACACACTCCACACAATCAGACACATACACCCCCACACACACATACACCCCACACAATCACACACATACACCCCCCCCACACATACACCCCACACAATCACACATACACCCCCCCACACACATACACCCCACACAATCACACACATACACACCCGCCACACACACCCCACACAATCACACACATACACCCACCCCCCACACACACACACCACACAATCACACACATACACCCCCCACACACACCCCACACAATCAGACACATACACCCCCACACACACATACACCCCACACAATCACACACATACACCCCCCCCACACATACACCCCACACAATCACACATACACCCCCCCCACACATACACCCCACACAATCACACACATACACCCCCACACACACATACACCACACAATCACACACATACACCCCCACACACACCCCACACAATCACACACATACACCCCACACAATCACACACATACACCCCCACACACACATACACCACACAATCACACACATACACCCCCCACACACCCCACACAATCACACACATACACCCCCCCACACACCCCACACAATCACACACATACACCCCCACACACACACCCCACACAATCACACACACCCCACACAATCACACACATACACCCCACCACACACAATCACACACATACACCCCCACACACACACACCCCACACAATCACACATACACCCCCACACACACCCCACACAATCACACACATACACCCACCCCCCACACACACACACCACACAATCACACACATACACCCCCCACACACACCCCACACAATCAGACACATACACCCCCACACACACATACACCCCACACAATCACACACATACACCCCCCCCACACATACACCCCACACAATCACACATACACCCCCCCACACACATACACCCCACACAATCACACACATACACACCCGCCACACACACCCCACACAATCACACACATACACCCACCCCCCACACACACACACCACACAATCACACACATACACCCCCCACACACACCCCACACAATCAGACACATACACCCCCACACACACATACACCCCACACAATCACACACATACACCCCCCCACACATACACCCCACACAATCACACATACACCCCCCCACACACATACACCCCACACAATCACACACATACACCCCCCCCACACAT
>NC_137517.1:732500-737500 GCF_041902795.1 Electrophorus electricus
TGGATAAAGTATTCCCTTCTTTTGATAAAAGTATTTCCTAAAATAGGATCAATCAGAAAATACAGTGTGTGGATTATACAGACACACAGTAAAGTTAGGGAGATGACCCTGTGTTGATTACACACAAACAGTAAGGTTTATGGAGATGACCCTGCGTTGATTACACACACACAGTAAATATTAGGGATTTGATGCTGTGTGGATTACACAGACATACAGTAAAGGTTAGGGAGATGAACCTGTGTTGATTATATAAACATACAGCAAAGGTTAGGGATTTAATGCTGTGTTGATTATACAGACACACAGTAAAGCTTATGGAGATGAACCTGTGTTGATTATACAGACACAGAGTAAAGGTTAGGGATTTGACTCTGTGTTGATTATACAGACACAGTAAAGGTTAGGGAGATGACCCTGTGTTGATTACACAGACACACAGTAAAGGTTAGGGATTTGACCCTGTGTTGATTAAACAGACACAGTAAAAGTTAGGGAGATGACCCTGTGTGATTACAGCTACACACAGTAAAGGTTATGGAGATGACCCTGTGTTGATTATACAGAAACAGAGTAAAGGTTAGGGAGATGACCCTGTGTTGATTATCCAGACACAGAGTAAAGGTTATGGAGATTAAGCTGTGTTGATTAAACAGACACACAGTAAATGTTAGGGATATAACGCTATGTTGATTACACAGACACACAGTAAAGGTTAGGGATTTGACCCTGTCTTGATTACATACACACAGCAAAAGTTATGCAGATGACCCTGTGTTGATTATACAGACACAGTAAAGGTTAGGGAGATGACCCTGTGTTGATTATACACACACACAGTAAATGTTATGGAGATGACCCTGTGTTGATTACACAGACACACAGTAAAGGTTAGGGATTTGACCCTGTGTTGATTAAATACACACAGTAAAATTTATGGAGATGACCGTGTTGATTATACAGACACAGAGTAAAGGTTAGGGATTTGAGCCTGTGTTGATTATACAGACACAGTAAAGGTTAGGGAGATGACCCTGTATTGATTACACCTACACACAGTAAAGGTTATGGAGATGACCCTGTGTTGATTATACAGAAACAGAGTAAAGGTTAGGGAGATGACCTTGTGTTTATTATCCAGACACAGAGTAAAGGTTATGGAAATTAACCTGTGTTGATTATACAGACACAGAGTAAAAGTTAGGGATTTGAGCCTGTGTTGATTATACAGACACAGTAAAGGTTATGGAGATGACCCTGTGTTGATTATACAGATACAGAGTAAAATTTAGTGAGATGACCCTGTGTTGATTATAAAGACACAGAGTAAAGGTTAGGGAGATGACCCTGTGTTGATTGTACAGACACACAGTAAAGATTATGGATTTAATGCTGTGTTGATTACACAGACACATAGTAAAGATTAGGGATTTGACCCTGTGTTGATTATACAGACACAGTAAAAGTTAGGGAGATGACCCTGTGTTGATTACACCTACACACAGTAAAGGTTATGGAGATGACCCTGTGTTGATTATACAGACACACAGTAAATGTTATGGAGATGAACCTGTGTTGATTATACAGACACAGAGTAAAGGTTAGGGAGATGAGCCTGTTTTGATTATACAGACACAGAGTAAAGGTTATGGAGATTAACCTGTGTTGATTATATAGACACACAGTAAATGTTAGGGATATAACGCTGTGTTGATTACACAGACACACAGTAAAGGTTAGGAATTTGAGCCTGTGTTGATTACATACACACAGTAAATGTTATGGAGATGACCCTGTGTTGATTATACAGACACAGAGTAAAGGTTATGGAGATTAACTTGTGTTGATTATACAGGTAGTAAATGGGTTACAATCAACATTTTTTGCCCTTTCAGGTTTAAAAAATGACATGTTTTATAAAATGAAACTTATCTGATTTTTCTACATAGTCAAGATACACACATGCACACACACGCACACAGATAGAGAAAGAGAGCGAGAGAGCAAGAGAGCGAGAGAGAGCGTCAGAAAGAGGGAGAGAACTGTGATTAACATATTAGCACAGGGTTATTAGCCGAGAAATCAGCAGCTTCTTGCATGCAATTACAGGGTAAATGAACTCATTAGCTTAGTGTACTTAAGACTTCCAGTAGTAATGATTTGTCCAAACACTCATCTGACTGGATCACATTTCAAACACATCTGACTGGATCACTCTTCAGATCACATCTAAAGAATCTAAACAACCTTTTTATTGATTATTGTGTACATCTCTTCAATTATATTGTGCATAGCAGCATGAGACAGGAGTGGCTAAAACAGGTCAAGAGAAATAGTCAGTGGGAGATCACCACTGATCACTGTCTCTTTAATACCTTTAGCTGCCATCCATCGCTGAACACTGTAGCTTTAATAACTTTAGCTGCCATCCATCACTGATCACTGTATCTTTAATACCTTTAGCTGCCATCCACCAGTGATCACTGTAGCTTTAATGTCTTTAGCTGCTATCCATCACTGATCACTGTATCTTTAATACCTTTAGCTGCCATCTTTCACTGAACACTGTAGCTTTAATGTCTTTAGCTGCCATCCATCACTGAACACTGTAGCTTTAATATCTTTAGCTGCTATCCATCACTGATCAGTGTATCCTTAATACCTTTAGCTGCCACCTACCACAGAACACTATAATTTTAATACCTTTAGCTGCCATCCATCACTGAACACTGTAGCATTAATATCTTTAGCTGCTATAAACCACTGAACACTGTAGCTTTAATAGCTTTAGCTGCCATCCACCACAGAACACTGTAGCTTTAATAGCTTTAGCTGCCATAAACCACAAAATACTCTAGCTTTAATACCTTTAGCTGCCAGTTATCACTGAACACTGTAGCTTTAATATATTTAGCTGCCATCCACCACACTACACTGTAGGTTTAATAGCTTTAGCTGCCATCCTCACAGAACACTATAGCTTTAATGCTTTTAACCGCCAGTCATCACTGAACACTGTAGCTTTAATAGCTTTAGCTGCAATTACTGCACACTATAGCTTTAATAGCTTTAGCTGCCATTCATCACTGAACACTGTAGCTTTAATACCTTTAGCTGCCATCTACCACAGAACACATTAACACATTGAGGAGAATGCTAGCCAGACCTCACATCTTCAGAACTCACTAAAGTTATTGGAAAGACATGTTATCACACTTCACACACACACAGACACACAGACACACACACACACACACACACACACACACACACACACACTCATACATAGACACACACACACACACACACACACACACACACACACTCACTCACTCACACATACAAACACACACAGTAGACAGGATGGCTTTTACTTACAAACACACAGTCATACAACCACACAGCACTGATCTCAGTTTTTCAGAGCGATAAACTATAGGTACCCGTAACACAAAGATAAGTCACACTGGGAACAAGTCTGCTAAAAACCACGTAAAAATGTCAACACCATGTTAGCCAAACACCATCTAAGATAAATGTCATACTATTTAAACACCACTTCAGGTCAGCACTATAGCATATGAACAGTATCTTTGCTAAAAACCATTCACATAGACAGTGTTTCAGCTAAACACCATTCCATACAATGTGTTTCAACCTTTCAGTTTTAAAAATGAAACAGGTAACCCAGTTTAAACACTAATGTTAAATACTAAGCTTCCAACATCCAAGAGAAAAGCACTGATTTTTCCCCAGAGTCACTTTTCCAGAGTCACTTTTCCAGGGTCTCATTTTCTGAGTTGCTTTTCCTGAGTTACTTTCCTAACTGCATCTATTCTCCACTCCAGCACACCAGACTGAGCTCATGAAGATGTGGATAATTAGCAGTGTGTATGTGTGTGTTTGTGTTTGTGTGTGTACATGTGTATGTATGTGCTTGCGATTGTACATGTATGTATGCGTTTTTTTATGCATGTGTATTCATGTTTGCGTGTGTTTATGCATGTGTGCGTGTTTCTGGGTGTGTGTGTGTGTGAGCGAGAGTGTGAGTATGTGTATGTGTGTGTTCTCCCACATGCTGGGAATCAGTGTCTTAATGTAATGTCTGGATTTACCAGGCAACAGGGACAAACACTAATTAGAATAAGCTAAACTTCCAACACAAACCAGACTCTCAGCACCAGAACGCAGCCCAGTGTGGGAGGGAGGGAACCATTTAGTGGACGGACAAATGAATAAAGCAACATGTTAAACACACAGAACCAAAATCACGCGCTTGAAACTGGAATATGTCTACAGTGCTCACCTATACCAAAGACACATAGCAATAATAGTGTTGAGGCTCTCACAGTACATGCACACACTCACACACACACACACACACTCTCACATGGCCGCACCAGTGCTAACCCTAACTGTAGCTGACATTCATTAGCCCTAATCATCCACACACACCAAACCAGTTCAGATACCAGATCTCCTGAGGCAGACAGATAGAATGCAGAACATCGCAACTTAACACTTCTGCAAACATTTGGAGAACTTGTGAATGCACGCATGCACGCACACGCCTGTTTGTGCATACATGCTTGACAAGACACACACATATAGCTGCACACCCCCACACACACGGTGTGCGTTACATAAACTCCACCCTCACAGAGAAGAAGCAACATGCCGAAGAATCACTCCAGTAACCACCACTGCATGGACTGAGAATCTGAGCGTCATGCAACACACACACACACACACACACACACACACACACACACACACACACACACACACAACTGGAATGATTTCCCCATCATCTATAACATTCTCCCTTCCCAGGCGCATACACACAGATCGACTTCCCCTCACCCTCTACAGCACTGGCCCTCACGCGCTCTCTCACTCTCTCACTCTCTCACTCTCACGCATGCACGCCTGCCCCACTCTTACCTTGGTGGTCACTATGCAGAGGCAGTCCATGGTGGGCTGAGAGGAGCCGGGCTGCG
>NC_137517.1:740000-755000 GCF_041902795.1 Electrophorus electricus
TTTAAATAAGGTTAAATCTCTGCACAGCTGAGTTCAGTATTTTCAGGCTTCACACACACACAGACGATCTAGCCCAGGCACACACAAACACACACACACACAAACTGGACTCTAGGACATGTGTATTTGTGCAGTGGCAGGGAATGGAGTTACCAGCACTGATAGCAAATTTCACCTGCATTTATCAGATTTAACCTGCGTTCTCTAGAAACACGCCTCATCCTACTAGACATCCTACTAGACAAGGCTAAAGTGAACATTAAACTGAATTGAATGTTAGCGACTTTCTTTCAGTTGTGACCCGTGAGTTTCTAGCCAGTGTGGGCTGGTCATTAACACAGGAGCAGGTGTCAGGAATCAACCATTTGATATTTAAACTGGACAGAAAACACAACAAAGCAGCACTTACCTTCTCGTTTGTGTGGCATGTTGTCGTCCTGACGTCTGCAGGGATTTGGCTTCATCCCCTGCTCCTCAATCCGCCCCAGACACACATAAACCTGTTTAAGGATTGTGGAGAGCTGCAGTGTGCTCATGAGATCTGTAGTTTTACCTCTCTGCTGCTGAAAGACTACATCTCTGCCCAGGTCAAGGTCAAAGGTGAAGAGCTGAAGAGCCTTTCATGTGACCGTAACATTCCAAACGTAGTTTTATAATGATAGTCCCAAACGTAGTTTTATAATGATAGTTCCAAATGTAGTTTTAAAATGATAGTCCCAAACATAGTTTTATAATGATAGTTTCAAACGTAGTTTTATAATGATAGTTTCAAACATAGTTTTATAATGATAGTTTCAAACATAGTTTTATAATGATAGTTCCAAACTTTACGGTGTTCTGTAAGAAGTCACACTTTCATTTATGTAAAGTGCAAACCATGTTTTAGAGGGAGTAGGAAATACATACTTAACAAAATTATACAAAGCCTCCAACACCAACCAATGCACATCAGCTCTATCAGACCTCCAACACTACATACATCAGATCTATCAGACCTCCAACACTACATACATCAGATCTATCAGACCTCTAACACTACATACATCAGATCTATCAGACCTCCAACACTACATACATCAGATCTATCAGACCTCCAACACTACGTATATCAGATCTATCAGACCTCCAACACTACATACATCAGATCTATCAGACCTCCAACACTACAAACATCAGATCTATCAGACCTCCAACACTACGTATATCAGATCTATTAGACATCCAACACTACGTATATCAGATCTATCATACCTCCAACACAACGTATATCAGATCTCAGACCTCCAACGCTACATACATCAGATCTATCAGACCTCCAACACTACATACATCAGATCTATCAGACATCCAACACTACGTATATCAGATCTATCAGACCTCCAACACTACATACATCAGATCTATCAGACATCCAACACTACGTATATCAGATCTATCATACCTCTAACACGACGTATATCAGATCTATCAGACCTCCAACACTACGTATATCAGATCTATCAGACCTCCAACACTACATACATCAGATCTATCAGACCTCCAACACTACATACATCAGCTCTATCAGACCTCCAACACTAAATACATCAGATCTATCAGACCTCCAACACTACATACATCAGATCTATCAGACCTCCAACACTACATACATCAGATCTATCAGACCTCCAACACTAGGTATATCAGGTCTATCAGACCTCCAACGCTACGCACATCAGATCATGCTACTCTTCAAAGAGACACATTCATTGTAGCTTAACACAATTTAAGCAAAGTGCCTCCATTTGCCACTACAGACTGTACTGGGAGTCTCGTAGTCTCTCCTGTATGTACTGGGAGTCTCGTACTCTCTCCTGTATGTACTGGGAGTCTTGTACTGTGTCCTGTGTATGTACTATCCTTGAAACATTGAAAAATCTATCAAACCATGTGTGAATTCAGCTTCACACACTTCTGAAGGAAATATGCAAGCAATGTTCTGTTATTTGTTGTTGCCCATGACACCGTTAATTTGACATTATGCACGATTAAGTATTAAGGACGTTATTTTGTAATTGGTGTAAGTTTAAAAAGTGGTAACTCCCTCGAAAATACTTCGGTCGTGTTGTCTGACGTGACTGTGAGGAGTCTGGACGGCCAGCTATATGCTGCCCTCTAATGGACACAAATGACAAATTCAGTGATAAAAATCCAACACACTGGAGCAAATGCATGAACGAATGAATGCATTACTAAGCGTGTAAATCGCAGATCCTGGTGCACGCCATTCGTCTGTGTTCGCATCATCGCAGTTCACAGCCCTCGAGTATCTCACCTGAGGGACGTCTGGGATGGTGGTCAGAGACCTTCCACCTGCACGAGGTAGAGATTTGCTCTGAGCGCGCGACCGATGGTGAAATCCCGTCATTGGAGGGGCTGCAGTGCTCTGCGTGCGCGCGCCAGGAACTGTCAAAACGATCATGCGAGTACACGTGACATAATTTCACTTCTCATTTCGCTCACACAAAATACACAGAAACGCACATTTTATGAAACACTAAACGCAAATGTAGTCGTGCAGACACTGTTCTTGATCGACTCTGACTTACTGGTCAAAACAACTTATACTTTTGTCAGTTTGTCAGCTGTTTCACACTAACAGTTGTTCATCGCACAAACCATCGCATGGAAATACCGTGTGCAAGAAGCACCGTTTATACGGCACAGGAAAGGGCTTTGTATAAAGTGTTGGTAGGTTAGCTCATTCGGATGTGTGTTGTGTCAAGTTGAGTGTTTTTAAAGAACTTAGCACTGACTGAGGAATGCTTGTAACCACTTGAATAAAAACCACCACCAACAAAATAGCAAAACTAAAGACACACCAAGTTACATTTTGACATCTCTGTGTGAAAAGATGGAACGGCGTGGACCAGATAGAATAAATGAGCATTTACAGGATCTGTGATTTGTACGTTTATATATATTTGCTTTTTAAATCAAACAAACACTAAAACATAAACCCAAAGCGCAGGACGCTGTTATACGAACAGGTGGGTTATGCTCCGCTATCACAGTGGGAGAACACAATGTAGACTTACAAAACAGATTTGAAACGACTAGAATCAATAATGAACTTCCCTCGGCCGGTTGCGCAGGTAAATGCATGGGTAAGAACGCCTATGAGTTGTGGTACGAGGCTTGTGTTTCATTATTATAATCAAGATTGAATATAAGTGTGCCAGTGACACATTTTCCCCAAACGACTGTGAAGACGTTTGTTCGTGTTTGTGTGACATCTGAACTGTCTTCATGCCCACTAAGTGGTCCTTGTTAGCCTCTATGGCGCGCGAACTCTTCAGAGCGCGTTCATCGCCACGTGTTCGCCTGCGCGTGGCAGCTCGAGGACGAGCGCGTGTTGTGTAAAACCCTGTGTGTGTGTGTGTGTGTGTGTGTGTGTGTGTGTATGTGTGTGTGTGTGTGTGTGTGTGTGTGTGTGTGTGTGTGTATGTCTTAGTTTTAAGATTTCAGTCCCCCCAAGCAATATAAAGACCTAACAATGTAGTATCCTGGGATTTTGATTAAATACGTTTCTAAAGGAGTTGTAATTGCACTGCAGTGGACACTCATCGTATGTGACACGCCACTGGTTTTGATGGGTTTGTGAGTGTGCACAGAGCTGGGTGCTGGCGGGATTAATTTCGCCATAGTCACGTGACATGGGCGTTCGTAATCCCACTCCGGAGAAATCAGTATCAGGCGCCCATCTCGAGCCTTGAGAAAGCGGTGAGATCACATTCTATATTACTCTTACTTTTCATGTCTAAAAGGTAATAATGTCGCCAACTCGATGACTTAGATAGCTAAAGCAGTGTAGGAGTGAGATTATTTTAACGTTGCTGTTAGAAACTGGACCTAGAATCTAAGGCGAAAAAGAGATTACGCAACAGCGATGAACAAATCTAGCTGTAAAAACACGAAAGCTCAATACTCCCTCAGATTCATAGTTTTTAGGAAAGAAATGTGTGCAGTGTAAAAATCATGGCTCGTTTGACTTTTAAAGAAAATACTGATGTTATTTTCTATAACGACGCAGGAAAGTTGCCTCAGCGCTCGAGACATTCACGCAAAAATGGCCTGGTTATTAGAGAATAACAAAGATATGAGAGAATAAGTGTATAATAGCACTAACATTAAGAAAGGCCCTATTATTAGAGAATAAGTGTGTAATAGCACTAACATTAAGAATAGCCTTATTATTAGAGAATAAGTGTGTCATAGCACTAACATTAAGAATGGCCTGGTTATTGGAGAATAAGTGTATAATAGCACTAACATTAAGAAAGGCCTTATTATTAGAGAATAAGTGTGTAATAGCACTAACATTAAGAATGGCCTGGTTATTGGAGAATAAGTGTATAATAGCACTAACATTAAGAATGGCCTTATTATTAGAGAATAAGTGTGTAATAGCACTAACATGTTAAAGAATGGCCTGGGTATTAGAGAATAACAAAGATATGAGAAAATAACAGTGTATAATAGCACTAATATGTTTAAGAATGGCCTGGTTATTGGAGAATAAGTGTATAATAGCACTAACATGTTTAAGAATGCCCTGGGTATTAGAGAATAACAAAGATATGAGAGAATAAGTGTGTAATGGCACTAACTTTAAGAATGGGCTGGTTATTGGAGAATAAGTGTGTAATGGCACTAACATTACGAATGGCCTGTTTATTGGAGAATAAGTGTGTAATGGCACTAACATTAAGAATGGCCTGGTTATTGGAGAATAAGTGTGTAATAGCACTTGGCTGCCTGAAGAGAGTGTTTGTGTGTGTGTGTGTGTGAGAGTGTTTGTGTGTGTGTGTGTGAGTGTTTGTGTGTGTGTGTGTTTGTGTGTGTGTGTGAGAGAGTGTTTGTGTGTGTGTGTGAGTGTTTGTGTGTGTGTGTGTGTGTGTGTGTGTGTGTGTGTGTGAGGTTTGTGTTTCCTGCCGGGTGTTGAGTGCACTGTGCTGAATGCTGATTAAAACTTTTGTGAGATTTAAAGTTGTGTTCCATTGAATTATTTGAAGTCTTTATATGTCATTTATATTGTTCAGTGAGAATGTTATATTCATAAGTGAATATATCATGTTCATAAATATGTACGTTTATGTCATATTCATTTTAGGCTGTTCCATCAATTAAAAAAAAAACTAATTCAAAATTTTCTCATTAGAAATATTTTACAATATTTGTTTATTTTTTGTAGGACAAAACTGAAATACTTTAGGTAATTGGAAACATGAATCTAAGGCATTTAAGGCATGTTCCAATTTTAACTATGAAGGAGTTTTCATGTAAATTATTTGTAAGCAGTCATGCTTAGTAAACTAATACAGGACCTTGTTCTCTTTCAGAGATGAAGTGTGTTTGGGTGATTCTTTTCCTCCACTGGTCTCTCTCAGGTACAGTAAACACCAAGAAACAACATTACAGAAAATCCTATCACCAGCTACAATATACAAACCTATCAGCAGTTACAATATACAATATACAAGCCTATCACTAGCTACAATATACAATATACAAACCTATCAGCAACAATATACAATATTCAAACCTAACACCAGCTACAATATACAACATACAAACCTATCACCAACAACAATAAACAATATTCAAACCTATCACCAGCTACAATATATAAACCAATCACCAACAGCAATATACAACATACAAGCCTATTACCAACAACACTATACAATATTCAAACCTATTACCAGCTACAATATACAATATACAAACCTATCACCAACAACAATATACAATATTCAAACCTATCACCAACAACAATATACAATATTCAAGCCTATCACCAGCTACAATATACACTATACAAACCTATCACCAACAGCAATATACAACATATAAGCCCATCACCAACAACAATATACAATATTAAAAGCTATTGCCAGCTACAATATACAATATACAAACCTATCACCAACAACAATATACAATATTCAAACCTATCACCAACACCAGTATACAATATTATATCTAAATATCCTAAGAAGTCTCCAGGTGAGTAACTGAGGTCAACTATACTGAGAGCTGTAGGGATATTGATCATTGTAGTGAAGTACACAAGGTTTCCAGAGAAGCAAGATGTTTTTAATGGAGGTTCTTCATCAGTTGTACAAGCAAGGTGCTTCTGAGTTCCAACATGCAATGTGAAAGGACTCAGCCAAAGAAAGGGACCTTCACTGGCCTGACGGTGGCGCTGTAGCACAGCATTTTACATTTTCTTCAATATCTTGTAATTTCTGCAACATAAATGTACAATTCTTTTTTCTCTCAAGCGGACAAATCTTTCGCATCTTTCACTCACTCAGTTTTTGAAAACAGACATTCTGTGTTTGGGTCACACCCACCTTTTTGAACTAGCCCTAGGGTTTTCAGCCAGTTTTCATAAAACTGGTGTCAATCAATTCAGAACAATATGATCCTAAATAATGATCAAAAACATTTGGATATTTTCATACAGTCTGGCTGTCATGTGTCAATCAACAGCAAATTAAGAGGTGGAGCTTAATTTACTTAATTAGGTACTCAACAATACTATCAGTCAATCTTGGTGAAACTTCATGTATAGCTGATCAGGCTGGTGATTTTGAGGTCAAAAATAGGGGGCACTATAACATGGAAATCATTTTGACATTTCAAAACAATATGGCCTCCATATGCAAATGAACCCTTCCAGATAAGTACATATTGTGCATAAATGGCTGTAACTCATGAATGATTCATCCAATTGTGATGAAACTTCAGAATTTAGCGGCACATGATTTTAAGGTAGTCTGTTGACTTTGTTGAATATGTCAGTAGGGGGCGCTATATAAGCTAGAAATGTACATCAACATACAGACATCAGATCAAGCTCAAATTTGGCATGCTGCATGAGTGACCTTTACTATACGGGGCCAATTAATCATTAACCAATATGTAGAAAACTGTGACCTCCATTGGCCAATCAGAGTCCAGTAGGCATATGACAGGCTTATCATTGACCAGTCATGAGGAAACCTAAAGGCTATACATAAGTAAGGACTCTCTGTGAATCTGTGACGTTTCAAATGATTTGGCCACTAGGTGGCAGTGTTCATGAAAATCAAGTATAACGCCTACGTATTTTCACTTAGGAACATGAATTTACAAACTAGACCTAGGAATTTGATCCAATCATGTCTGAATTGGTACTACAATAATCTACTCACTCTCTATTCACTTTGATAAATAATGATCAAAATAAGATTGAAATTTTGCTCTCCATGGTAGTCACTTTGTCCAATCATTCATTGTGGCCTTGCTATATATGACCTACATTGCTATAACTCATAAACCATGTAAGTGATCATTTCAAATCCTTTCTTAGATTGAGGTTAATGTGAGTTTTTGCCAAGTTTGGTCCAAATTGAGCTTTAGAGAGCGATACAGCATACAGACATTTAAAAGCCTTAAAACTCACATCATTAATATTATATGCATACTACAAGTACGAAATGGCTGCCATGTTATTCGGTTCCCTGAACTTAATAATTTTTCCATTACAATTTATGTGAAAAAATGCCTTGCCTGTGCAGTATTTTGACCGCTTTAAAAAACAGATAATTATTTTTAAAAATACAGATAATTATCTACAGGCCAAAAGCTCAATCTTTACAAAATTAAGGGTTTTTGATTATCAATCCTGACACATACAGGAGAAACTCTGACTCCATCATTTAGGTCCAGTCAAAGAAAACTACCTAACTAGCCCTCACGACCACACACTGGTACAGAGGTGAGGGAAAGTTGAAGACATCAGCACACACGTTTACACACATACACATAATGACCGTATGATGTTAAGGCAAACTCACCATCAGGAGGCTCTGCAGTGCACAGTTATCTACTATGCACATAATCACAAACACTTTCGTCATGTCACGAGTCCTAGTAATAAGGGTGGACTGGTGAACTGGAGGTTTGTACGTGGACGTTATTTGACAGGTTCTTCTGTGAGTCGTAGCCCTCGTGAGTCCCTTGTGCCTTATGAGCCCATAAACCTACACGTGCTTGTGCACAGGGTAAGACGTGTCCTGTGATTGTGCACAGGGTAAGACGTGTCCTGTGCTAGGTCCTACGCCAGGCCATTAAGCTTCACACAGAATATTGTTAGAGGTGTGATTGTGCACAGGGTAAGACGTGTCCTGTGCTAGGTCCTACGCCACGCCATTAAGCTTCACACAGAATATTGTTAGAGGTGTGATTGTGCACAGGGTAAGATGTGTCCTGTGCTAGGTCCTACGCCAGGCCATTAAGCTTCACACAGAATATTGTTAGAGATGTGATTGTGCACGGGGTAAGACGTGTCCTGTGCTAGGTCCTACGCCAGGCCATTAAGCTTCACACAGAAAAAGCAGATGTTGAAATCACATTCACTCCGTGGGGTTCTAAAGTTCTGAGAGAGTAGATCAGTTCTTTGTTCTTTCTTAACTTCACTGCTGCCATAGCAACAACTGACCGTGAAAACCGGTATGTCATTAATGCAGTGTCCATTAGCACTAAAACGTCCTACCACTGCAAATGACAAATCCTCTAATCCTTAATTCTGATGATCAAATGGTCAGCAAGCCTTTTCTTGGCTTTCCCAGTGTAAAACTGACTACATCTCTTAAAGTAACACAGTTGACATCTCCTGGAGTGATGCATGAGGAGGAACTGGTGATGACACCTTAGCCTTTTGTGCCTGGTATTGGCCTGGCTGTGTTAACACATTTACATGAAGGACATCTAGAGCTGTTGCAATGCCACAGCTATTATTTGAATGGTAATTTTTCTCACTCCTGACGAGCGTCTTTGATGTTTTTGTTGCGTCTGAGGGAGATTAGTGGAGGATCCTTAAAAATGGAGGTGGTCTCTGCATCACCCTGGAGGATTCTGGAGTGTTGCAGTAAAATATCAACTCCTGTTTTATTTGTTTTGTTTGAATGTGCACATCCAGCATGGTGATGTTTCTCATTACAGGAGGTCAGGAGTTTAACATGGAGGGTCCAGATGTGCCTGTTGTTGCTGCTCCTGGTTCTGACATCATTTTGCCGTGTTCCATCAAACCCAAAGCCTCTGAACAATCCCATGTGAGTGCTGTGGACATGGAAGTGAAGTGGAGCAGAACAGACCTGAATAGCGCAGTAGTGCATCACTATATGGATAAAATAGACAAGAATGAAGATCAGGATCCTTCATACAGAGGGAGAACAGCTCTGTTCAAAGAGGAGCTACAGTATGGCAACACCTCACTGCTACTGAAGAACGTTAAAGTGTCTGATGGAGGACAGTACACATGTCAAGTTGATTCTGCCCATCACAAAGATCATGTCAGTGTTCTGCTTAAAGTTGAAGGTGAATGTCATTGAATTTCAAATATTAAAATAACAGCCCTGTTTTAATATGTGTTTATGTAAGCAGAAACAGGACAATGCCATTTCAAGCTTTGGTTTTTTCAATCCACAGGTATTGGAGGAGCCCCAGAGATCACTGTACTGGGCACTGACTCAGGTGAGGTTTTTCTCCAGTGTGACTCTAAGGGCTGGTGGCCTGTACCTGAACTCCAGTGGCTGGACAGTGAAGGAGCAGAAGTGCCTGCTGGAGTAAAAGAGTCCCATAGAGATGACAGAGGCTTTAATGTGAGACTCCACCTCACTGCAAACAGCAACAGCACCAAAACCTACATCTGCAGAGTGAAACAGGGGCAGCATGTGATGGAGGAAAAGATCGACATTACTGGTAATTTACACTACTGAAAATCATTTTACACTACTCAAAAATCATATGTATATGTACAGCTATTATGTATTATATATATATATACATGTATTATTGGTGCTCAAAGTGGACTGATACTCACCGGTACGCAGTACCAAAACTTTTACTCTTTGGTGTAATGTGACTTTTTCTCATGTAACTGAACTTCTCACAAGCTCCTTGTAGGCTTTTCTATAATAAGCCTGCACGAACTACATTACCCAGGGGGCACTATGTGATGCGCCCCTGTTCCCATTCTCTCTACAACTCTAGAACAAGAAGAGTTAACTTGCAATAATCAATGCGAAAATGATGCTGTCAGGTTTGAGAAGAAAAAGGTAGGGTGAACTCCGTGGACTGTAGCTCGGTTTGGCCAAGTTGTTATCAAGAATGTACTGAACCTCTGACGTCATAAGTGGATATGGGTTTGATCACATTTGGGTGCTTTCACACCTACCTTGTTTGGAGTAGACTTATTAAATGTTTCTTTAGTTCAGTCCATTTTGGCAGGTGTGAAACTCAAGGGGCTGTGTTTTTTCTGGACCCAAGACCACATGCTCTCAATTTCGGTTCATTTGGTGGCGTGAGAAAGCTGTTTTCTAGACCGGGAACAGTACAGAGAACCAATCACTGGTCCTCGTGATCTCTGGTCCTCCTGATCTGGTGTCCTCCTGATCTCTGGTCCTCCTAATCTCTGGTCCTCCTAATCTCTGGTCCTCCTGATCTCTGGTACTCCTGATCTCTGGTACTCCTGATCTATTGTCCTCCTGATCTCTGGTCCTTCTGATCTCTGGTCCTTCTGATCTGGTGTCCTCCTGATCTGGTGTCCTCCTGAAAAATAAGGCCTTATCATGTAACTTCACTTTGGAAGTGTCATGATGGTGGGGAAAGGATTGCAGTGCACTTCTTGAAGGCCAGAAATAACAGACCCATGTTATCACTATTATACATCAGTACATGTGTACTAAAACTACATTTTGATAGGAATAATACGACTGGAGCAAAGATACTCAACTCAACTTTGTGGAGTCAGTACATGTACTGACAGCATCACGAAAAACATGGCTGACAACGTTCTCCTACAATGATGATCTCATTTCTTATCATCCACTTTGAAATGTTTTGGACATATTCCTTGTGTATTAAGCATTCATCGTTATACATTTTGGAGATGTTCCTCACTTTAAACTAGTCACTCCATCTCATGCTTTGACCTTGCAATCCTCAGGCATTGGAACAAGCCCAGTGGTCTCTGTGGTGGGCACTGATGCCTCAGGGGGGATCCAGTTAGTGTGTGAAACGGGAGGCTGGACGTCTGAGCCTGAGCTGCAGTGGCTGGACAGTGAGGAAGCAGAGTTGCCTGCTGGATGTACACAGTCTCACCACGACAGCGAGGGGTTCACTGGGAGTCACCGAATCACCGTGTGCAGCAGTGACACCGTCTTCTACTGTAGAGTGAAGCAGCATCCCAGGATGAAGTCACACATCAACATCGTTGGTAAGGTGCTGCTCCACGCTGAAAGACACTGTTGGTTCTGAGAAGGAGCTTGTTTATCAGCATGGGAGCATTTACATAACAGCCCATTTTCTTACCACAAGACATGACAGTGACCTGTCTTCTTCTCTGTGAGTCTTCACATGCCATTTGTGTTCGTGTTATACCATGTAATGTTCATGTTGTAGCATTTATTGTTCATGTTATATTGTTTGTGTTTGGGGTGTGGTGGAGTATCTGTGAAGTGTGGTGGAGTGGAGTGTGTGTGGTGAGGCATCTGTGATGTGTGGCGGAGTGGAGTGTAATGGCATTTAATGGTATATTAAGTAAATGTTATTGTACAGCATGGTGATATTTCTGATGACAGTTCTTTAAACCAGTTAATCTGTACCATGCCTTAATCTCTTAATCCACAGGTATCGGAACAAGCCCAAAGATCATTATAGAGGGCACAGATGGCTCAGGAGGGCTCAGACTACTGTGTGAAATTAAAGGCTGGAGGTCTGAACCTGAGCTGCAGTGGTTCAGTGGAGGAGCACAACTGCCTGCAGGAGATAAAGAATCACACAGAGACGATGAGGTCTACACTGTTAGACGCCACGTCACTGCACAAGGCAGTGGAACCTTTGTCTGCAGAGTCAAACAGTATCCCAAGATGGAGGCAGAGATCACTGTCGCTGGTATGTTATATTTCTTTACTTTTATAATAAGTAAGACATAAGCAGTAGTGATCCATCCTCTTCACAAATCTCACATTCAGTTTTGAACAGCACTCTACACGACATATCTGTTAGTTAAAATAGTTGGGAAGAGGTCAAATTAAATCTAAACTTATTGAAGTAAATGTGCTTGTATATGTAAATGAGATTTGCCTGTTTTTGTTCACAGCCATCTAATTTTACTTTGATATCTGGTCCTGTGTGTGTAGTTGCCTAACAACTAGACTGATGCACACTCTTCTTTGGCAATTCCATTCTGGCTACATTGTGCTGAGCGTGATATAGCGCCTCCACAGAGTGATGCTGGTATTACATCACTAATGACACCAGAGTGATGCTGGTATTACATCACTAATGACACCAGAGTAATGCTGGCACTACGTCACTAATGACACCAGAGTGATGTGGGTACTACGTCACTAATGACACCAGAGTGATGCTGGTACTACGTCACTAATGACACCAGAGGTTCTGTTTTCGTTGGTGTCTGTGTCCTAAGTAAGCAGACATAAACAGTACTGACCCATCCTCTGGTTCCGTTACGGTCTGTGTCCAGAGGTGGTTCTCATCGATGATCTCAAGTATGTACTTGTACATCAGTAGATCCAACTACAAGCTGAAACCGGTTAAATTGATTTATGGAGAAATTAAAAGTGTTCTTATACCCAGAATATGTGTAATTACTTCCCTGTTATGTACCAACTTTCATTTTTGCTCACCTGTTGTTGTAGATGTTTGGCACTAACATGCCTGTGTTTTAAATGGTCTCTGTACAAGTGAGGTCATGAGTAGCCTTTTATAAGGAGAATCATTTATACTGTTGTTACTGACATTCTATTTGGACAGATATAAACTCTTTCGTACTGGTGTAGATACTGTATTTGGGCAGATAGAAACTCTTTTGTACTGGTGTAGACACTATTTGGGCAGATATAAGCTCTTTCATACTGGTGTAGATACTGTATTTGGGCAGATAGAAACTCTTTCATACTGGTATAGACACTATTTGGGCAGATATAAACACTTTCATACTGGTGTAGATACTGTTTTTGGGCAGATATAAACTCTTTCGTACTGGTGTAGATACTGTATTTGGGCCGATAGATACTCTTTTGTACTGGTGTAGACACTATTTGGGCAGATATAAACTCTTTCATACTGGTGTAGATACTGTATTTGGGCAGATAGAAACTCTTTTGTACTGGTGTAGACACTATTTGCGCAGATAGAAACTCTTTTGTACTGGTGTAGACACTATTTGGGCAGATATAAACTCTTTCATACTGGTGTAGATACTGTATTTGGGCAGATATAAACTCTTTCATACTGGTATAGATACTGTACTTGGGCAGATAGAAACTCTTTCATTCTTGCTGATCTTCCAATTGTGTTTCCCTCTTTACAGCACAAGGATAAAAGGATTCCCTCCACCATGGCGGTTCCCATGGCGACCACACTGTTGTTTGGGTCTCTCTCCTCTTTTCTCTTGTGTTCATACTGTAACATGCTCTCATACTCATATCTGCATTAACAAACAGTTCAACAGGTGTACCTAATAAAGAGCCCTTTGAGTGTATAATCTGTACTCCTAAAGTGCCCCCTAGTGGCACTTCCTTTGTAAGTGATCTGACATTTCTTTTTGTGGATTAATGCTGACGTGATGCCACCTAATGTGTCAGTACTGTGAGACTTTGATTGTTTCCACAAATCTAGTTTTCACAAAACTTCATTTTGTAATTTTTTTCATATTCTTGACTTTTGTTTACTGTGTAAATGGTGTTGTGATTTGACTCTCCAGGCCACCATAGGAAGCACCTGTTACAGAAGTACAATTTAGAGGAGCAAACAGTAAATTGATCACCCTGAGGGTACTTAATATTTCAGTACTTACATCCAGTCATAAATCCCAGAACATCCAGTTGTGTAATAGTAAACCACGGGTCCACGTTTTCAGTCTAACCTGGTGCGTTGGGAACTTGGACAGAGCAAAACTGTGGAACCATCAGATGGGCCACAATGTGTTCTGTACTCATGATTAGGGTGTGCATGTATGTTGTGTTTAGCCATTAGGATGTGTGTGTGTGTGTGGTGTTTAGTAATTGGGATGTGTGTATGTGTGTGGGGAGGGGGTGTTTAGTCATTAGGATGTGTTTTTGTGGTGTTTAGTCATTAGGATGTATGTGTGTGTGTGTGTGTGTGTGTGTGTGTGTGTGTGTGTGTGTGTGTGTGTGGTGGGGGGGGATCTCTAGTTTTCACTGGGATGACGCTTTGTGGAGTTCAGAGATTCTTCATAATGTTCCATTCTGGTTAAACACACAGTGGTCACCATGAAAGACCTACATGAGTGTGACGTCCTTAACTTCTGTGTCTATAAGCACACGGACACCAGACGAGCTAATTAAGCCTACTGACGAGTTTAACTATATAAACACGCCTAGCTAATTAACATAAATCTACATATGGATTTTTCTGTACACATGTAGACACCAGCTGAGCTAATTAACAAACTTACATGAGTCTGTAAGCATGTATACACCAGTAGGTATATAAGTATCCACTTATACATATATAAGTATCTGTATGTGAAATGTTTTCACTTTAAACTTGGAATGTGCTTGAGATTGAGGTAAGAGCTTCATCCATCAGTTCACACTCTCACCACTAGAGGGAGCGATTGGGCAGCCACGTTTAGACCAACTGCCAAGCAGGAAGACATGTTCGCTTGTATTTGTATTGAACAACATTTATATATGAATAAATAAGTATGCATATTATACATTTGTAGTAAACATGCATATTTCTATACATTTTGCAAGTTGTAATTACTGTGGCCAGGTAATAATTATTTTACAGTTTACTATTGCAACAACATATCAGTAGGGTAAAACTAACCTGTCTCAAGATGTTTACCAACAGTTCACCAATTCTATAATTGGAAATGAGAAAATAAACATATTTTATTTTTATAAATTAGAG
>NC_137517.1:760000-770000 GCF_041902795.1 Electrophorus electricus
AAGGTAATAATGTCGCCAACTCGATGACTTAGATAGCTAAAGCAGTGTAGGAGTGAGATTATTTTAACGTTGCTGTTAGAAACTGGACCTAGAATCTAAGGCGAAAAAGAGATTACGCAACAGCGATGAACAAATCTAGCTGTAAAAACACGAAAGCTCAATACTCCCTCAGATTCATAGTTTTTAGGAAAGAAATGTGTGCAGTGTAAAAAGCATGGCTCGTTTGACTTTTAAAGAAAATACTGATGTTATTTTCTATAACGACGCAGGAAAGTTGCCTCAGCGCTCGAGACATTCACGCAAAAATGGCCTGGTTATTAGAGAATAACAAAGATATGAGAGAATAAGTGTATAATAGCACTAACATTAAGAATGGCCCTATTATTAGAGAATAAGTGTGTAATAGCACTAACATTAAGAATGGCCTTATTATTAGAGAATAAGTGTGTCATAGCACTAACATTAAGAATGGCCTGGTTATTGGAGAATAAGTGTATAATAGCACTAACATTAAGAATGGCCCTATTATTAGAGAATAAGTGTGTAATAGCACTAACATTAAGAATGGCCTTATTATTAGAGAATAAGTGTGTCATAGCACTAACATTAAGAATGGCCTGGTTATTGGAGAATAAGTGTATAATAGCACTAACATTAAGAAAGGCCTTATTATTAGAGAATAAGTGTGTAATAGCACTAACATTAAGAATGGCCTGGTTATTGGAGAATAAGTGTATAATAGCACTAACATTAAGAATGGCCCTATTATTAGAGAATAAGTGTATAATAGCACTAACATTAAGAATGGCCTTATTATTAGAGAATAAGTGTGTCATAGCACTAACATTAAGAATGGCCTGGTTATTGGAGAATAAGTGTATAATAGCACTAACATTAAGAATGGCCCTATTATTAGAGAATAAGTGTGTAATAGCACTAACATGTTAAAGAATGGCCTGGGTATTAGAGAATAACAAAGATATGAGAAAATAACAGTGTATAATAGCACTAATATGTTTAAGAATGGCCTGGTTATTGGAGAATAAGTGTATAATAGCACTAACATGTTTAAGAATGCCCTGGGTATTAGAGAATAACAAAGATATGAGAGAATAAGTGTGTAATGGCACTAACTTTAAGAATGGGCTGGTTATTGGAGAATAAGTGTGTAATGGCACTAACATTACGAATGGCCTGTTTATTGGAGAATAAGTGTGTAATGGCACTAACATTAAGAATGGCCTGGTTATTGGAGAATAAGTGTGTAATAGCACTTGGCTGCCTGAAGAGAGTGTTTGTGTGTGTGTGTGTGTGAGAGTGTTTGTGTGTGTGTGTGTGAGTGTTTGTGTGTGTGTGTGTTTGTGTGTGTGTGTGAGAGAGTGTTTGTGTGTGTGTGTGAGTGTTTGTGTGTGTGTGTGTGTGTGTGTGTGTGTGTGTGAGGTTTGTGTTTCCTGCCGGGTGTTGAGTGCACTGTGCTGAATGCTGATTAAAACTTTTGTGAGATTTAAAGTTGTGTTCCATTGAATTATTTGAAGTCTTTATATGTCATTTATATTGTTCAGTGAGAATGTTATATTCATAAGTGAATATATCATGTTCATAAATATGTACGTTTATGTCATATTCATTTTAGGCTGTTCCATCAATTAAAAAAAAAACTAATTCAAAATTTTCTCATTAGAAATATTTTACAATATTTGTTTATTTTTTGTAGGACAAAACTGAAATACTTTAGGTAATTGGAAACATGAATCTAAGGCATTTAAGGCATGTTCCAATTTTAACTATGAAGGAGTTTTCATGTAAATTATTTGTAAGCAGTCATGCTTAGTAAACTAATACAGGACCTTGTTCTCTTTCAGAGATGAAGTGTGTTTGGGTGATTCTTTTCCTCCACTGGTCTCTCTCAGGTACAGTAAACACCAAGAAACAACATTACAGAAAATCCTATCACCAGCTACAATATACAAACCTATCAGCAGTTACAATATACAATATACAAGCCTATCACTAGCTACAATATACAATATACAAACCTATCAGCAACAATATACAATATTCAAACCTAACACCAGCTACAATATACAACATACAAACCTATCACCAACAACAATAAACAATATTCAAACCTATCACCAGCTACAATATATAAACCAATCACCAACAGCAATATACAACATACAAGCCTATTACCAACAACACTATACAATATTCAAACCTATTACCAGCTACAATATACAATATACAAACCTATCACCAACAACAATATACAATATTCAAACCTATCACCAACAACAATATACAATATTCAAGCCTATCACCAGCTACAATATACACTATACAAACCTATCACCAACAGCAATATACAACATATAAGCCCATCACCAACAACAATATACAATATTAAAAGCTATTGCCAGCTACAATATACAATATACAAACCTATCACCAACAACAATATACAATATTCAAACCTATCACCAACACCAGTATACAATATTATATCTAAATATCCTAAGAAGTCTCCAGGTGAGTAACTGAGGTCAACTATACTGAGAGCTGTAGGGATATTGATCATTGTAGTGAAGTACACAAGGTTTCCAGAGAAGCAAGATGTTTTTAATGGAGGTTCTTCATCAGTTGTACAAGCAAGGTGCTTCTGAGTTCCAACATGCAATGTGAAAGGACTCAGCCAAAGAAAGGGACCTTCACTGGCCTGACGGTGGCGCTGTAGCACAGCATTTTACATTTTCTTCAATATCTTGTAATTTCTGCAACATAAATGTACAATTCTTTTTTCTCTCAAGCGGACAAATCTTTCGCATCTTTCACTCACTCAGTTTTTGAAAACAGACATTCTGTGTTTGGGTCACACCCACCTTTTTGAACTAGCCCTAGGGTTTTCAGCCAGTTTTCATAAAACTGGTGTCAATCAATTCAGAACAATATGATCCTAAATAATGATCAAAAACATTTGGATATTTTCATACAGTCTGGCTGTCATGTGTCAATCAACAGCAAATTAAGAGGTGGAGCTTAATTTACTTAATTAGGTACTCAACAATACTATCAGTCAATCTTGGTGAAACTTCATGTATAGCTGATCAGGCTGGTGATTTTGAGGTCAAAAATAGGGGGCACTATAACATGGAAATCATTTTGACATTTCAAAACAATATGGCCTCCATATGCAAATGAACCCTTCCAGATAAGTACATATTGTGCATAAATGGCTGTAACTCATGAATGATTCATCCAATTGTGATGAAACTTCAGAATTTAGCGGCACATGATTTTAAGGTAGTCTGTTGACTTTGTTGAATATGTCAGTAGGGGGCGCTATATAAGCTAGAAATGTACATCAACATACAGACATCAGATCAAGCTCAAATTTGGCATGCTGCATGAGTGACCTTTACTATACGGGGCCAATTAATCATTAACCAATATGTAGAAAACTGTGACCTCCATTGGCCAATCAGAGTCCAGTAGGCATATGACAGGCTTATCATTGACCAGTCATGAGGAAACCTAAAGGCTATACATAAGTAAGGACTCTCTGTGAATCTGTGACGTTTCAAATGATTTGGCCACTAGGTGGCAGTGTTCATGAAAATCAAGTATAACGCCTACGTATTTTCACTTAGGAACATGAATTTACAAACTAGACCTAGGAATTTGATCCAATCATGTCTGAATTGGTACTACAATAATCTACTCACTCTCTATTCACTTTGATAAATAATGATCAAAATAAGATTGAAATTTTGCTCTCCATGGTAGTCACTTTGTCCAATCATTCATTGTGGCCTTGCTATATATGACCTACATTGCTATAACTCATAAACCATGTAAGTGATCATTTCAAATCCTTTCTTAGATTGAGGTTAATGTGAGTTTTTGCCAAGTTTGGTCCAAATTGAGCTTTAGAGAGCGATACAGCATACAGACATTTAAAAGCCTTAAAACTCACATCATTAATATTATATGCATACTACAAGTACGAAATGGCTGCCATGTTATTCGGTTCCCTGAACTTAATAATTTTTCCATTACAATTTATGTGAAAAAATGCCTTGCCTGTGCAGTATTTTGACCGCTTTAAAAAACAGATAATTATTTTTAAAAATACAGATAATTATCTACAGGCCAAAAGCTCAATCTTTACAAAATTAAGGGTTTTTGATTATCAATCCTGACACATACAGGAGAAACTCTGACTCCATCATTTAGGTCCAGTCAAAGAAAACTACCTAACTAGCCCTCACGACCACACACTGGTACAGAGGTGAGGGAAAGTTGAAGACATCAGCACACACGTTTACACACATACACATAATGACCGTATGATGTTAAGGCAAACTCACCATCAGGAGGCTCTGCAGTGCACAGTTATCTACTATGCACATAATCACAAACACTTTCGTCATGTCACGAGTCCTAGTAATAAGGGTGGACTGGTGAACTGGAGGTTTGTACGTGGACGTTATTTGACAGGTTCTTCTGTGAGTCGTAGCCCTCGTGAGTCCCTTGTGCCTTATGAGCCCATAAACCTACACGTGCTTGTGCACAGGGTAAGACGTGTCCTGTGATTGTGCACAGGGTAAGACGTGTCCTGTGCTAGGTCCTACGCCAGGCCATTAAGCTTCACACAGAATATTGTTAGAGGTGTGATTGTGCACAGGGTAAGACGTGTCCTGTGCTAGGTCCTACGCCAGGCCATTAAGCTTCACACAGAATATTGTTAGAGGTGTGATTGTGCACAGGGTAAGATGTGTCCTGTGCTAGGTCCTACGCCAGGCCATTAAGCTTCACACAGAATATTGTTAGAGATGTGATTGTGCACGGGGTAAGACGTGTCCTGTGCTAGGTCCTACGCCAGGCCATTAAGCTTCACACAGAAAAAGCAGATGTTGAAATCACATTCACTCCGTGGGGTTCTAAAGTTCTGAGAGAGTAGATCAGTTCTTTGTTCTTTCTTAACTTCACTGCTGCCATAGCAACAACTGACCGTGAAAACCGGTATGTCATTAATGCAGTGTCCATTAGCACTAAAACGTCCTACCACTGCAAATGACAAATCCTCTAATCCTTAATTCTGATGATCAAATGGTCAGCAAGCCTTTTCTTGGCTTTCCCAGTGTAAAACTGACTACATCTCTTAAAGTAACACAGTTGACATCTCCTGGAGTGATGCATGAGGAGGAACTGGTGATGACACCTTAGCCTTTTGTGCCTGGTATTGGCCTGGCTGTGTTAACACATTTACATGAAGGACATCTAGAGCTGTTGCAATGCCACAGCTATTATTTGAATGGTAATTTTTCTCACTCCTGACGAGCATCTTTGATGTTTTTGTTGCGTCTAAGGGAGATTAGTGGAGGATCCTTAAAAATGGATGTGGTCTCTGCATCACCCTGGAGGATTCTGGAGTGTTGCAGTAAAATATCAACTCCTGTTTTATTTGTTTTGTTTGAATGTGCACATCCAGCATGGTGATGTTTCTCATTACAGGAGGTCAGGAGTTTAACATGGAGGGTCCAGATGTGCCTGTTGTTGCTGCTCCTGGTTCTGACATCATTTTGCCGTGTTCCATCAAACCCAAAGCCTCTGAACAATCCCATGTGAGTGCTGTGGACATGGAAGTGAAGTGGAGCAGAACAGACCTGAATAGCGCAGTAGTGCATCACTATATGGATAAAATAGACAAGAATGAAGATCAGGATCCTTCATACAGAGGGAGAACAGCTCTGTTCAAAGAGGAGCTACAGTATGGCAACACCTCACTGCTACTGAAGAACGTTAAAGTGTCTGATGGAGGACAGTACACATGTCAAGTTGATTCTGCCCATCACAAAGATCATGTCAGTGTTCTGCTTAAAGTTGAAGGTGAATGTCATTGAATTTCAAATATTAAAATAACAGCCCTGTTTTAATATGTGTTTATGTAAGCAGAAACAGGACAATGCCATTTCAAGCTTTGGTTTTTTCAATCCACAGGTATTGGAGGAGCCCCAGAGATCACTGTACTGGGCACTGACTCAGGTGAGGTTTTTCTCCAGTGTGACTCTAAGGGCTGGTGGCCTGTACCTGAACTCCAGTGGCTGGACAGTGAAGGAGCAGAAGTGCCTGCTGGAGTAAAAGAGTCCCATAGAGATGACAGAGGCTTTAATGTGAGACTCCACCTCACTGCAAACAGCAACAGCACCAAAACCTACATCTGCAGAGTGAAACAGGGGCAGCATGTGATGGAGGAAAAGATCGACATTACTGGTAATTTACACTACTGAAAATCATTTTACACTACTCAAAAATCATATGTATATGTACAGCTATTATGTATTATATATATATATACATGTATTATTGGTGCTCAAAGTGGACTGATACTCACCGGTACGCAGTACCAAAACTTTTACTCTTTGGTGTAATGTGACTTTTTCTCATGTAACTGAACTTCTCACAAGCTCCTTGTAGGCTTTTCTATAATAAGCCTGCACGAACTACATTACCCAGGGGGCACTATGTGATGCGCCCCTGTTCCCATTCTCTCTACAACTCTAGAACAAGAAGAGTTAACTTGCAATAATCAATGCGAAAATGATGCTGTCAGGTTTGAGAAGAAAAAGGTAGGGTGAACTCCGTGGACTGTAGCTCGGTTTGGCCAAGTTGTTATCAAGAATGTACTGAACCTCTGACGTCATAAGTGGATATGGGTTTGATCACATTTGGGTGCTTTCACACCTACCTTGTTTGGAGTAGACTTATTAAATGTTTCTTTAGTTCAGTCCATTTTGGCAGGTGTGAAACTCAAGGGGCTGTGTTTTTTCTGGACCCAAGACCACATGCTCTCAATTTCGGTTCATTTGGTGGCGTGAGAAAGCTGTTTTCTAGACCGGGAACAGTACAGAGAACCAATCACTGGTCCTCGTGATCTCTGGTCCTCCTGATCTGGTGTCCTCCTGATCTCTGGTCCTCCTAATCTCTGGTCCTCCTAATCTCTGGTCCTCCTGATCTCTGGTACTCCTGATCTCTGGTACTCCTGATCTATTGTCCTCCTGATCTCTGGTCCTTCTGATCTCTGGTCCTTCTGATCTGGTGTCCTCCTGATCTGGTGTCCTCCTGAAAAATAAGGCCTTATCATGTAACTTCACTTTGGAAGTGTCATGATGGTGGGGAAAGGATTGCAGTGCACTTCTTGAAGGCCAGAAATAACAGACCCATGTTATCACTATTATACATCAGTACATGTGTACTAAAACTACATTTTGATAGGAATAATACGACTGGAGCAAAGATACTCAACTCAACTTTGTGGAGTCAGTACATGTACTGACAGCATCACGAAAAACATGGCTGACAACGTTCTCCTACAATGATGATCTCATTTCTTATCATCCACTTTGAAATGTTTTGGACATATTCCTTGTGTATTAAGCATTCATCGTTATACATTTTGGAGATGTTCCTCACTTTAAACTAGTCACTCCATCTCATGCTTTGACCTTGCAATCCTCAGGCATTGGAACAAGCCCAGTGGTCTCTGTGGTGGGCACTGATGCCTCAGGGGGGATCCAGTTAGTGTGTGAAACGGGAGGCTGGACGTCTGAGCCTGAGCTGCAGTGGCTGGACAGTGAGGAAGCAGAGTTGCCTGCTGGATGTACACAGTCTCACCACGACAGCGAGGGGTTCACTGGGAGTCACCGAATCACCGTGTGCAGCAGTGACACCGTCTTCTACTGTAGAGTGAAGCAGCATCCCAGGATGAAGTCACACATCAACATCGTTGGTAAGGTGCTGCTCCACGCTGAAAGACACTGTTGGTTCTGAGAAGGAGCTTGTTTATCAGCATGGGAGCATTTACATAACAGCCCATTTTCTTACCACAAGACATGACAGTGACCTGTCTTCTTCTCTGTGAGTCTTCACATGCCATTTGTGTTCGTGTTATACCATGTAATGTTCATGTTGTAGCATTTATTGTTCATGTTATATTGTTTGTGTTTGGGGTGTGGTGGAGTATCTGTGAAGTGTGGTGGAGTGGAGTGTGTGTGGTGAGGCATCTGTGATGTGTGGCGGAGTGGAGTGTAATGGCATTTAATGGTATATTAAGTAAATGTTATTGTACAGCATGGTGATATTTCTGATGACAGTTCTTTAAACCAGTTAATCTGTACCATGCCTTAATCTCTTAATCCACAGGTATCGGAACAAGCCCAAAGATCATTATAGAGGGCACAGATGGCTCAGGAGGGCTCAGACTACTGTGTGAAATTAAAGGCTGGAGGTCTGAACCTGAGCTGCAGTGGTTCAGTGGAGGAGCACAACTGCCTGCAGGAGATAAAGAATCACACAGAGACGATGAGGTCTACACTGTTAGACGCCACGTCACTGCACAAGGCAGTGGAACCTTTGTCTGCAGAGTCAAACAGTATCCCAAGATGGAGGCAGAGATCACTGTCGCTGGTATGTTATATTTCTTTACTTTTATAATAAGTAAGACATAAGCAGTAGTGATCCATCCTCTTCACAAATCTCACATTCAGTTTTGAACAGCACTCTACACGACATATCTGTTAGTTAAAATAGTTGGGAAGAGGTCAAATTAAATCTAAACTTATTGAAGTAAATGTGCTTGTATATGTAAATGAGATTTGCCTGTTTTTGTTCACAGCCATCTAATTTTACTTTGGTATCTGGTCCTGTGTGTGTAGTTGCCTAACAACTAGACTGATGCACACTCTTCTTTGGCAATTCCATTCTGGCTACATTGTGCTGAGCGTGATATAGCGCCTCCACAGAGTGATGCTGGTATTACGTCACTAATGACACCAGAGTGATGCTGGTATTACATCACTAATGACACCAGAGTAATGCTGGCACTACGTCACTAATGACACCAGAGTGATGCTGGTACTACGTCACTAATGACACCAGAGGTTCTGTTTTCGTTGGTGTCTGTGTCCTAAGTAAGCAGACATAAGCAGTACTGACCCATCCTCTGGTTCCGTTACGGTCTGTGTCCAGAGGTGGTTCTCATCGATGATCCCAAGTATGTACTTGTACATCAGTAGATCCAACTACAAGCTGAAACCGGTTAAATTGATTTATGGAGAAATTAAAAGTGTTCTTATACCCAGAATATGTGTAATTACTTCCCTGTTATGTACCAACTTTCATTTTTGCTCACCTGTTGTTGTAGATGTTTGTCACTAACATGCCTGTGTTTTAAATGGTCTCTGTACAAGTGAGGTCATGAGTAGCCTTTTATAAGGAGAATCATTTATACTGTTGTTACTGACATTCTATTTGGACAGATATAAACTCTTTCGTACTGGTGTAGATACTGTATTTGGGCAGATAGAAACTCTTTTGTACTGGTGTAGACACTATTTGGGCAGATATAAGCTCTTTCATACTGGTGTAGATACTGTATTTGGGCAGATAGAAACTCTTTCATACTGGTATAGACACTATTTGGGCAGATATAAACACTTTCATACTGGTGTAGATACTGTTTTTGGGCAGATATAAACTCTTTCGTACTGGTGTAGATACTGTATTTGGGCCGATAGATACTCTTTTGTACTGGTGTAGACACTATTTGGGCAGATATAAACTCTTTCATACTGGTGTAGATACTGTATTTGGGCAGATAGAAACTCTTTTGTACTGGTGTAGACACTATTTGGGCAGATATAAACTCTTTCATACTGGTGTAGATACTGTATTTGGGCAGATATAAACTCTTTCATACTGGTATAGATACTGTACTTGGGCAGATAGAAACTCTTTCATTCTTGCTGATCTTCCAATTGTGTTTCCCTCTTTACAGCACAAGGATAAAAGGATTCCCTCCACCATGGCGGTTCCCATGGCGACCACACTGTTGTTTGGGTCTCTCTCCTCTTTTCTCTTGTGTTCATACTGTAACATGCTCTCATACTCATATCTGCATTAACAAACAGTTCAACAGGTGTACCTAATAAAGAGCCCTTTG
>NC_137517.1:777500-790000 GCF_041902795.1 Electrophorus electricus
TGTATAAAGTGTTGGTAGGTTAGCTCATTCGGATGTGTGTTGTGTCAAGTTGAGTGTTTTTAAAGAACTTAGCACTGACTGAGGAATGCTTGTAACCACTTGAATAAAAAAACACCAACAACAAAATAGCAAAACTAAAGACACACCATGTTACATTTTGCCATCTCTGTGTGAAAAGATGGAACGGCGTGGACCAGATAGAATAAATGAGCATTTACAGGATCTGTGATTTGTACGTTTATATATATTTGCTTTTTAAATCAAACAAACACTAAAACATAAACCCAAAGCGCAGGACGCTGTTATACGAACAGGTAGGTTATGCTCCGCTATCACAGTGGGAGAACACAATGTAGACTTACAAAACAGATTTGAAACGACTAGAATCAATAATGAACTTCCCTCGGCCGGTTGCGCAGGTAAATGCATGGGTAAGAACGCCTATGAGTTGTGGTACGAGGCTTGTGTTTCATTATTATAATCAAGATTGAATATAAGTGTGCCAGTGACACATTTTCCCCAAACGACTGTGAAGACGTTTGTTCGTGTTTGTGTGACATCTGAACTGTCTTCATGCCCACTAAGTGGTCCTTGTTAGCCTCTATGGCGCGCGAACTCTTCAGAGCGCGTTCATCGCCACGTGTTCGCCTGCGCGTGGCAGCTCGAGGACGAGCGCGTGTTGTGTAAAACCCTGTGTGTGTGTGTGTGTGTGTGTGTGTGTGTGTGTGTGTGTGTGTGTGTGTGTCTTAGTTTTAAGATTTCAGTCCCCCCAAGCAATATAAAGACCTAACAATGTAGTATCCTGGGATTTTGATTAAATACGTTTCTAAAGGAGTTGTAATTGCACTGCAGTGGACACTCATCGTATGTGACACGCCACTGGTTTTGATGGGTTTGTGAGTGTGCACAGAGCTGGGTGCTGGCGGGATTAATTTCGCCATAGTCACGTGACATGGGCGTTCGTAATCCCACTCCGGAGAAATCAGTATCAGGCGCCCATCTCGAGCCTTGAGAAAGCGGTGAGATCACATTCTATATTACTCTTACTTTTCATGTCTAAAAGGTAATAATGTCGCCAACTCGATGACTTAGATAGCTAAAGCAGTGTAGGAGTGAGATTATTTTAACGTTGCTGTTAGAAACTGGACCCAGAATCTAAGGCGAAAAAGAGATTACGCAACAGCGATGAACAAATCTAGCTGTAAAAACACGAAAGCTCAATACTCCCTCAGATTCATAGTTTTTAGGAAAGAAATGTGTGCAGTGTAAAAAGCATGGCTCGTTTGACTTTTAAAGAAAATACTGATGTTATTTTCTATAACGACGCAGGAAAGTTGCCTCAGCGCTCGAGACATTCACGCAAAAATGGCCTGGTTATTAGAGAATAACAAAGATATGAGAGAATAAGTGTATAATAGCACTAACATTAAGAATGGCCCTATTATTAGAGAATAAGTGTGTAATAGCACTAACATTAAGAATGGCCTTATTATTAGAGAATAAGTGTGTCATAGCACTAACATTAAGAATGGCCTGGTTATTGGAGAATAAGTGTATAATAGCACTAACATTAAGAATGGCCCTATTATTAGAGAATAAGTGTGTAATAGCACTAACATTAAGAATGGCCTTATTATTAGAGAATAAGTGTGTCATAGCACTAACATTAAGAATGGCCTGGTTATTGGAGAATAAGTGTATAATAGCACTAACATTAAGAAAGGCCTTATTATTAGAGAATAAGTGTGTAATAGCACTAACATTAAGAATGGCCTGGTTATTGGAGAATAAGTGTATAATAGCACTAACATTAAGAATGGCCCTATTATTAGAGAATAAGTGTATAATAGCACTAACATTAAGAATGGCCTTATTATTAGAGAATAAGTGTGTCATAGCACTAACATTAAGAATGGCCTGGTTATTGGAGAATAAGAGTATAATAGCACTAACATTAAGAATGGCCCTATTATTAGAGAATAAGTGTGTAATAGCACTAACATGTTAAAGAATGGCCTGGGTATTAGAGAATAACAAAGATATGAGAAAATAACAGTGTATAATAGCACTAATATGTTTAAGAATGGCCTGGTTATTGGAGAATAAGTGTGTAATGGCACTAACATTACGAATGGCCTGGTTATTGGAGAATAAGTGTGTAATGGCACTAACATTAAGAATGGCCTGGTTATTGGAGAATAAGTGTGTAATAGCACTTGGCTGCCTGAAGAGAGTGTTTGTGTGTGTGTGTGTGTGTGTGTGTGAGAGTGTTTGTGTGTGTGTTTGTGTGTGTGTGTGTGTGAGAGTGTTTGTGTGTGTGTGTGTTTGTGTGTGTGTGTGTGTGTGTGTGTGTGTGTGAGAGTGTTTGTGTGTGTGTGTGTGTGTGTGTGTGTGTGTGTGTGTGTGAGGTTTGTGTTTCCTGCCGGGTGTTGAGTGCACTGTGCTGAATGCTGATTAAAACTTTTGTGAGATTTAAAGTTGTGTTCCATTAAATTATTTGAAGTCTTTATATGTCATTTATATTGTTCAGTGAGAATGTTATATTCATAAGTGAATATATCATGTTCATAAATATGTACGTTTATGTCATGTTCATTTTAGGCTGTTCCATCAATTAAAAAAAAAACTAATTCAAAATTTTCTCATTAGAAATATTTTACAATATTTATTTTTTGTAGGACAAAACTAAAATACTTTAGGTAATTGGAAACATGAATCTAAGGCATTTAAGGCATGTTCCAATTTTAACTATGAAGGAGTTTTCATGTAAATTATTTGTAAGCAGTCATGCTTAGTAAACTAATACAGGACCTTGTTCTCTTTCAGAGATGAAGTGTGTTTGGGTGATTCTTTTCCTCCACTGGTCTCTCTCAGGTACAGTAAACACCAAGAAACAACATTACAGAAAATCCTATCACCGGCTGCAATATACAAACCTATCAGCAGTTACAATATACAATATACAAGCCTATCACTAGCTACAATATACAATATACAAACCTATCACCAACAATATACAACATACAAACCTATCACCAGCTGCAATATACAATATACAAACCTATCACCAACAACAATATACAATATTCAAACCTATCACCAGCTACAATATACACTATACAAACCTATCACCAACAGCAATATACAACATACAAGCCTATTACCAACAACACTATACAATATTCAAACCTATCACCAACAACAATATACAATATTCAAACCTATCACCAGCTACAATATACACTATACAAACCTATCACCAACAGCAATATACAACATACAAGCCTATTACCAACAACACTATACAATATTCAAACCTATCACCAGCTACAATATACACTATACAAACCTATCACCAACAGCAATATACAACATATAAGCCCATCACCAACAACAATATACAATATTAAAAGCTATTGCCAGCTACAATATACAATATACAAACCTATCACCAACAACAATATACAATATTCAAATCTATCTCCAACACCAGTATACAATATTATATCTATCTTATATCTAAATATCCTAAGAAGTCTCCAGGTGAGTAACTGAGGTCAACTATACTGAGAGCTGTAGGGATATTGATAATTGTAGTGAAGTACACAAGGTTTCCAGAGAAGCAAGATGTTTTTAATGGAGGTTCTTCATCAGTTGTACAAGCAAGGTGCTTCTGAGTTTCAACATGCAATGTGAAAGGACTCAGCCAAAGAAAGGGACCTTCACTGGCCTGACGGTGGCGCTGTAGCACAGCATTTTACATTTTCTTCAATATCTTGTAATTTCTGCAACATAAATGTACAATTCTTTTTTCTCTCAAGCGGACAAATCTTTCGCATCTTTCACTCACTCAGTTTTTGAAAACAGACATTCTGTGTTTGGGTCACACCCACCTCTTTGAACCAGCCCTATGGTTTTCAGCCAGTTTTCATAAAACTGGTGTCAATCAATTCAGAACAATATGATCCTAAATAATGATCAAAAACATTTGGATATTTTCATACAGTCTGGCTGTCATGTGTCAATCAACAGCAAATTAAGAGGTGGAGCTTAATTTACTTAATTAGGTACTCAACAATACTATCAGTCAATCTTGGTGAAACTTCATGTATAGCTGATCAGGCTGGTGATTTTGAGGTCAAAAATAGGGGGCACTATAACATGGAAATCATTTTGACATTTCAAAACAATATGGCCTCCATATGCAAATGAACCCTTCCAGATAAGTACATATTGTGCATAAATGGCTGTAACTCATGAATGATTCATCCAATTGTGATGAAACTTCAGAATTTAGCGGCACATGATTTTAAGGTAGTCTGTTGACTTTGTTGAATATGTCAGTAGGGGGCGCTATAAAAGCTAGAAATGTACATCTCAACATACAGACATCAGATCAAGCTCAAATTTGGCATGCTGCATGAGTGACCTTTACTATACGGGGCCAATTAATCATTAACCAATATGTAGAAAACTGTGACCTCCATTGGCCAATCAGAGTCCAGCAGGCATATGACAGGCTTATCATTGACCAGTCATGATGAAACCTAAAGGCTATACATAAGTAAGGACTCTCTGTGAATCTGTGACGTTTCAAATGATTTGGCCACTAGGTGGCAGTGTTCATGAAAATCAAGTATAACGCCTACGTATTTTCACTTAGGAACATGAATTTACAAACTAGACCTAGGAATTTGATCCAATCATGTCTGAATTGGTACTACAATAATCTACTCACTCTCTATTCACTTTGATAAATAATGATCAAAATAAGATTGAAATTTTGCTCTCCATGGTAGTCACTTTGTCCAATCATTCATTGTGGCCTTGCTATATATGACCTACATTGCTATAACTCATAAACCATGTAAGTTATCATTTCAAATCCTTTCTTAGATTGAGGTTCATGTGAGTTTTTGCCAAGTTTGGTCCAAATTGAGCTTTAGAGGGCGATACAGCATACAGACATTTAAAACCCTTAAAACTCACATCATTAATATTATATGCATACTACAAGTACGAAATGGCTGCCATGTTATTCGGTTCCCTGAACTTAATAATTTTTCCATTACAATTTATGTGAAAAAATGCCTTGCCTGTGCAGTATTTTGACCGCTTTAAAAAACAGATAATTATTTTTAAAAATACAGATAATTATCTACAGGCCAAAAGCTCAATCTTTACAAAATTAAGGGTTTTTGATTATCAATCCTGACACATACAGGAGAAACTCTGACTCCATCATTTAGGTCCAGTCAAAGAAAACTACCTAACTAGCCCTCACGACCACACACTGGTACAGAGGTGAGGGAAAGTTGAAGACATCAGCACACACGTTTACACACATACACGTAATGACCGTATGATGTTAAGGCAAACTCACCATCAGGAGGCTCTGCAGTGCACAGTTATCTACTATGCACATAATCACAAACACTTTCGTCATGTCACGAGTCCTAGTAATAAGGGTGGACTGGTGAACTGGAGGTTTGTACGTGGACGTTATTTGACAGGTTCTTCTGTGAGTCGTAGCCCTCGTGAGTCCCTTGTGCCTTATGAGCCCATAAACTTACACGTGCTTGTGCACAGGGTAAGACGTGTCCTGTGATTGTGCACAGGGTAAGACGTGTCCTGTGCTAGGTCCTACGCCAGGCCATTAAGCTTCACACAGAATATTGTTAGAGGTGTGATTGTGCACAGGGTAAGACGTGTCCTGTGCTAGGTCCTACGCCAGGCCATTAAGCTTCACACAGAATATTGTTAGAGATGTGATTGTGCACGGGGTAAGACGTGTCCTGTGCTAGGTCCTACGCCAGGCCATTAAGCTTCACACAGAAAAAGCAGATGTTGAAATCACATTCTCTCCGTGGGGTTCTAAAGTTCTGAGAGAGTAGATCAGTTCTTTGTTCTTTCTTAACTTCACTGCTGCCATAGCAACAACTGACCGTGAAAACCAGTATGTCATTAATGCAGTGTCCATTAGCACTAAAACGTCCTACCACTGCAAATGACAAATCCTCTAATCCTTAATTCTGATGATCAAATGGTCAGCAAGCCTTTTCTTGGCTTTCCCAGTGTAAAACTGACTACATCTCTTAAAGTAACACAGTTGACATCTCCTGGAGTGATGCATGAGGAGGAACTGGTGATGACACCTTAGCCTTTTGTGCCTGGTATTGGCCTGGCTGTGTTAACACATTTACATGAAGGACATCTAGAGCTGTTGCAATGCCACAGCTATTATTTGAATGGTAATTTTTCTCACTCCTGACGAGCGTCTTTGATGTTTTTGTTGCGTCTGAGGGAGATTAGTGGAGGATCCTTAAAAATGGAGGTGGTCTCTGCATCACCCTGGAGGATTCTGGAGTGTTGCAGTAAAATATCAACTCCTGTTTTATTTGTTTTGTTTGAATGTGCACATCCAGCATGGTGATGTTTCTCATTACAGGAGGTCAGGAGTTTAACATGGAGGGTCCAGATGTGCCTGTTGTTGCTGCTCCTGGTTCTGACATCATTTTGCCGTGTTCCATCAAACCCAAAGCCTCTGAACAATCCCATGTGAGTGCTGTGGACATGGAAGTGAAGTGGAGCAGAACAGACCTGAATAGCGCAGTAGTGCATCACTATATGGATAAAATAGACAAGAATGAAGATCAGGATCCTTCATACAGAGGGAGAACAGCTCTGTTCAAAGAGGAGCTACAGTATGGCAACACCTCACTGCTACTGAAGAACGTTAAAGTGTCTGATGGAGGACAGTACACATGTCAAGTTGATTCTGCCCATCACAAAGATCATGTCAGTGTTCTGCTTAAAGTTGAAGGTGAATGTCATTGAATTTCAAATATTAAAATAACAGCCCTGTTTTAATATGTGTTTATGTAAGCAGAAACAGGACAATGCCATTTCAAGCTTTGGTTTTTTCAATCCACAGGTATTGGAGGAGCCCCAGAGATCACTGTACTGGGCACTGACTCAGGTGAGGTTTTTCTCCAGTGTGACTCTAAGGGCTGGTGGCCTGTACCTGAACTCCAGTGGCTGGACAGTGAAGGAGCAGAAGTGCCTGCTGGAGTAAAAGAGTCCCATAGAGATGACAGAGGCTTTAATGTGAGACTCCACCTCACTGCAAACAGCAACAGCACCAAAACCTACATCTGCAGAGTGAAACAGGGGCAGCATGTGATGGAGGAAAAGATCGACATTACTGGTAATTTACACTACTGAAAATCATTTTACACTACTCAAAAATCATATGTATATGTACAGCTATTATGTATTATATATATATATACATGTATTATTGGTGCTCAAAGTGGACTGATACTCACCGGTACGCAGTACCAAAACTTTTACTCTTTGGTGTAATGTGACTTTTTCTCATGTAACTGAACTTCTCACAAGCTCCTTGTAGGCTTTTCTATAATAAGCCTGCACGAACTACATTACCCAGGGGGCACTATGTGATGCGCCCCTGTTCCCATTCTCTCTACAACTCTAGAACAAGAAGAGTTAACTTGCAATAATCAATGCGAAAATGATGCTGTCAGGTTTGAGAAGAAAAAGGTAGGGTGAACTCCGTGGACTGTAGCTCGGTTTGGCCAAGTTGTTATCAAGAATGTACTGAACCTCTGACGTCATAAGTGGATATGGGTTTGATCACATTTGGGTGCTTTCACACCTACCTTGTTTGGAGTAGACTTATTAAATGTTTCTTTAGTTCAGTCCATTTTGGCAGGTGTGAAACTCAAGGGGCTGTGTTTTTTCTGGACCCAAGACCACATGCTCTCAATTTCGGTTCATTTGGTGGCGTGAGAAAGCTGTTTTCTAGACCGGGAACAGTACAGAGAACCAATCACTGGTCCTCGTGATCTCTGGTCCTCCTGATCTGGTGTCCTCCTGATCTCTGGTCCTCCTAATCTCTGGTCCTCCTAATCTCTGGTCCTCCTGATCTCTGGTACTCCTGATCTCTGGTACTCCTGATCTATTGTCCTCCTGATCTCTGGTCCTTCTGATCTCTGGTCCTTCTGATCTGGTGTCCTCCTGATCTGGTGTCCTCCTGAAAAATAAGGCCTTATCATGTAACTTCACTTTGGAAGTGTCATGATGGTGGGGAAAGGATTGCAGTGCACTTCTTGAAGGCCAGAAATAACAGACCCATGTTATCACTATTATACATCAGTACATGTGTACTAAAACTACATTTTGATAGGAATAATACGACTGGAGCAAAGATACTCAACTCAACTTTGTGGAGTCAGTACATGTACTGACAGCATCACGAAAAACATGGCTGACAACGTTCTCCTACAATGATGATCTCATTTCTTATCATCCACTTTGAAATGTTTTGGACATATTCCTTGTGTATTAAGCATTCATCGTTATACATTTTGGAGATGTTCCTCACTTTAAACTAGTCACTCCATCTCATGCTTTGACCTTGCAATCCTCAGGCATTGGAACAAGCCCAGTGGTCTCTGTGGTGGGCACTGATGCCTCAGGGGGGATCCAGTTAGTGTGTGAAACGGGAGGCTGGACGTCTGAGCCTGAGCTGCAGTGGCTGGACAGTGAGGAAGCAGAGTTGCCTGCTGGATGTACACAGTCTCACCACGACAGCGAGGGGTTCACTGGGAGTCACCGAATCACCGTGTGCAGCAGTGACACCGTCTTCTACTGTAGAGTGAAGCAGCATCCCAGGATGAAGTCACACATCAACATCGTTGGTAAGGTGCTGCTCCACGCTGAAAGACACTGTTGGTTCTGAGAAGGAGCTTGTTTATCAGCATGGGAGCATTTACATAACAGCCCATTTTCTTACCACAAGACATGACAGTGACCTGTCTTCTTCTCTGTGAGTCTTCACATGCCATTTGTGTTCGTGTTATACCATGTAATGTTCATGTTGTAGCATTTATTGTTCATGTTATATTGTTTGTGTTTGGGGTGTGGTGGAGTATCTGTGAAGTGTGGTGGAGTGGAGTGTGTGTGGTGAGGCATCTGTGATGTGTGGCGGAGTGGAGTGTAATGGCATTTAATGGTATATTAAGTAAATGTTATTGTACAGCATGGTGATATTTCTGATGACAGTTCTTTAAACCAGTTAATCTGTACCATGCCTTAATCTCTTAATCCACAGGTATCGGAACAAGCCCAAAGATCATTATAGAGGGCACAGATGGCTCAGGAGGGCTCAGACTACTGTGTGAAATTAAAGGCTGGAGGTCTGAACCTGAGCTGCAGTGGTTCAGTGGAGGAGCACAACTGCCTGCAGGAGATAAAGAATCACACAGAGACGATGAGGTCTACACTGTTAGACGCCACGTCACTGCACAAGGCAGTGGAACCTTTGTCTGCAGAGTCAAACAGTATCCCAAGATGGAGGCAGAGATCACTGTCGCTGGTATGTTATATTTCTTTACTTTTATAATAAGTAAGACATAAGCAGTAGTGATCCATCCTCTTCACAAATCTCACATTCAGTTTTGAACAGCACTCTACACGACATATCTGTTAGTTAAAATAGTTGGGAAGAGGTCAAATTAAATCTAAACTTATTGAAGTAAATGTGCTTGTATATGTAAATGAGATTTGCCTGTTTTTGTTCACAGCCATCTAATTTTACTTTGGTATCTGGTCCTGTGTGTGTAGTTGCCTAACAACTAGACTGATGCACACTCTTCTTTGGCAATTCCATTCTGGCTACATTGTGCTGAGCGTGATATAGCGCCTCCACAGAGTGATGCTGGTATTACGTCACTAATGACACCAGAGTGATGCTGGTATTACATCACTAATGACACCAGAGTAATGCTGGCACTACGTCACTAATGACACCAGAGTGATGCTGGTACTACGTCACTAATGACACCAGAGGTTCTGTTTTCGTTGGTGTCTGTGTCCTAAGTAAGCAGACATAAGCAGTACTGACCCATCCTCTGGTTCCGTTACGGTCTGTGTCCAGAGGTGGTTCTCATCGATGATCCCAAGTATGTACTTGTACATCAGTAGATCCAACTACAAGCTGAAACCGGTTAAATTGATTTATGGAGAAATTAAAAGTGTTCTTATACCCAGAATATGTGTAATTACTTCCCTGTTATGTACCAACTTTCATTTTTGCTCACCTGTTGTTGTAGATGTTTGTCACTAACATGCCTGTGTTTTAAATGGTCTCTGTACAAGTGAGGTCATGAGTAGCCTTTTATAAGGAGAATCATTTATACTGTTGTTACTGACATTCTATTTGGACAGATATAAACTCTTTCGTACTGGTGTAGATACTGTATTTGGGCAGATAGAAACTCTTTTGTACTGGTGTAGACACTATTTGGGCAGATATAAGCTCTTTCATACTGGTGTAGATACTGTATTTGGGCAGATAGAAACTCTTTCATACTGGTATAGACACTATTTGGGCAGATATAAACACTTTCATACTGGTGTAGATACTGTTTTTGGGCAGATATAAACTCTTTCGTACTGGTGTAGATACTGTATTTGGGCCGATAGATACTCTTTTGTACTGGTGTAGACACTATTTGGGCAGATATAAACTCTTTCATACTGGTGTAGATACTGTATTTGGGCAGATAGAAACTCTTTTGTACTGGTGTAGACACTATTTGGGCAGATATAAACTCTTTCATACTGGTGTAGATACTGTATTTGGGCAGATATAAACTCTTTCATACTGGTATAGATACTGTACTTGGGCAGATAGAAACTCTTTCATTCTTGCTGATCTTCCAATTGTGTTTCCCTCTTTACAGCACAAGGATAAAAGGATTCCCTCCACCATGGCGGTTCCCATGGCGACCACACTGTTGTTTGGGTCTCTCTCCTCTTTTCTCTTGTGTTCATACTGTAACATGCTCTCATACTCATATCTGCATTAACAAACAGTTCAACAGGTGTACCTAATAAAGAGCCCTTTGAGTGTATAATCTGTACTCCTAAAGTGCCCCCTAGTGGCACTTCCTTTGTAAGTGATCTGACATTTCTTTTTGTGGATTAATGCTGACGTGATGCCACCTAATGTGTCAGTACTGTGAGACTTTGATTGTTTCCACAAATCTAGTTTTCACAAAACTTCATTTTGTAATTTTTTTCATATTCTTGACTTTTGTTTACTGTGTAAATGGTGTTGTGATTTGACTCTCCAGGCCACCATAGGAAGCACCTGTTACAGAAGTACAATTTAGAGGAGCAAACAGTAAATTGATCACCCTGAGGGTACTTAATATTTCAGTACTTACATCCAGTCATAAATCCCAGAACATCCAGTTGTGTAATAGTAAACCACGGGTCCACGTTTTCAGTCTAACCTGGTGCGTTGGGAACTTGGACAGAGCAAAACTGTGGAACCATCAGATGGGCCACAATGTGTTCTGTACTCATGATTAGGGTGTGCATGTATGTTGTGTTTAGCCATTAGGATGTGTGTGTGTGTGTGGTGTTTAGTAATTGGGATGTGTGTATGTGTGTGGGGAGGGGGTGTTTAGTCATTAGGATGTGTTTTTGTGGTGTTTAGTCATTAGGATGTATGTGTGTGTGTGTGTGTGTGTGTGTGTGTGTGGTGGGGGGGGATCTCTAGTTTTCACTGGGATGACGCTTTGTGGAGTTCAGAGATTCTTCATAATGTTCCATTCTGGTTAAACACACAGTGGTCACCATGAAAGACCTACATGAGTGTGACGTCCTTAACTTCTGTGTCTATAAGCACACGGACACCAGACGAGCTAATTAAGCCTACTGACGAGTTTAACTATATAAACACGCCTAGCTAATTAACATAAATCTACATATGGATTTTTCTGTACACATGTAGACACCAGCTGAGCTAATTAACATAAACTTACATGAGTCTGTAAGCATGTATACACCAGTAGGTATATAAGCATCCACTTATACATATATAAGTATCTGTATGTGAAATGTTTTCACTTTAAACTTGGAATGTGCTTGAGATTGAGGTAAGAGCTTCATCCATCAGTTCACACTCTCACCACTAGAGGGAGCGATTGGGCAGCCACGTTTAGACCAACTGCCAAGCAGGAAGACATGTTCGCTTGTATTTGTATTGAACAACATTTATATATGAATAAATAAGTATGCATATTATACATTTGTAGTAAACATGCATATTTCTATACATTTTGCAAGTTGTAATTACTGTGGCCAGGTAATAATTATTTTACAGTTTACTATTGCAACAACATATCAGTAGGGTAAAACTAACCTGTCTCAAGATGTTTACCAACAGTTCACCAATTCTATAATTGGAAATGAGAAAATAAACATATTTTATTTTTATAAATTAGAGGTTTCTCTACTTGAGACAGTTCATTTAAAACTTTTGCCACTGAAGTGCTAGACTTTGCTGACAGCAGACAGAAAATCCCCAAATAAACCTGTTTAGGGGGAGTGTAGACAGGGCTTAGTCTGCGTTTAATGGGAGTGCAGACAAGGGTTAGTCTGGGTTAAATGAGTGTGGACAGGGG
>NC_137517.1:795000-807500 GCF_041902795.1 Electrophorus electricus
TGCCATCTCTGTGTGAAAAGATGGAACGGCGTGGACCAGATAGAATAAATGAGCATTTACAGGATCTGTGATTTGTACGTTTATATATATTTGCTTTTTAAATCAAACAAACACTAAAACATAAACCCAAAGCGCAGGACGCTGTTATACGAACAGGTAGGTTATGCTCCGCTATCACAGTGGGAGAACACAATGTAGACTTACAAAACAGATTTGAAACGACTAGAATCAATAATGAACTTCCCTCGGCCGGTTGCGCAGGTAAATGCATGGGTAAGAACGCCTATGAGTTGTGGTACGAGGCTTGTGTTTCATTATTATAATCAAGATTGAATATAAGTGTGCCAGTGACACATTTTCCCCAAACGACTGTGAAGACGTTTGTTCGTGTTTGTGTGACATCTGAACTGTCTTCATGCCCACTAAGTGGTCCTTGTTAGCCTCTATGGCGCGCGAACTCTTCAGAGCGCGTTCATCGCCACGTGTTCGCCTGCGCGTGGCAGCTCGAGGACGAGCGCGTGTTGTGTAAAACCCTGTGTGTGTGTGTGTGTGTGTGTGTGTGTGTGTGTGTGTGTGTGTATGTCTTAGTTTTAAGATTTCAGTCCCCCCAAGCAATATAAAGACCTAACAATGTAGTATCCTGGGATTTTGATTAAATACGTTTCTAAAGGAGTTGTAATTGCACTGCAGTGGACACTCATCGTATGTGACACGCCACTGGTTTTGATGGGTTTGTGAGTGTGCACAGAGCTGGGTGCTGGCGGGATTAATTTCGCCATAGTCACGTGACATGGGCGTTCGTAATCCCACTCCGGAGAAATCAGTATCAGGCGCCCATCTCGAGCCTTGAGAAAGCGGTGAGATCACATTCTATATTACTCTTACTTTTCATGTCTAAAAGGTAATAATGTCGCCAACTCGATGACTTAGATAGCTAAAGCAGTGTAGGAGTGAGATTATTTTAACGTTGCTGTTAGAAACTGGACCCAGAATCTAAGGCGAAAAAGAGATTACGCAACAGCGATGAACAAATCTAGCTGTAAAAACACGAAAGCTCAATACTCCCTCAGATTCATAGTTTTTAGGAAAGAAATGTGTGCAGTGTAAAAAGCATGGCTCGTTTGACTTTTAAAGAAAATACTGATGTTATTTTCTATAACGACGCAGGAAAGTTGCCTCAGCGCTCGAGACATTCACGCAAAAATGGCCTGGTTATTAGAGAATAACAAAGATATGAGAGAATAAGTGTATAATAGCACTAACATTAAGAATGGCCCTATTATTAGAGAATAAGTGTGTAATAGCACTAACATTAAGAATGGCCTTATTATTAGAGAATAAGTGTGTCATAGCACTAACATTAAGAATGGCCTGGTTATTGGAGAATAAGTGTATAATAGCACTAACATTAAGAATGGCCCTATTATTAGAGAATAAGTGTGTAATAGCACTAACATTAAGAATGGCCTTATTATTAGAGAATAAGTGTGTCATAGCACTAACATTAAGAATGGCCTGGTTATTGGAGAATAAGTGTATAATAGCACTAACATTAAGAAAGGCCTTATTATTAGAGAATAAGTGTGTAATAGCACTAACATTAAGAATGGCCTGGTTATTGGAGAATAAGTGTATAATAGCACTAACATTAAGAATGGCCCTATTATTAGAGAATAAGTGTATAATAGCACTAACATTAAGAATGGCCTTATTATTAGAGAATAAGTGTGTCATAGCACTAACATTAAGAATGGCCTGGTTATTGGAGAATAAGAGTATAATAGCACTAACATTAAGAATGGCCCTATTATTAGAGAATAAGTGTGTAATAGCACTAACATGTTAAAGAATGGCCTGGGTATTAGAGAATAACAAAGATATGAGAAAATAACAGTGTATAATAGCACTAATATGTTTAAGAATGGCCTGGTTATTGGAGAATAAGTGTGTAATGGCACTAACATTACGAATGGCCTGGTTATTGGAGAATAAGTGTGTAATGGCACTAACATTAAGAATGGCCTGGTTATTGGAGAATAAGTGTGTAATAGCACTTGGCTGCCTGAAGAGAGTGTTTGTGTGTGTGTGTGTGTGTGTGTGTGAGAGTGTTTGTGTGTGTGTTTGTGTGTGTGTGTGTGTGTGTGTGTGTGTGTGTGTGTGTGTTTGTGTGTGTGTGTGTGTGTGTGTGTGTGTGTGAGAGTGTTTGTGTGTGTGTGTGTGTGTGTGTGTGTGTGTGTGTGTGTGTGTGAGGTTTGTGTTTCCTGCCGGGTGTTGAGTGCACTGTGCTGAATGCTGATTAAAACTTTTGTGAGATTTAAAGTTGTGTTCCATTAAATTATTTGAAGTCTTTATATGTCATTTATATTGTTCAGTGAGAATGTTATATTCATAAGTGAATATATCATGTTCATAAATATGTACGTTTATGTCATGTTCATTTTAGGCTGTTCCATCAATTAAAAAAAAAACTAATTCAAAATTTTCTCATTAGAAATATTTTACAATATTTATTTTTTGTAGGACAAAACTAAAATACTTTAGGTAATTGGAAACATGAATCTAAGGCATTTAAGGCATGTTCCAATTTTAACTATGAAGGAGTTTTCATGTAAATTATTTGTAAGCAGTCATGCTTAGTAAACTAATACAGGACCTTGTTCTCTTTCAGAGATGAAGTGTGTTTGGGTGATTCTTTTCCTCCACTGGTCTCTCTCAGGTACAGTAAACACCAAGAAACAACATTACAGAAAATCCTATCACCGGCTGCAATATACAAACCTATCAGCAGTTACAATATACAATATACAAGCCTATCACTAGCTACAATATACAATATACAAACCTATCACCAACAATATACAACATACAAACCTATCACCAGCTGCAATATACAATATACAAACCTATCACCAACAACAATATACAATATTCAAACCTATCACCAGCTACAATATACACTATACAAACCTATCACCAACAGCAATATACAACATACAAGCCTATTACCAACAACACTATACAATATTCAAACCTATCACCAACAACAATATACAATATTCAAACCTATCACCAGCTACAATATACACTATACAAACCTATCACCAACAGCAATATACAACATACAAGCCTATTACCAACAACACTATACAATATTCAAACCTATCACCAGCTACAATATACACTATACAAACCTATCACCAACAGCAATATACAACATATAAGCCCATCACCAACAACAATATACAATATTAAAAGCTATTGCCAGCTACAATATACAATATACAAACCTATCACCAACAACAATATACAATATTCAAATCTATCTCCAACACCAGTATACAATATTATATCTATCTTATATCTAAATATCCTAAGAAGTCTCCAGGTGAGTAACTGAGGTCAACTATACTGAGAGCTGTAGGGATATTGATAATTGTAGTGAAGTACACAAGGTTTCCAGAGAAGCAAGATGTTTTTAATGGAGGTTCTTCATCAGTTGTACAAGCAAGGTGCTTCTGAGTTTCAACATGCAATGTGAAAGGACTCAGCCAAAGAAAGGGACCTTCACTGGCCTGACGGTGGCGCTGTAGCACAGCATTTTACATTTTCTTCAATATCTTGTAATTTCTGCAACATAAATGTACAATTCTTTTTTCTCTCAAGCGGACAAATCTTTCGCATCTTTCACTCACTCAGTTTTTGAAAACAGACATTCTGTGTTTGGGTCACACCCACCTCTTTGAACCAGCCCTATGGTTTTCAGCCAGTTTTCATAAAACTGGTGTCAATCAATTCAGAACAATATGATCCTAAATAATGATCAAAAACATTTGGATATTTTCATACAGTCTGGCTGTCATGTGTCAATCAACAGCAAATTAAGAGGTGGAGCTTAATTTACTTAATTAGGTACTCAACAATACTATCAGTCAATCTTGGTGAAACTTCATGTATAGCTGATCAGGCTGGTGATTTTGAGGTCAAAAATAGGGGGCACTATAACATGGAAATCATTTTGACATTTCAAAACAATATGGCCTCCATATGCAAATGAACCCTTCCAGATAAGTACATATTGTGCATAAATGGCTGTAACTCATGAATGATTCATCCAATTGTGATGAAACTTCAGAATTTAGCGGCACATGATTTTAAGGTAGTCTGTTGACTTTGTTGAATATGTCAGTAGGGGGCGCTATAAAAGCTAGAAATGTACATCTCAACATACAGACATCAGATCAAGCTCAAATTTGGCATGCTGCATGAGTGACCTTTACTATACGGGGCCAATTAATCATTAACCAATATGTAGAAAACTGTGACCTCCATTGGCCAATCAGAGTCCAGCAGGCATATGACAGGCTTATCATTGACCAGTCATGATGAAACCTAAAGGCTATACATAAGTAAGGACTCTCTGTGAATCTGTGACGTTTCAAATGATTTGGCCACTAGGTGGCAGTGTTCATGAAAATCAAGTATAACGCCTACGTATTTTCACTTAGGAACATGAATTTACAAACTAGACCTAGGAATTTGATCCAATCATGTCTGAATTGGTACTACAATAATCTACTCACTCTCTATTCACTTTGATAAATAATGATCAAAATAAGATTGAAATTTTGCTCTCCATGGTAGTCACTTTGTCCAATCATTCATTGTGGCCTTGCTATATATGACCTACATTGCTATAACTCATAAACCATGTAAGTTATCATTTCAAATCCTTTCTTAGATTGAGGTTCATGTGAGTTTTTGCCAAGTTTGGTCCAAATTGAGCTTTAGAGGGCGATACAGCATACAGACATTTAAAACCCTTAAAACTCACATCATTAATATTATATGCATACTACAAGTACGAAATGGCTGCCATGTTATTCGGTTCCCTGAACTTAATAATTTTTCCATTACAATTTATGTGAAAAAATGCCTTGCCTGTGCAGTATTTTGACCGCTTTAAAAAACAGATAATTATTTTTAAAAATACAGATAATTATCTACAGGCCAAAAGCTCAATCTTTACAAAATTAAGGGTTTTTGATTATCAATCCTGACACATACAGGAGAAACTCTGACTCCATCATTTAGGTCCAGTCAAAGAAAACTACCTAACTAGCCCTCACGACCACACACTGGTACAGAGGTGAGGGAAAGTTGAAGACATCAGCACACACGTTTACACACATACACGTAATGACCGTATGATGTTAAGGCAAACTCACCATCAGGAGGCTCTGCAGTGCACAGTTATCTACTATGCACATAATCACAAACACTTTCGTCATGTCACGAGTCCTAGTAATAAGGGTGGACTGGTGAACTGGAGGTTTGTACGTGGACGTTATTTGACAGGTTCTTCTGTGAGTCGTAGCCCTCGTGAGTCCCTTGTGCCTTATGAGCCCATAAACTTACACGTGCTTGTGCACAGGGTAAGACGTGTCCTGTGATTGTGCACAGGGTAAGACGTGTCCTGTGCTAGGTCCTACGCCAGGCCATTAAGCTTCACACAGAATATTGTTAGAGGTGTGATTGTGCACAGGGTAAGACGTGTCCTGTGCTAGGTCCTACGCCAGGCCATTAAGCTTCACACAGAATATTGTTAGAGATGTGATTGTGCACGGGGTAAGACGTGTCCTGTGCTAGGTCCTACGCCAGGCCATTAAGCTTCACACAGAAAAAGCAGATGTTGAAATCACATTCTCTCCGTGGGGTTCTAAAGTTCTGAGAGAGTAGATCAGTTCTTTGTTCTTTCTTAACTTCATTGCTGCCATAGCAACAACTGACCGTGAAGACCGGTATGTCATTAATGCAGTGTCCATTAGCACTAAAACGTCCTACCACTGCAAATGACAAATCCTCTAATCCTTAATTCTGATGATCAAATGGTCAGCAAGCCTTTTCTTGGCTTTCCCAGTGTAAAACTGACTACATCTCTTAAAGTAACACAGTTGACATCTCCTGGAGTGATGCATGAGGAGGAACTGGTGATGACACCTTAGCCCTTTGTGCCTGGTATTGGCCTGGCTGTGTTAACACATTTACATGAAGGACATCTAGAGCTGTTGCAATGCCACAGCTATTATTTGAATGGTAATTTTTCTCACTCCTGACGAGCGTCTTTGATGTTTTTGTTGCGTCTGAGGGAGATTAGTGGAGGATCCTTAAAAATGGAGGTGGTCTCTGCATCACCCTGGAGGATTCTGGAGTGTTGCAGTAAAATATCAACTCCTGTTTTATTTGTTTTGTTTGAATGTGCACATCCAGCATGGTGATGTTTCTCATTACAGGAGGTCAGGAGTTTAACATGGAGGGTCCAGATGTGCCTGTTGTTGCTGCTCCTGGTTCTGACATCATTTTGCCGTGTTCCATCAAACCCAAAGCCTCTGAACAATCCCATGTGAGTGCTGTGGACATGGAAGTGAAGTGGAGCAGAACAGACCTGAATAGCGCAGTAGTGCATCACTATATGGATAAAATAGACAAGAATGAAGATCAGGATCCTTCATACAGAGGGAGAACAGCTCTGTTCAAAGAGGAGCTACAGTATGGCAACACCTCACTGCTACTGAAGAACGTTAAAGTGTCTGATGGAGGACAGTACACATGTCAAGTTGATTCTGCCCATCACAAAGATCATGTCAGTGTTCTGCTTAAAGTTGAAGGTGAATGTCATTGAATTTCAAATATTAAAATAACAGCCCTGTTTTAATATGTGTTTATGTAAGCAGAAACAGGACAATGCCATTTCAAGCTTTGGTTTTTTCAATCCACAGGTATTGGAGGAGCCCCAGAGATCACTGTACTGGGCACTGACTCAGGTGAGGTTTTTCTCCAGTGTGACTCTAAGGGCTGGTGGCCTGTACCTGAACTCCAGTGGCTGGACAGTGAAGGAGCAGAAGTGCCTGCTGGAGTAAAAGAGTCCCATAGAGATGACAGAGGCTTTAATGTGAGACTCCACCTCACTGCAAACAGCAACAGCACCAAAACCTACATCTGCAGAGTGAAACAGGGGCAGCATGTGATGGAGGAAAAGATCGACATTACTGGTAATTTACACTACTGAAAATCATTTTACACTACTCAAAAATCATATGTATATGTACAGCTATTATGTATTATATATATATATACATGTATTATTGGTGCTCAAAGTGGACTGATACTCACCGGTACGCAGTACCAAAACTTTTACTCTTTGGTGTAATGTGACTTTTTCTCATGTAACTGAACTTCTCACAAGCTCCTTGTAGGCTTTTCTATAATAAGCCTGCACGAACTACATTACCCAGGGGGCACTATGTGATGCGCCCCTGTTCCCATTCTCTCTACAACTCTAGAACAAGAAGAGTTAACTTGCAATAATCAATGCGAAAATGATGCTGTCAGGTTTGAGAAGAAAAAGGTAGGGTGAACTCCGTGGACTGTAGCTCGGTTTGGCCAAGTTGTTATCAAGAATGTACTGAACCTCTGACGTCATAAGTGGATATGGGTTTGATCACATTTGGGTGCTTTCACACCTACCTTGTTTGGAGTAGACTTATTAAATGTTTCTTTAGTTCAGTCCATTTTGGCAGGTGTGAAACTCAAGGGGCTGTGTTTTTTCTGGACCCAAGACCACATGCTCTCAATTTCGGTTCATTTGGTGGCGTGAGAAAGCTGTTTTCTAGACCGGGAACAGTACAGAGAACCAATCACTGGTCCTCGTGATCTCTGGTCCTCCTGATCTGGTGTCCTCCTGATCTCTGGTCCTCCTAATCTCTGGTCCTCCTAATCTCTGGTCCTCCTGATCTCTGGTACTCCTGATCTCTGGTACTCCTGATCTATTGTCCTCCTGATCTCTGGTCCTTCTGATCTCTGGTCCTTCTGATCTGGTGTCCTCCTGATCTGGTGTCCTCCTGAAAAATAAGGCCTTATCATGTAACTTCACTTTGGAAGTGTCATGATGGTGGGGAAAGGATTGCAGTGCACTTCTTGAAGGCCAGAAATAACAGACCCATGTTATCACTATTATACATCAGTACATGTGTACTAAAACTACATTTTGATAGGAATAATACGACTGGAGCAAAGATACTCAACTCAACTTTGTGGAGTCAGTACATGTACTGACAGCATCACGAAAAACATGGCTGACAACGTTCTCCTACAATGATGATCTCATTTCTTATCATCCACTTTGAAATGTTTTGGACATATTCCTTGTGTATTAAGCATTCATCGTTATACATTTTGGAGATGTTCCTCACTTTAAACTAGTCACTCCATCTCATGCTTTGACCTTGCAATCCTCAGGCATTGGAACAAGCCCAGTGGTCTCTGTGGTGGGCACTGATGCCTCAGGGGGGATCCAGTTAGTGTGTGAAACGGGAGGCTGGACGTCTGAGCCTGAGCTGCAGTGGCTGGACAGTGAGGAAGCAGAGTTGCCTGCTGGATGTACACAGTCTCACCACGACAGCGAGGGGTTCACTGGGAGTCACCGAATCACCGTGTGCAGCAGTGACACCGTCTTCTACTGTAGAGTGAAGCAGCATCCCAGGATGAAGTCACACATCAACATCGTTGGTAAGGTGCTGCTCCACGCTGAAAGACACTGTTGGTTCTGAGAAGGAGCTTGTTTATCAGCATGGGAGCATTTACATAACAGCCCATTTTCTTACCACAAGACATGACAGTGACCTGTCTTCTTCTCTGTGAGTCTTCACATGCCATTTGTGTTCGTGTTATACCATGTAATGTTCATGTTGTAGCATTTATTGTTCATGTTATATTGTTTGTGTTTGGGGTGTGGTGGAGTATCTGTGAAGTGTGGTGGAGTGGAGTGTGTGTGGTGAGGCATCTGTGATGTGTGGCGGAGTGGAGTGTAATGGCATTTAATGGTATATTAAGTAAATGTTATTGTACAGCATGGTGATATTTCTGATGACAGTTCTTTAAACCAGTTAATCTGTACCATGCCTTAATCTCTTAATCCACAGGTATCGGAACAAGCCCAAAGATCATTATAGAGGGCACAGATGGCTCAGGAGGGCTCAGACTACTGTGTGAAATTAAAGGCTGGAGGTCTGAACCTGAGCTGCAGTGGTTCAGTGGAGGAGCACAACTGCCTGCAGGAGATAAAGAATCACACAGAGACGATGAGGTCTACACTGTTAGACGCCACGTCACTGCACAAGGCAGTGGAACCTTTGTCTGCAGAGTCAAACAGTATCCCAAGATGGAGGCAGAGATCACTGTCGCTGGTATGTTATATTTCTTTACTTTTATAATAAGTAAGACATAAGCAGTAGTGATCCATCCTCTTCACAAATCTCACATTCAGTTTTGAACAGCACTCTACACGACATATCTGTTAGTTAAAATAGTTGGGAAGAGGTCAAATTAAATCTAAACTTATTGAAGTAAATGTGCTTGTATATGTAAATGAGATTTGCCTGTTTTTGTTCACAGCCATCTAATTTTACTTTGGTATCTGGTCCTGTGTGTGTAGTTGCCTAACAACTAGACTGATGCACACTCTTCTTTGGCAATTCCATTCTGGCTACATTGTGCTGAGCGTGATATAGCGCCTCCACAGAGTGATGCTGGTATTACGTCACTAATGACACCAGAGTGATGCTGGTATTACATCACTAATGACACCAGAGTAATGCTGGCACTACGTCACTAATGACACCAGAGTGATGCTGGTACTACGTCACTAATGACACCAGAGGTTCTGTTTTCGTTGGTGTCTGTGTCCTAAGTAAGCAGACATAAGCAGTACTGACCCATCCTCTGGTTCCGTTACGGTCTGTGTCCAGAGGTGGTTCTCATCGATGATCCCAAGTATGTACTTGTACATCAGTAGATCCAACTACAAGCTGAAACCGGTTAAATTGATTTATGGAGAAATTAAAAGTGTTCTTATACCCAGAATATGTGTAATTACTTCCCTGTTATGTACCAACTTTCATTTTTGCTCACCTGTTGTTGTAGATGTTTGTCACTAACATGCCTGTGTTTTAAATGGTCTCTGTACAAGTGAGGTCATGAGTAGCCTTTTATAAGGAGAATCATTTATACTGTTGTTACTGACATTCTATTTGGACAGATATAAACTCTTTCGTACTGGTGTAGATACTGTATTTGGGCAGATAGAAACTCTTTTGTACTGGTGTAGACACTATTTGGGCAGATATAAGCTCTTTCATACTGGTGTAGATACTGTATTTGGGCAGATAGAAACTCTTTCATACTGGTATAGACACTATTTGGGCAGATATAAACACTTTCATACTGGTGTAGATACTGTTTTTGGGCAGATATAAACTCTTTCGTACTGGTGTAGATACTGTATTTGGGCCGATAGATACTCTTTTGTACTGGTGTAGACACTATTTGGGCAGATATAAACTCTTTCATACTGGTGTAGATACTGTATTTGGGCAGATAGAAACTCTTTTGTACTGGTGTAGACACTATTTGGGCAGATATAAACTCTTTCATACTGGTGTAGATACTGTATTTGGGCAGATATAAACTCTTTCATACTGGTATAGATACTGTACTTGGGCAGATAGAAACTCTTTCATTCTTGCTGATCTTCCAATTGTGTTTCCCTCTTTACAGCACAAGGATAAAAGGATTCCCTCCACCATGGCGGTTCCCATGGCGACCACACTGTTGTTTGGGTCTCTCTCCTCTTTTCTCTTGTGTTCATACTGTAACATGCTCTCATACTCATATCTGCATTAACAAACAGTTCAACAGGTGTACCTAATAAAGAGCCCTTTGAGTGTATAATCTGTACTCCTAAAGTGCCCCCTAGTGGCACTTCCTTTGTAAGTGATCTGACATTTCTTTTTGTGGATTAATGCTGACGTGATGCCACCTAATGTGTCAGTACTGTGAGACTTTGATTGTTTCCACAAATCTAGTTTTCACAAAACTTCATTTTGTAATTTTTTTCATATTCTTGACTTTTGTTTACTGTGTAAATGGTGTTGTGATTTGACTCTCCAGGCCACCATAGGAAGCACCTGTTACAGAAGTACAATTTAGAGGAGCAAACAGTAAATTGATCACCCTGAGGGTACTTAATATTTCAGTACTTACATCCAGTCATAAATCCCAGAACATCCAGTTGTGTAATAGTAAACCACGGGTCCACGTTTTCAGTCTAACCTGGTGCGTTGGGAACTTGGACAGAGCAAAACTGTGGAACCATCAGATGGGCCACAATGTGTTCTGTACTCATGATTAGGGTGTGCATGTATGTTGTGTTTAGCCATTAGGATGTGTGTGTGTGTGTGGTGTTTAGTAATTGGGATGTGTGTATGTGTGTGGGGAGGGGGTGTTTAGTCATTAGGATGTGTTTTTGTGGTGTTTAGTCATTAGGATGTATGTGTGTGTGTGTGTGTGTGTGTGTGTGTGTGGTGGGGGGGGATCTCTAGTTTTCACTGGGATGACGCTTTGTGGAGTTCAGAGATTCTTCATAATGTTCCATTCTGGTTAAACACACAGTGGTCACCATGAAAGACCTACATGAGTGTGACGTCCTTAACTTCTGTGTCTATAAGCACACGGACACCAGACGAGCTAATTAAGCCTACTGACGAGTTTAACTATATAAACACGCCTAGCTAATTAACATAAATCTACATATGGATTTTTCTGTACACATGTAGACACCAGCTGAGCTAATTAACATAAACTTACATGAGTCTGTAAGCATGTATACACCAGTAGGTATATAAGCATCCACTTATACATATATAAGTATCTGTATGTGAAATGTTTTCACTTTAAACTTGGAATGTGCTTGAGATTGAGGTAAGAGCTTCATCCATCAGTTCACACTCTCACCACTAGAGGGAGCGATTGGGCAGCCACGTTTAGACCAACTGCCAAGCAGGAAGACATGTTCGCTTGTATTTGTATTGAACAACATTTATATATGAATAAATAAGTATGCATATTATACATTTGTAGTAAACATGCATATTTCTATACATTTTGCAAGTTGTAATTACTGTGGCCAGGTAATAATTATTTTACAGTTTACTATTGCAACAACATATCAGTAGGGTAAAACTAACCTGTCTCAAGATGTTTACCAACAGTTCACCAATTCTATAATTGGAAATGAGAAAATAAACATATTTTATTTTTATAAATTAGAGGTTTCTCTACTTGAGACAGTTCATTTAAAACTTTTGCCACTGAAGTGCTAGACTTTGCTGACAGCAGACAGAAAATCCCCAAATAAACCTGTTTAGGGGGAGTGTAGACAGGGCTTAGTCTGCGTTTAATGGGAGTGCAGACAAGGGTTAGTCTGGGTTAAATGAGTGTGGACAGGGGTTAGTCTGGGTTAAATGAGTGTGTGGACGGGTTAGTCTGGGTTAAATGAGTGTGTGGACAGGGGTTAGTCTGGGTTTAAAGGGAGGGGGTGAGTATGTGAGTGAGTCGAATGTGGACGGGACTTCTTCAGAACAAAACACTCACTTCCTCTTCCTCTG
>NC_137517.1:812500-822500 GCF_041902795.1 Electrophorus electricus
TTATACGAACAGGTAGGTTATGCTCCGCTATCACAGTGGGAGAACACAATGTAGACTTACAAAACAGATTTGAAACGACTAGAATCAATAATGAACTTCCCTCGGCCGGTTGCGCAGGTAAATGCATGGGTAAGAACGCCTATGAGTTGTGGTACGAGGCTTGTGTTTCATTATTATAATCAAGATTGAATATAAGTGTGCCAGTGACACATTTTCCCCAAACGACTGTGAAGACGTTTGTTCGTGTTTGTGTGACATCTGAACTGTCTTCATGCCCACTAAGTGGTCCTTGTTAGCCTCTATGGCGCGCGAACTCTTCAGAGCGCGTTCATCGCCACGTGTTCGCCTGCGCGTGGCAGCTCGAGGACGAGCGCGTGTTGTGTAAAACCCTGTGTGTGTGTGTGTGTGTGTGTGTGTGTGTGTGTGTGTGTGTGTGTGTGTGTGTGTGTGTATGTCTTAGTTTTAAGATTTCAGTCCCCCCAAGCAATATAAAGACCTAACAATGTAGTATCCTGGGATTTTGATTAAATACGTTTCTAAAGGAGTTGTAATTGCACTGCAGTGGACACTCATCGTATGTGACACGCCACTGGTTTTGATGGGTTTGTGAGTGTGCACAGAGCTGGGTGCTGGCGGGATTAATTTCGCCATAGTCACGTGACATGGGCGTTCGTAATCCCACTCCGGAGAAATCAGTATCAGGCGCCCATCTCGAGCCTTGAGAAAGCGGTGAGATCACATTCTATATTACTCTTACTTTTCATGTCTAAAAGGTAATAATGTCGCCAACTCGATGACTTAGATAGCTAAAGCAGTGTAGGAGTGAGATTATTTTAACGTTGCTGTTAGAAACTGGACCCAGAATCTAAGGCGAAAAAGAGATTACGCAACAGCGATGAACAAATCTAGCTGTAAAAACACGAAAGCTCAATACTCCCTCAGATTCATAGTTTTTAGGAAAGAAATGTGTGCAGTGTAAAAAGCATGGCTCGTTTGACTTTTAAAGAAAATACTGATGTTATTTTCTATAACGACGCAGGAAAGTTGCCTCAGCGCTCGAGACATTCACGCAAAAATGGCCTGGTTATTAGAGAATAACAAAGATATGAGAGAATAAGTGTATAATAGCACTAACATTAAGAATGGCCCTATTATTAGAGAATAAGTGTGTAATAGCACTAACATTAAGAATGGCCTTATTATTAGAGAATAAGTGTGTCATAGCACTAACATTAAGAATGGCCTGGTTATTGGAGAATAAGTGTATAATAGCACTAACATTAAGAATGGCCCTATTATTAGAGAATAAGTGTGTAATAGCACTAACATTAAGAATGGCCTTATTATTAGAGAATAAGTGTGTCATAGCACTAACATTAAGAATGGCCTGGTTATTGGAGAATAAGTGTATAATAGCACTAACATTAAGAAAGGCCTTATTATTAGAGAATAAGTGTGTAATAGCACTAACATTAAGAATGGCCTGGTTATTGGAGAATAAGTGTATAATAGCACTAACATTAAGAATGGCCCTATTATTAGAGAATAAGTGTATAATAGCACTAACATTAAGAATGGCCTTATTATTAGAGAATAAGTGTGTCATAGCACTAACATTAAGAATGGCCTGGTTATTGGAGAATAAGAGTATAATAGCACTAACATTAAGAATGGCCCTATTATTAGAGAATAAGTGTGTAATAGCACTAACATGTTAAAGAATGGCCTGGGTATTAGAGAATAACAAAGATATGAGAAAATAACAGTGTATAATAGCACTAATATGTTTAAGAATGGCCTGGTTATTGGAGAATAAGTGTGTAATGGCACTAACATTACGAATGGCCTGGTTATTGGAGAATAAGTGTGTAATGGCACTAACATTAAGAATGGCCTGGTTATTGGAGAATAAGTGTGTAATAGCACTTGGCTGCCTGAAGAGAGTGTTTGTGTGTGTGTGTGTGTGTGTGTGTGAGAGTGTTTGTGTGTGTGTGTGTGTGTGTGTGTGTGTGAGAGTGTTTGTGTGTGTGTGTGTTTGTGTGTGTGTGTGTGTGTGTGTGTGTGTGTGTGAGAGTGTTTGTGTGTGTGTGTGTGTGTGTGTGTGTGTGTGTGTGTGTGTGTGAGGTTTGTGTTTCCTGCCGGGTGTTGAGTGCACTGTGCTGAATGCTGATTAAAACTTTTGTGAGATTTAAAGTTGTGTTCCATTAAATTATTTGAAGTCTTTATATGTCATTTATATTGTTCAGTGAGAATGTTATATTCATAAGTGAATATATCATGTTCATAAATATGTACGTTTATGTCATGTTCATTTTAGGCTGTTCCATCAATTAAAAAAAAAACTAATTCAAAATTTTCTCATTAGAAATATTTTACAATATTTATTTTTTGTAGGACAAAACTAAAATACTTTAGGTAATTGGAAACATGAATCTAAGGCATTTAAGGCATGTTCCAATTTTAACTATGAAGGAGTTTTCATGTAAATTATTTGTAAGCAGTCATGCTTAGTAAACTAATACAGGACCTTGTTCTCTTTCAGAGATGAAGTGTGTTTGGGTGATTCTTTTCCTCCACTGGTCTCTCTCAGGTACAGTAAACACCAAGAAACAACATTACAGAAAATCCTATCACCGGCTGCAATATACAAACCTATCAGCAGTTACAATATACAATATACAAGCCTATCACTAGCTACAATATACAATATACAAACCTATCACCAACAATATACAACATACAAACCTATCACCAGCTGCAATATACAATATACAAACCTATCACCAACAACAATATACAATATTCAAACCTATCACCAGCTACAATATACACTATACAAACCTATCACCAACAGCAATATACAACATACAAGCCTATTACCAACAACACTATACAATATTCAAACCTATCACCAACAACAATATACAATATTCAAACCTATCACCAGCTACAATATACACTATACAAACCTATCACCAACAGCAATATACAACATACAAGCCTATTACCAACAACACTATACAATATTCAAACCTATCACCAGCTACAATATACACTATACAAACCTATCACCAACAGCAATATACAACATATAAGCCCATCACCAACAACAATATACAATATTAAAAGCTATTGCCAGCTACAATATACAATATACAAACCTATCACCAACAACAATATACAATATTCAAATCTATCTCCAACACCAGTATACAATATTATATCTATCTTATATCTAAATATCCTAAGAAGTCTCCAGGTGAGTAACTGAGGTCAACTATACTGAGAGCTGTAGGGATATTGATAATTGTAGTGAAGTACACAAGGTTTCCAGAGAAGCAAGATGTTTTTAATGGAGGTTCTTCATCAGTTGTACAAGCAAGGTGCTTCTGAGTTTCAACATGCAATGTGAAAGGACTCAGCCAAAGAAAGGGACCTTCACTGGCCTGACGGTGGCGCTGTAGCACAGCATTTTACATTTTCTTCAATATCTTGTAATTTCTGCAACATAAATGTACAATTCTTTTTTCTCTCAAGCGGACAAATCTTTCGCATCTTTCACTCACTCAGTTTTTGAAAACAGACATTCTGTGTTTGGGTCACACCCACCTCTTTGAACCAGCCCTATGGTTTTCAGCCAGTTTTCATAAAACTGGTGTCAATCAATTCAGAACAATATGATCCTAAATAATGATCAAAAACATTTGGATATTTTCATACAGTCTGGCTGTCATGTGTCAATCAACAGCAAATTAAGAGGTGGAGCTTAATTTACTTAATTAGGTACTCAACAATACTATCAGTCAATCTTGGTGAAACTTCATGTATAGCTGATCAGGCTGGTGATTTTGAGGTCAAAAATAGGGGGCACTATAACATGGAAATCATTTTGACATTTCAAAACAATATGGCCTCCATATGCAAATGAACCCTTCCAGATAAGTACATATTGTGCATAAATGGCTGTAACTCATGAATGATTCATCCAATTGTGATGAAACTTCAGAATTTAGCGGCACATGATTTTAAGGTAGTCTGTTGACTTTGTTGAATATGTCAGTAGGGGGCGCTATAAAAGCTAGAAATGTACATCTCAACATACAGACATCAGATCAAGCTCAAATTTGGCATGCTGCATGAGTGACCTTTACTATACGGGGCCAATTAATCATTAACCAATATGTAGAAAACTGTGACCTCCATTGGCCAATCAGAGTCCAGCAGGCATATGACAGGCTTATCATTGACCAGTCATGATGAAACCTAAAGGCTATACATAAGTAAGGACTCTCTGTGAATCTGTGACGTTTCAAATGATTTGGCCACTAGGTGGCAGTGTTCATGAAAATCAAGTATAACGCCTACGTATTTTCACTTAGGAACATGAATTTACAAACTAGACCTAGGAATTTGATCCAATCATGTCTGAATTGGTACTACAATAATCTACTCACTCTCTATTCACTTTGATAAATAATGATCAAAATAAGATTGAAATTTTGCTCTCCATGGTAGTCACTTTGTCCAATCATTCATTGTGGCCTTGCTATATATGACCTACATTGCTATAACTCATAAACCATGTAAGTTATCATTTCAAATCCTTTCTTAGATTGAGGTTCATGTGAGTTTTTGCCAAGTTTGGTCCAAATTGAGCTTTAGAGGGCGATACAGCATACAGACATTTAAAACCCTTAAAACTCACATCATTAATATTATATGCATACTACAAGTACGAAATGGCTGCCATGTTATTCGGTTCCCTGAACTTAATAATTTTTCCATTACAATTTATGTGAAAAAATGCCTTGCCTGTGCAGTATTTTGACCGCTTTAAAAAACAGATAATTATTTTTAAAAATACAGATAATTATCTACAGGCCAAAAGCTCAATCTTTACAAAATTAAGGGTTTTTGATTATCAATCCTGACACATACAGGAGAAACTCTGACTCCATCATTTAGGTCCAGTCAAAGAAAACTACCTAACTAGCCCTCACGACCACACACTGGTACAGAGGTGAGGGAAAGTTGAAGACATCAGCACACACGTTTACACACATACACGTAATGACCGTATGATGTTAAGGCAAACTCACCATCAGGAGGCTCTGCAGTGCACAGTTATCTACTATGCACATAATCACAAACACTTTCGTCATGTCACGAGTCCTAGTAATAAGGGTGGACTGGTGAACTGGAGGTTTGTACGTGGACGTTATTTGACAGGTTCTTCTGTGAGTCGTAGCCCTCGTGAGTCCCTTGTGCCTTATGAGCCCATAAACTTACACGTGCTTGTGCACAGGGTAAGACGTGTCCTGTGATTGTGCACAGGGTAAGACGTGTCCTGTGCTAGGTCCTACGCCAGGCCATTAAGCTTCACACAGAATATTGTTAGAGGTGTGATTGTGCACAGGGTAAGACGTGTCCTGTGCTAGGTCCTACGCCAGGCCATTAAGCTTCACACAGAATATTGTTAGAGATGTGATTGTGCACGGGGTAAGACGTGTCCTGTGCTAGGTCCTACGCCAGGCCATTAAGCTTCACACAGAAAAAGCAGATGTTGAAATCACATTCTCTCCGTGGGGTTCTAAAGTTCTGAGAGAGTAGATCAGTTCTTTGTTCTTTCTTAACTTCACTGCTGCCATAGCAACAACTGACCGTGAAAACCGGTATGTCATTAATGCAGTGTCCATTAGCACTAAAACGTCCTACCACTGCAAATGACAAATCCTCTAATCCTTCATTCTGATGATCAAATGGTCAGCAAGCCTTTTCTTGGCTTTCCCAGTGTAAAACTGACTACATCTCTTAAAGTAACACAGTTGACATCTCCTGGAGTGATGCATGAGGAGGAACTGGTGATGACACCTTAGCCTTTTGTGCCTGGTATTGGCCTGGCTGTGTTAACACATTTACATGAAGGACATCTAGAGCTGTTGCAATGCCACAGCTATTATTTGAATGGTAATTTTTCTCACTCCTGACGAGCGTCTTTGATGTTTTTGTTGCGTCTGAGGGAGATTAGTGGAGGATCCTTAAAAATGGAGGTGGTCTCTGCATCACCCTGGAGGATTCTGGAGTGTTGCAGTAAAATATCAACTCCTGTTTTATTTGTTTTGTTTGAATGTGCACATCCAGCATGGTGATGTTTCTCATTACAGGAGGTCAGGAGTTTAACATGGAGGGTCCAGATGTGCCTGTTGTTGCTGCTCCTGGTTCTGACATCATTTTGCCGTGTTCCATCAAACCCAAAGCCTCTGAACAATCCCATGTGAGTGCTGTGGACATGGAAGTGAAGTGGAGCAGAACAGACCTGAATAGCGCAGTAGTGCATCACTATATGGATAAAATAGACAAGAATGAAGATCAGGATCCTTCATACAGAGGGAGAACAGCTCTGTTCAAAGAGGAGCTACAGTATGGCAACACCTCACTGCTACTGAAGAACGTTAAAGTGTCTGATGGAGGACAGTACACATGTCAAGTTGATTCTGCCCATCACAAAGATCATGTCAGTGTTCTGCTTAAAGTTGAAGGTGAATGTCATTGAATTTCAAATATTAAAATAACAGCCCTGTTTTAATATGTGTTTATGTAAGCAGAAACAGGACAATGCCATTTCAAGCTTTGGTTTTTTCAATCCACAGGTATTGGAGGAGCCCCAGAGATCACTGTACTGGGCACTGACTCAGGTGAGGTTTTTCTCCAGTGTGACTCTAAGGGCTGGTGGCCTGTACCTGAACTCCAGTGGCTGGACAGTGAAGGAGCAGAAGTGCCTGCTGGAGTAAAAGAGTCCCATAGAGATGACAGAGGCTTTAATGTGAGACTCCACCTCACTGCAAACAGCAACAGCACCAAAACCTACATCTGCAGAGTGAAACAGGGGCAGCATGTGATGGAGGAAAAGATCGACATTACTGGTAATTTACACTACTGAAAATCATTTTACACTACTCAAAAATCATATGTATATGTACAGCTATTATGTATTATATATATATATATATACATGTATTTTATATATATATATATATATATATATATATATATATATATATATAAAATAAATATTGTATGTATATTGGTGCTCAAAGTGGACTGATACTCACCGGTACGCAGTACCAAAACTTTTACTCTTTGGTGTAATGTGACTTTTTCTCATGTAACTGAACTTCTCACAAGCTCCTTGTAGGCTTTTCTATAATAAGCCTGCACGAACTACATTACCCAGGGGGCACTATGTGATGCGCCCCTGTTCCCATTCTCTCTACAACTCTAGAACAAGAAGAGTTAACTTGCAATAATCAATGCGAAAATGATGCTGTCAGGTTTGAGAAGAAAAAGGTAGGGTGAACTCCGTGGACTGTAGCTCGGTTTGGCCAAGTTGTTATCAAGAATGTACTGAACCTCTGACGTCATAAGTGGATATGGGTTTGATCACATTTGGGTGCTTTCACACCTACCTTGTTTGGAGTAGACTTATTAAATGTTTCTTTAGTTCAGTCCATTTTGGCAGGTGTGAAACTCAAGGGGCTGTGTTTTTTCTGGACCCAAGACCACATGCTCTCAATTTCGGTTCATTTGGTGGCGTGAGAAAGCTGTTTTCTAGACCGGGAACAGTACAGAGAACCAATCACTGGTCCTCGTGATCTCTGGTCCTCCTGATCTGGTGTCCTCCTGATCTCTGGTCCTCCTAATCTCTGGTCCTCCTAATCTCTGGTCCTCCTGATCTCTGGTACTCCTGATCTCTGGTACTCCTGATCTATTGTCCTCCTGATCTCTGGTCCTTCTGATCTCTGGTCCTTCTGATCTGGTGTCCTCCTGATCTGGTGTCCTCCTGAAAAATAAGGCCTTATCATGTAACTTCACTTTGGAAGTGTCATGATGGTGGGGAAAGGATTGCAGTGCACTTCTTGAAGGCCAGAAATAACAGACCCATGTTATCACTATTATACATCAGTACATGTGTACTAAAACTACATTTTGATAGGAATAATACGACTGGAGCAAAGATACTCAACTCAACTTTGTGGAGTCAGTACATGTACTGACAGCATCACGAAAAACATGGCTGACAACGTTCTCCTACAATGATGATCTCATTTCTTATCATCCACTTTGAAATGTTTTGGACATATTCCTTGTGTATTAAGCATTCATCGTTATACATTTTGGAGATGTTCCTCACTTTAAACTAGTCACTCCATCTCATGCTTTGACCTTGCAATCCTCAGGCATTGGAACAAGCCCAGTGGTCTCTGTGGTGGGCACTGATGCCTCAGGGGGGATCCAGTTAGTGTGTGAAACGGGAGGCTGGACGTCTGAGCCTGAGCTGCAGTGGCTGGACAGTGAGGAAGCAGAGTTGCCTGCTGGATGTACACAGTCTCACCACGACAGCGAGGGGTTCACTGGGAGTCACCGAATCACCGTGTGCAGCAGTGACACCGTCTTCTACTGTAGAGTGAAGCAGCATCCCAGGATGAAGTCACACATCAACATCGTTGGTAAGGTGCTGCTCCACGCTGAAAGACACTGTTGGTTCTGAGAAGGAGCTTGTTTATCAGCATGGGAGCATTTACATAACAGCCCATTTTCTTACCACAAGACATGACAGTGACCTGTCTTCTTCTCTGTGAGTCTTCACATGCCATTTGTGTTCGTGTTATACCATGTAATGTTCATGTTGTAGCATTTATTGTTCATGTTATATTGTTTGTGTTTGGGGTGTGGTGGAGTATCTGTGAAGTGTGGTGGAGTGGAGTGTGTGTGGTGAGGCATCTGTGATGTGTGGCGGAGTGGAGTGTAATGGCATTTAATGGTATATTAAGTAAATGTTATTGTACAGCATGGTGATATTTCTGATGACAGTTCTTTAAACCAGTTAATCTGTACCATGCCTTAATCTCTTAATCCACAGGTATCGGAACAAGCCCAAAGATCATTATAGAGGGCACAGATGGCTCAGGAGGGCTCAGACTACTGTGTGAAATTAAAGGCTGGAGGTCTGAACCTGAGCTGCAGTGGTTCAGTGGAGGAGCACAACTGCCTGCAGGAGATAAAGAATCACACAGAGACGATGAGGTCTACACTGTTAGACGCCACGTCACTGCACAAGGCAGTGGAACCTTTGTCTGCAGAGTCAAACAGTATCCCAAGATGGAGGCAGAGATCACTGTCGCTGGTATGTTATATTTCTTTACTTTTATAATAAGTAAGACATAAGCAGTAGTGATCCATCCTCTTCACAAATCTCACATTCAGTTTTGAACAGCACTCTACACGACATATCTGTTAGTTAAAATAGTTGGGAAGAGGTCAAATTAAATCTAAACTTATTGAAGTAAATGTGCTTGTATATGTAAATGAGATTTGCCTGTTTTTGTTCACAGCCATCTAATTTTACTTTGGTATCTGGTCCTGTGTGTGTAGTTGCCTAACAACTAGACTGATGCACACTCTTCTTTGGCAATTCCATTCTGGCTACATTGTGCTGAGCGTGATATAGCGCCTCCACAGAGTGATGCTGGTATTACGTCACTAATGACACCAGAGTGATGCTGGTATTACATCACTAATGACACCAGAGTAATGCTGGCACTACGTCACTAATGACACCAGAGTGATGCTGGTACTACGTCACTAATGACACCAGAGGTTCTGTTTTCGTTGGTGTCTGTGTCCTAAGTAAGCAGACATAAGCAGTACTGACCCATCCTCTGGTTCCGTTACGGTCTGTGTCCAGAGGTGGTTCTCATCGATGATCCCAAGTATGTACTTGTACATCAGTAGATCCAACTACAAGCTGAAACCGGTTAAATTGATTTATGGAGAAATTAAAAGTGTTCTTATACCCAGAATATGTGTAATTACTTCCCTGTTATGTACCAACTTTCATTTTTGCTCACCTGTTGTTGTAGATGTTTGTCACTAACATGCCTGTGTTTTAAATGGTCTCTGTACAAGTGAGGTCATGAGTAGCCTTTTATAAGGAGAATCA
>NC_137517.1:827500-842500 GCF_041902795.1 Electrophorus electricus
GACCTCCAACACTAGGTATATTAGGTCTATCAGACCTCCAACGCTACGCACATCAGATCATGCTACTCTTCAAAGAGACACATTCATTGTAGCTTAACACAATTTAAGCAAAGTGCCTCCATTTGCCACTACAGACTGTACTGGGAGTCTCGTACTCTCTCCTGTATGTACTGGGAGTCTCGTACTCTCTCCTGTATGTACTGGGAGTCTTGTACTGTGTCCTGTGTATGTACTATCCTTGAAACATTGAAAAATCTATCAAACCATGTGTGAATTCAGCTTCACACACTTCTGAAGGAAATATGCAAGCAATGTTCTGTTATTTGTTGTTGCCCATGACACCGTTAATTTGACATTATGCACGATTAAGTATTAAGGACGTTATTTTGTAATTGGTGTAAGTTTAAAAAGTGGTAACTCCCTCGAAAATACTTCGGTCGTGTTGTCTGACGTGACTGTGAGGAGTCTGGACGGCCAGCTATATGCTGCCCTCTAATGGACACAAATGACAAATTCAGTGATAAAAATCCAACACACTGGAGCAAATGCATGAACGAATGAATGCATTACTAAGCGTGTAAATCGCAGATACTGGTGCACGCCATTCGTCTGTGTTCGCATCATCGCAGTTCACAGCCCTCGAGTATCTCACCTGAGGGACGTCTGGGATGGTGGTCAGAGACCTTCCACCTGCACGAGGTAGAGATTTGCTCTGAGCGCGCGACCGATGGTGAAATCCCGTCATTGGAGGGGCTGCAGTGCTCTGCGTGCGCGCGCCAGGAACTGTAAAAACGATCATGCGAGTACACGTGACGTAATTTCACTTCTCATTTCGCTCACACAAAATACACAGAAACGCACATTTTATGAAACACTAAACGCAAATGTAGTCGTGCAGACACTGTTCTTGATCGACTCTGACTTACTGGTCAAAACAACTTATACTTTTGTCAGTTTGTCAGCTGTTTCACACTAACAGTTGTTCATCGCACAAACCATCGCATGGAAATACCGTGTGCAAGAAGCACCGTTTATACGGCACAGGAAAGGGCTTTGTATAAAGTGTTGGTAGGTTAGCTCATTCGGATGTGTGTTGTGTCAAGTTGAGTGTTTTTAAAGAACTTAGCACTGACTGAGGAATGCTTGTAACCACTTGAATAAAAAAACACCAACAACAAAATAGCAAAACTAAAGACACACCATGTTACATTTTGCCATCTCTGTGTGAAAAGATGGAACGGCGTGGACCAGATAGAATAAATGAGCATTTACAGGATCTGTGATTTGTACGTTTATATATATTTGCTTTTTAAATCAAACAAACACTAAAACATAAACCCAAAGCGCAGGACGCTGTTATACGAACAGGTGGGTTATGCTCCGCTATCACAGTGGGAGAACACAATGTAGACTTACAAAACAGATTTGAAACGACTAGAATCAATAATGAACTTCCCTCGGCCGGTTGCGCAGGTAAATGCATGGGTAAGAACGCCTATGAGTTGTGGTACGAGGCTTGTGTTTCATTATTATAATCAAGATTGAATATAAGTGTGCCAGTGACACATTTTCCCCAAACGACTGTGAAGACGTTTGTTCGTGTTTGTGTGACATCTGAACTGTCTTCATGCCCACTAAGTGGTCCTTGTTAGCCTCTATGGCGCGCGAACTCTTCAGAGCGCGTTCATCGCCACGTGTTCGCCTGCGCGTGGCAGCTCGAGGACGAGCGCGTGTTGTGTAAAACCCTGTGTGTGTGTGTGGGTGTGTGTGTGTGTGTGTGTGTGTGTGTCTTAGTTTTAAGATTTCAGTCCCCCCAAACAATATAAAGACCTAACAATGTAGTATCCTGGGATTTTGATTAAATACGTTTCTAAAGGAGTTGTAATTGCACTGCAGTGGACACTCATCGTATGTGACACGCCACTGGTTTTGATGGGTTTGTGAGTGTGCACAGAGCTGGGTGCTGGCGGGATTAATTTCGCCATAGTCACGTGACATGGGCGTTCGTAATCCCACTCCGGAGAAATCAGTATCAGGCGCCCATCTCGAGCCTTGAGAAAGCGGTGAGATCACATTCTATATTACTCTTACTTTTCATGTCTAAAAGGTAATAATGTCGCCAACTCGATGACTTAGATAGCTAAAGCAGTGTAGGAGTGAGATTATTTTAACGTTGCTGTTAGAAACTGGACCTAGAATCTAAGGCGAAAAAGAGATTACGCAACAGCGATGAACAAATCTAGCTGTAAAAACACGAAAGATCAATACTCCCTCAGATTCATAGTTTTTAGGAAAGAAATGTGTGCAGTGTAAAAATCATGGCTCGTTTGACTTTTAAAGAAAATACTGATGTTATTTTCTATAACGACGCAGGAAAGTTGCCTCAGCGCTCGAGACATTCACGCAAAAATGGCCTGGTTATTAGAGAATAACAAAGATATGAGAGAATAAGTGTATAATAGCACTAACATTAAGAAAGGCCCTATTATTAGAGAATAAGTGTGTAATAGCACTAACATTAAGAATAGCCTTATTATTAGAGAATAAGTGTGTCATAGCACTAACATTAAGAATGGCCTGGTTATTGGAGAATAAGTGTATAATAGCACTAACATTAAGAATGGCCTTATTATTAGAGAATAAGTGTGTAATAGCACTAACATGTTAAAGAATGGCCTGGGTATTAGAGAATAACAAAGATATGAGAAAATAACAGTGTATAATAGCACTAATATGTTTAAGAATGGCCTGGTTATTGGAGAATAAGTGTGTAATGGCACTAACATTACGAATGGCCTGGTTATTGGAGAATAAGTGTGTAATGGCACTAACATTAAGAATGGCCTGGTTATTGGAGAATAAGTGTGTAATAGCACTTGGCTGCCTGAAGAGAGTGTTTGTGTGTGTGTGTGTGTGAGAGTGTTTGTGTGTGTGTGTGTGTGAGAGTGTTTGTGTGTGTGTTTGTGTGTGTGTGTGTGTGTGTGTGTGTGAGAGTGTTTGTGTGTGTGTGTGTGTGTGTGTGTGTGAGGTTTGTGTTTCCTGCCGGGTGTTGAGTGCACTGTGCTGAATGCTGATTAAAACTTTTGTGAGATTTAAAGTTGTGTTCCATTAAATTATTTGAAGTCTTTATATGTCATTTATATTGTTCAGTGAGAATGTTATATTCATAAGTGAATATATCATGTTCATAAATATGTACGTTTATGTCATGTTCATTTTAGGCTGTTCCATCAATTAAAAAAAAAACTAATTCAAAATTTTCTCATTAGAAATATTTTACAATATTTATTTTTTGTAGGACAAAACTAAAATACTTTAGGTAATTGGAAACATGAATCTAAGGCATTTAAGGCATGTTCCAATTTTAACTATGAAGGAGTTTTCATGTAAATTATTTGTAAGCAGTCATGCTTAGTAAACTAATACAGGACCTTGTTCTCTTTCAGAGATGAAGTGTGTTTGGGTGATTCTTTTCCTCCACTGGTCTCTCTCAGGTACAGTAAACACCAAGAAACAACATTACAGAAAATCCTATCACCGGCTGCAATATACAAACCTATCAGCAGTTACAATATACAATATACAAGCCTATCACTAGCTACAATATACAATATACAAACCTATCACCAACAATATACAACATACAAACCTATCACCAGCTGCAATATACAATATACAAACCTATCACCAACAACAATATACAATATTCAAACCTATCACCAGCTACAATATACACTATACAAACCTATCACCAACAGCAATATACAACATACAAGCCTATTACCAACAACACTATACAATATTCAAACCTATCACCAACAACAATATACAATATTCAAACCTATCACCAGCTACAATATACACTATACAAACCTATCACCAACAGCAATATACAACATACAAGCCTATTACCAACAACACTATACAATATTCAAACCTATCACCAACAACAATATACAATATTCAAACCTATCACCAGCTACAATATACACTATACAAACCTATCACCAACAGCAATATACAACATATAAACCCATCACCAACAACAATATACAATATTAAAAGCTATTGCCAGCTACAATATACAATATACAAACCTATCACCAACAACAATATACAATATTCAAACCTATCTCCAACACCAGTATACAATATTATATCTATCTTATATCTAAATATCCTAAGAAGTCTCCAGGTGAGTAACTGAGGTCAACTATACTGAGAGCTGTAGGGATATTGATCATTGTAGTGAAGTACACAAGGTTTCCAGAGAAGCAAGATGTTTTTAATGGAGGTTCTTCATCAGTTGTACAAGCAAGGTGCTTCTGAGTTCCAACATGCAATGTGAAAGGACTCAGCCAAAGAAAGGGACCTTCACTGGCCTGACGGTGGCGCTGTAGCACAGCATTTTACATTTTCTTCAATATCTTGTAATTTCTGCAACATAAATGTACAATTCTTTTTTCTCTCAAGCGGACAAATCTTTCGCATCTTTCACTCACTCAGTTTTTGAAAACAGACATTCTGTGTTTGGGTCACACCCACCTTTTTGAACTAGCCCTAGGGTTTTCAGCCAGTTTTCATAAAACTGGTGTCAATCAATTCAGAACAATATGATCCTAAATAATGATCAAAAACATTTGGATATTTTCATACAGTCTGGCTGTCATGTGTCAATCAACAGCAAATTAAGAGGTGGAGCTTAATTTACTTAATTAGGTACTCAACAATACTATCAGTCAATCTTGGTGAAACTTCATGTATAGCTGATCAGGCTGGTGATTTTGAGGTCAAAAATAGGGGGCACTATAACATGGAAATCATTTTGACATTTCAAAACAATATGGCCTCCATATGCAAATGAACCCTTCCAGATAAGTACATATTGTGCATAAATGGCTGTAACTCATGAATGATTCATCCAATTGTGATGAAACTTCAGAATTTAGCGGCACATGATTTTAAGGTAGTCTGTTGACTTTGTTGAATATGTCAGTAGGGGGCGCTATAAAAGCTAGAAATGTACATCTCAACATACAGACATCAGATCAAGCTCAAATTTGGCATGCTGCATGAGTGACCTTTACTATACGGGGCCAATTAATCATTAACCAATATGTAGAAAACTGTGACCTCCATTGGCCAATCAGAGTCCAGCAGGCATATGACAGGCTTATCATTGACCAGTCATGATGAAACCTAAAGGCTATACATAAGTAAGGACTCTCTGTGAATCTGTGACGTTTCAAATGATTTGGCCACTAGGTGGCAGTGTTCATGAAAATCAAGTATAACGCCTACGTATTTTCACTTAGGAACATGAATTTACAAACTAGACCTAGGAATTTGATCCAATCATGTCTGAATTGGTACTACAATAATCTACTCACTCTCTATTCACTTTGATAAATAATGATCAAAATAAGATTGAAATTTTGCTCTCCATGGTAGTCACTTTGTCCAATCATTCATTGTGGCCTTGCTATATATGACCTACATTGCTATAACTCATAAACCATGTAAGTTATCATTTCAAATCCTTTCTTAGATTGAGGTTCATGTGAGTTTTTGCCAAGTTTGGTCCAAATTGAGCTTTAGAGGGCGATACAGCATACAGACATTTAAAAGCCTTAAAACTCACATCATTAATATTATATGCATACTACAAGTACGAAATGGCTGCCATGTTATTCGGTTCCCTGAACTTAATAATTTTTCCATTACAATTTATGTGAAAAAATGCCTTGCCTGTGCAGTATTTTGACCGCTTTAAAAAACAGATAATTATTTTTAAAAATACAGATAATTATCTACAGGCCAAAAGCTCAATCTTTACAAAATTAAGGGTTTTTGATTATCAATCCTGACACATAGAGGAGAAACTCTGACTCCATCATTTAGGTCCAGTCAAAGAAAACTACCTAACTAGCCCTCACGACCACACACTGGTACAGAGGTGAGGGAAAGTTGAAGACATCAGCACACACGTTTACACACATACACGTAATGACCGTATGATGTTAAGGCAAACTCACCATCAGGAGGCTCTGCAGTGCACAGTTATCTACTATGCACATAATCACAAACACTTTCGTCATGTCACGAGTCCTAGTAATAAGGGTGGACTGGTGAACTGGAGGTTTGTACGTGGACGTTATTTGACAGGTTCTTCTGTGAGTCGTAGCCCTCGTGAGTCCCTTGTGCCTTATGAGCCCATAAACTTACACGTGCTTGTGCACAGGGTAAGACGTGTCCTGTGATTGTGCACAGGGTAAGACGTGTCCTGTGCTAGGTCCTACGCCAGGCCATTAAGCTTCACACAGAATATTGTTAGAGGTGTGATTGTGCACAGGGTAAGACGTGTCCTGTGCTAGGTCCTACGCCAGGCCATTAAGCTTCACACAGAATATTGTTAGAGATGTGATTGTGCACAGGGTAAGACGTGTCCTGTGCTAGGTCCTACGCCAGGCCATTAAGCTTCACACAGAATATTGTTAGAGATGTGATTGTGCACGGGGTAAGACGTGTCCTGTGCTAGGTCCTACGCCAGGCCATTAAGCTTCACACAGAAAAAGCAGATGTTGAAATCACATTCTCTCCGTGGGGTTCTAAAGTTCTGAGAGAGTAGATCAGTTCTTTGTTCTTTCTTAACTTCACTGCTGCCATAGCAACAACTGACCGTGAAAACCAGTATGTCATTAATGCAGTGTCCATTAGCACTAAAACGTCCTACCACTGCAAATGACAAATCCTCTAATCCTTAATTCTGATGATCAAATGGTCAGCAAGCCTTTTCTTGGCTTTCCCAGTGTAAAACTGACTACATCTCTTAAAGTAACACAGTTGACATCTCCTGGAGTGATGCATGAGGAGGAACTGGTGATGACACCTTAGCCTTTTGTGCCTGGTATTGGCCTGGCTGTGTTAACACATTTACATGAAGGACATCTAGAGCTGTTGCAATGCCACAGCTATTATTTGAATGGTAATTTTTCTCACTCCTGACGAGCGTCTTTGATGTTTTTGTTGCGTCTGAGGGAGATTAGTGGAGGATCCTTAAAAATGGAGGTGGTCTCTGCATCACCCTGGAGGATTCTGGAGTGTTGCAGTAAAATATCAACTCCTGTTTTATTTGTTTTGTTTGAATGTGCACATCCAGCATGGTGATGTTTCTCATTACAGGAGGTCAGGAGTTTAACATGGAGGGTCCAGATGTGCCTGTTGTTGCTGCTCCTGGTTCTGACATCATTTTGCCGTGTTCCATCAAACCCAAAGCCTCTGAACAATCCCATGTGAGTGCTGTGGACATGGAAGTGAAGTGGAGCAGAACAGACCTGAATAGCGCAGTAGTGCATCACTATATGGATAAAATAGACAAGAATGAAGATCAGGATCCTTCATACAGAGGGAGAACAGCTCTGTTCAAAGAGGAGCTACAGTATGGCAACACCTCACTGCTACTGAAGAACGTTAAAGTGTCTGATGGAGGACAGTACACATGTCAAGTTGATTCTGCCCATCACAAAGATCATGTCAGTGTTCTGCTTAAAGTTGAAGGTGAATGTCATTGAATTTCAAATATTAAAATAACAGCCCTGTTTTAATATGTGTTTATGTAAGCAGAAACAGGACAATGCCATTTCAAGCTTTGGTTTTTTCAATCCACAGGTATTGGAGGAGCCCCAGAGATCACTGTACTGGGCACTGACTCAGGTGAGGTTTTTCTCCAGTGTGACTCTAAGGGCTGGTGGCCTGTACCTGAACTCCAGTGGCTGGACAGTGAAGGAGCAGAAGTGCCTGCTGGAGTAAAAGAGTCCCATAGAGATGACAGAGGCTTTAATGTGAGACTCCACCTCACTGCAAACAGCAACAGCACCAAAACCTACATCTGCAGAGTGAAACAGGGGCAGCATGTGATGGAGGAAAAGATCGACATTACTGGTAATTTACACTACTGAAAATCATTTTACACTACTCAAAAATCATATGTATATGTACAGCTATTATGTATTATATATATATATATATATACATGTATTTTATATATATATATATATATATACATACATACATATATATATATATATATATATATATATATATATATATATATATATATATATATATATATATATATATATATATATATATATATATATATATATATATAAAAAATAAATATTGTATGTATATTGGTGCTCAAAGTGGACTGATACTCACCGGTACGCAGTACCAAAACTTTTACTCTTTGGTGTAATGTGACTTTTTCTCATGTAACTGAACTTCTCACAAGCTCCTTGTAGGCTTTTCTATAATAAGCCTGCACGAACTACATTACCCAGGGGGCACTATGTGATGCGCCCCTGTTCCCATTCTCTCTACAACTCTAGAACAAGAAGAGTTAACTTGCAATAATCAATGCGAAAATGATGCTGTCAGGTTTGAGAAGAAAAAGGTAGGGTGAACTCCGTGGACTGTAGCTCGGTTTGGCCAAGTTGTTATCAAGAATGTACTGAACCTCTGACGTCATAAGTGGATATGGGTTTGATCACATTTGGGTGCTTTCACACATACCTTGTTTGGAGTAGACTTATTAAATGTTTCTTTAGTTCAGTCCATTTTGGCAGGTGTGAAACTCAAGGGGCTGTGTTTTTTCTGGACCCAAGACCACATGCTCTCAATTTCGGTTCATTTGGTGGCGTGAGAAAGCTGTTTTCTAGACCGGGAACAGTACAGAGAACCAATCACTGGTCCTCGTGATCTCTGGTCCTCCTGATCTGGTGTCCTCCTGATCTCTGGTCCTCCTAATCTCTGGTCCTCCTAATCTCTGGTCCTCCTAATCTCTGGTCCTCCTGATCTCTGGTCCTCCTGATCTCTGGTACTCCTGATCTCTGGTACTCCTGATCTATTGTCCTCCTGATCTCTGGTCCTTCTGATCTCTGGTCCTTCTGATCTGGTGTCCTCCTGATCTGGTGTCCTCCTGAAAAATAAGGCCTTATCATGTAACTTCACTTTGCAAGTGTCATGATGGTGGGGAAAGGATTGCAGTGCACTTCTTGAAGGCCAGAAATAACAGACCCATGTTATCACTATTATACATCAGTACATGTGTACTAAAACTACATTTTGATAGGAATAATACGACTGGAGCAAAGATACTCAACTCAACTTTGTGGAGTCAGTACATGTACTGACAGCATCACGAAAAACATGGCTGACAACGTTCTCCTACAATGATCTCATTTCTTATCATCCACTTTGAAATGTTTTGGACATATTCCTTGTGTATTAAGCATTCATCGTTATACATTTTGGAGATGTTCCTCACTTTAAACTAGTCACTCCATCTCATGCTTTGACCTTGCAATCCTCAGGCATTGGAACAAGCCCAGTGGTCTCTGTGGTGGGCACTGATGCCTCAGGGGGGATCCAGTTAGTGTGTGAAACGGGAGGCTGGACGTCTGAGCCTGAGCTGCAGTGGCTGGACAGTGAGGAAGCAGAGTTGCCTGCTGGATGTACACAGTCTCACCACGACAGCGAGGGGTTCACTGGGAGTCACCGAATCACCGTCTGCAGCAGTGACACCGTCTTCTACTGTAGAGTGAAGCAGCATCCCAGGATGAAGTCACACATCAACATCGTTGGTAAGGTGCTGCTCCACGCTGAAAGACACTGTTGGTTCTGAGAAGGAGCTTGTTTATCAGCATGGGAGCATTTACATAACAGCCCATTTTCTTACCACAAGACATGACAGTGACCTGTCTTCTTCTCTGTGAGTCTTCACATGCCATTTGTGTTTGTGTTATACCATGTAATGTTCATGTTGTAGCATTTATTGTTCATGTTATATTGTTTGTGTTTGGGGTGTGGTGGAGTATCTGTGAAGTGTGGTGGAGTGGAGTGTGTGTGGTGAGGCATCTGTGATGTGTGGCGGAGTGGAGTGTAATGGCATTTAATGGTATATTAAGTAAATGTTATTGTACAGCATGGTGATATTTCTGATGACAGTTCTTTAAACCAGTTAATCTGTACCATGCCTTAATCTCTTAATCCACAGGTATCGGAACAAGCCCAAAGATCATTATAGAGGGCACAGATGGCTCAGGAGGGCTCAGACTACTGTGTGAAATTAAAGGCTGGAGGTCTGAACCTGAGCTGCAGTGGTTCAGTGGAGGAGCACAACTGCCTGCAGGAGATAAAGAATCACACAGAGACGATGAGGTCTACACTGTTAGACGCCACGTCACTGCACAAGGCAGTGGAACCTTTGTCTGCAGAGTCAAACAGTATCCCAAGATGGAGGCAGAGATCACTGTCGCTGGTATGTTATATTTCTTTACTTTTATAATAAGTAAGACATAAGCAGTAGTGATCCATCCTCTTCACAAATCTCACATTCAGTTTTGAACAGCACTCTACACGACATATCTGTTAGTTAAAATAGTTGGGAAGAGGTCAAATTAAATCTAAACTTATTGAAGTAAATGTGCTTGTATAAGTAAATGAGATTTGCCTGTTTTTGTTCACAGCCATCTAATTTTACTTTGGTATCTGGTCCTGTGTGTGTAGTTGCCTAACAACTAGACTGATGCACACTCTTCTTTGGCAATTCCATTCTGGCTACATTGTGCTGAGCGTGACATAGCGCCTCCACAGAGTGATGCTGGTATTACGTCACTAATGACACCAGAGTGATGCTGGCACTACGTCACTAATGACACCAGAGTGATGCTGGTACTACGTCACTAATGACACCAGAGTGATGCTGGTACTACGTCACTAATGACACCAGAGGTTCTGTTTTCGTTGGTGTCTGTGTCCTAAGTAAGCAGACATAAGCAGTACTGACCCATCCTCTGGTTCCGTTACGGTCTGTGTCCAGAGGTGGTTCTCATCGATGATCCCAAGTATGTACTTGTACATCAGTAGATCCAACTACAAGCTGAAACCGGTTAAATTGATTTATGGAGAAATTAAAAGTGTTCTTATACCCAGAATATGTGTAATTACTTCCCTGTTATGTACCAACTTTCATTTTTGCTCACCTGTTGTTGTAGATGTTTGTCACTAACATGCCTGTGTTTTAAATGGTCTCTGTACAAGTGAGGTCATGAGTAGCCTTTTATAAGGAGAATCATTTATACTGTTGTTACTGACATTCTATTTGGACAGATATAAACTCTTTCGTACTGGTGTAGATACTGTATTTGGGCAGATAGAAACTCTTTTGTACTGGTGTAGACACTATTTGGGCAGATATAAGCTCTTTCATACTGGTGTAGATACTGTATTTGGGCAGATAGACACTCTTTCATACTGGTATAGACACTATTTGGGCAGATATAAACACTTTCATACTGGTGTAGATACTGTTTTTGGGCAGATATAAACTCTTTCGTACTGGTGTAGATACTGTATTTGGGCCGATAGATACTCTTTTGTACTGGTGTAGACACTATTTGGGCAGATATAAACTCTTTCATACTGGTGTAGATACTGTATTTGGGCAGATAGAAACTCTTTTGTACTGGTGTAGACACTATTTGGGCAGATAGAAACTCTTTTGTACTGGTGTAGACACTATTTGGGCAGATATAAACTCTTTCGTACTGGTGTAGATAATGTATTTGGGCAGATAGAAACTCTTTCATGCTGGTGTAGATACTGTATTTGGGCAGATAGAAACTTTCATACTGGTGTAGATACTGTATTTGGGCAGATAGAAACTTTCATACTGATGTAGATACTGTATTTGGGCAGATATAAACTCTTTCATACTGGTGCAGATACTGTATTTGGACAGATATAAACTCTTTCATACTGGTTTAGATACTGTATTTGGGCAGATAGAAACTCTTTTGTACTGGTGTAGACACTATTTGGGCAGATATAAACTTTCATACTGGTGTAGATACTGTATTTGGGCAGATAGAAACTCTTTCATACTGGTATAGATACTGTATTTGGGCAGATATAAACTCTTTCATTCTTACTGATCTTCCAATTGTGTTTCCCTCTTTACAGCACAAGGATAAAAGGATTCCCTCCACCATGGCGGTTCCCATGGCGACCACACTGTGTTGTTTGGGTCTCTCTCCTCTTTTCTCTTGTGTTCATACTGTAACATGCTCTCATACTCATATCTGCATTAACAAACAGTTCAATGGGTGTACCTAATAAAGAGCCCTTTGAGTGTATAATCTGTACTCCTAAAGTGCCCCCTAGTGGCACTTCCTTTGTAAGTGATCTGACATTTCTTTTTGTGGATTAATGCTGACGTGATGCCACCTAATGTGTCAGTACTGTGAGACTTTGGTTGTTTCCACAAATCTAGTTTTCACAAAACTTCATTTTGTAATTTTTTTCATATTCTTGACTTTTGTTTACTGTGTAAATGGTGTTGTGATTTGACTCTCCAGGCCACCATAGGAAGCACCTGTGACAGAAGTACAATTTAGAGGAGCAAACAGTAAATTGATCACCCTGAGGGTACTTAATATTTCAGTACTTACATCCAGTCATAAATCCCAGAACATCCAGTTGTGTAATAGTAAACCACGGGTCCACGTTTTCAGTCTAACCTGGTGCGTTGGGAACTTGGACAGAGCAAAACTGTGGAACCATCAGATGGGCCACAATGTGTTCTGTACTCAGGATTAGGGTGTGCATGTATGTTGTGTTTAGCCATTAGGATGTGTGTGTGTGTGTGGTGTTTAGTAATTGGGATGTGTGTATGTGTGTGGGGAGGGGGTGTTTAGTCATTAGGATGTGTTTTTGTGGTGTTTAGTCATTAGGATGTATGTGTGTGTGTGTGTGTGTGTGTGTGTGTGTGTGTGTGTGGTGGGGGGGGATCTCTAGTTTTCACTGGGATGACGCTTTGTGGAGTTCAGAGATTCTTCATAATGTTCCATTCTGGTTAAACACACAGTGGTCACCATGAAAGACCTACATGAGTGTGACGTCCTTAACTTCTGTGTCTATAAGCACACGGACACCAGACGAGCTAATTAAGCCTACTGACGAGTTTAACTATATAAACACGCCTAGCTAATTAACATAAATCTACATATGGATTTTTCTGTACACATGTAGACACCAGCTGAGCTAATTAACATAAACTTACATGAGTCTGTAAGCATGTATACACCAGTAGGTATATAAGTATCCACTTATACATATATAAGTATCTGTATGTGAAATGTTTTCACTTTAAACTTGGAATGTGCTTGAGATTGAGGTAAGAGCTTCATCCATCAGTTCACACTCTCACCACTAGAGGGAGCGATTGGGCAGCCACGTTTAGACCAACTGCCAAGCAGGAAGCCACTCCCAACCACCAGTATACAAAACTGAAGACATACACACACACTCTCTCTCTCTCTCTCTCTCTCTCTCTCTCTCTCTCTCTCTCTATATATATATATATATATATATATATATATTTTTTTTTTTTTTTTTTTTTTTTTTTTTTTTTTAGACACACACACGTAACACCCCCTATCTCATAACTAATTCCTTGTAGGTAAGGTGAGTTTTCCATTTGCGTGACTATTTACGATGCCTGGGGGTTAGGCTCTCCTGTCTACTCGGGACAATGTGGTTCTACTATTGTACGCTAGTGATTAGGCCTACTATCTAATTATATCGTTTCTCTCACACTAGTAAAACTCTCCCCTGATAATATTAGACAGAAATCCAGCAAACTGTCCCATACAATGAAATGAAAAGGAACAGAGATTATAACTTTTCACCAATTAACTCTTTACTGCTTAAACCGCATATATTCTTTAGTGTAGAGGCACGCCTGAGAACTCAGGGAAAACACAGCCCTAGGCATGCACACATGCACAAAAAGAGAGTGAGAGAGCACATCTCCCAAAATGAGACATACTCTCCTAGATATGTAGGCATGTCCTACGCTGCGGAAATCTAAAACGTCCGCTTCCCTCCTCACGGAGCAGCTCGCTCCGTTCCGCATGCAGAGGAGTGGGGGATCCAGTGAAGGGCGCGCAGTGCACGGAGGAAAGGAGACTCTCCTTAATCGCAAGCCTCGGTCCAGATCTTCGCGTCTCTTCCGTTGTTCTCCACCCGGCCTAGCCAGCCATTACGCTACCCAGCTCAGCGCCCCCTAGCGCCCGGCCTGTGCAGTGACCGCCCTCAGCCCGGGACACTCCTGAACGTGATACTCTGTCTCTGACCGTCCGACTCCGCAACGCCACAGTTCTGACTTCCACAACGTCTTTCATGTTATAGATCGCTGCAAACTTTGCTCCCCTTCCCCACACAATCTGATTAGCTCGTCAATGACAAACTAACAGACCAATCAATAACGCTCAAAAATCAAGTCTACAGATGAAAAACTGTAAACAATTGTGTGTGCATGTATGTTGTATATTGTGTGTGTATATGTATGTTGTATAGTGTGTGTGTGTGTGTGTATGTATGTTGTATAGTATATGTTGTATAGTGTGTGTGTCTGTGTGTATGTATGTTGTATAGTGTGTGTGTCTGTGTGTATGTATGTTGTATAGTGTGTGTGTGTATGTATGTTGTATAGTGTGTGTGTATGTATGTTGTATAGTGTGTGTGTTGTATAGTGTGTGTGTGTATGTATGTTGTATAGTATATGTTGTATAGTGTGTGTATATGTATGTTGTATAGTGTGTGTGTGTGTGTGTGTGTATGTTGTATAGTGTGTGTGTGTGTGTATGTAAGTTGTATAGTGTGTGTGTGTTGTATAGTGTCTGCGACAGAGGAGGCGGGGCTACTGAACTACTGCGACAGAGGAGGCGGGGCTGTTGAACTATTGCGACAGAGGAGGCGGGGCTGTTGAAGTACTGCGACAGAGGAGGCAGTGGTACTGAACTACTGCGACAGAGGAGGCACAGCTCAAATCAGATCATGTTCTGGTTTTTCTCGTTTGAGATAATGCAGCACACTACCTTTCTACCGCTGGTAAATTTACACATTTTCCAGTTTTGGGGTATATACAAATACGAT
>NC_137517.1:852500-855000 GCF_041902795.1 Electrophorus electricus
CACACACACCATCACACACACACACACACACACACCCTTACACACCATCACACACACACACACCCTTACACACCATCACACACACACTTACACACCATCACCATCACACACACACACACCCTTACACCCCATCACACACCCACACACACACACCCCATCACACACCCACACAATAACACACACACTTACACACCCACACCTATACACCATCACACACACACACACACCCTTACACACCATCACACACACACACACACCCTTACACACCATCACACACACACACCATCACACACACACACACACACACACCCTTACACACCATCACACACACACACACCCTTACACACCATCACACACACACTTACACACCATCACCCCCCCCCCACACACACACACTCACACCATAACACACACACTCACAGCCCCACACACACACTCACACTCCCTGTACCTGTAGCAGGGCCTGTAGTTGGCTCTTGTCTGTCTGGAGCAGGTCATTCTCTGCTCTGGTGCTGAGGAGCAGATGGTCCCTTTCGTGCAGCTCCGCCTGGAGGCCCTCCTGGTCCTCCTCTCGAGCCTGCCGCGTGATCTCCAGAGCTCTATCCAGATCAGAGGCCCTCTGACGCAGCTCCATGCTGAGGCCTACACGCAAACACACAGTCATGCAAGCACAGCAACACACATAACAGTGAACAGAAATTACTGAAGAGACATTAGTGCTTAAACTGTTATGCAACTGATCGAAGTGGACAAACAAACACCATTAGTGAAAAACAACACATTTTAATGTTCAGTATGAACTAAAGGTGATTATAATGCTGTGATGTGATAATGATAATAATCATAATCAAACACACCTTCCAAAAAGTGGAAGTGTTTGATTACGATCACACACACACACACACACACACACACCCTTACACACCATCACACACACACCCACACACACACCCTTACACATCAACACACACACACACACACACACACACACGCACACACACGCACGCACACACACACACACACACACACACCCACCCACACACACACACCCACACACACACACACCCACACACACACACCCTTACACACACACACACACACACACACACATACCCTTACACACCATCACACACACACACCCTTACACACACACACTCTTACACATCAACACACACACACAGACACACACACACACACACACACACACACACGCACACACACGCACGCACACACACACACACACACACCCACCCACACACACACTCATACACACACTACCACTCACACAGACACTACCAATCACACAGACACACTCATACACCCACCCACTACCACACACTCACACACACACACACACACACACACCTACTACCACACTTACACACCCACGCTCCCACAACTACACACTCATACACACAGACACACACCAACTACCACACACTCACTCACACACCCACTACCACACACTTACACACACTCATACACACAAACTCATACACACACATTCTCACACTCATACACATTCACACAAACACACACACACACCCTTACACACCATCACTCTCAATCACACACCCACTACCACACACTCACGCACCCATACTCATATACACACACACACACCCATACTCATACACACACACACACACCCATACTCATACACACACACACCATCACACACACACACACCCTTACACCCCATCACACACCCACACACACACACCCCATCACACACCCACACAATAACACACACACTTACACACCCACACCTATACACCATCACACACACACACACACCCTTACACACCATCACACACACACACACACCCTTACACACCATCACACACACACACCATCACACACACACACACACACACACCCTTACACACCATCACACACACACACACCCTTACACACCATCACACACACACTTACACACCATCACCCCCCCCCCCCACACACACACACTCACACCATAACACACACACTCACAGCCCCACACACACACTCACACTCCCTGTACCTGTAGCAGGGCCTGTAGTTGGCTCTTGTCTGTCTGGAGCAGGTCATTCTCTGCTCTGGTGCTGAGGAGCAGATGGTCCCTTTCGTGCAGCTCCGCCTGGAGGCCGTCCTGGTCCTCCTCTCGAGCCTGCCGCGTGATCTCCAGAGCTCTATCCAGATCAGAGGCCCTCTGACGCAGCTCCATGCTGAGGCCTACACGCAAACACACAGTCATGCAAGCACAGCAACACACATAACAGTGAACAGAAATTACTGAAGAGACATTAGTGCTTAAACTGTTATGCAACTGATCGAAGTGGACAAACAAACACCATTAGTGAAAAACAACACATTTTAATGTTCAGTATGAACTAAAGGTGATTATAATGCTGTGATGTGATAATGATAATAATCATAATCAAACACACCTTCCAAAAAGTGGAAGTGTTTGATTACGATCACACACACACACACACACACACACACACACACACACACC
>NC_137517.1:860000-885000 GCF_041902795.1 Electrophorus electricus
ATCACACACCCACTACCACACACTCACGCACCCATACTCATATACACACACACACACCCATACTCATACACACACACACACACCCATACTCATACACACACACACCATCACACACACACACACCCTTACACCCCATCACACACCCACACACACACACCCCATCACACACCCACACAATAACACACACACTTACACACCCACACCTATACACCATCACACACACACACACACCCTTACACACCATCACACACACACACACACCCTTACACACCATCACACACACACACCATCACACACACACACACACACACACCCTTACACACCATCACACACACACACACCCTTACACACCATCACACACACACTTACACACCATCACCATCACACACACACACACCCTTACACCCCATCACACACCCACACACACACACCCCATCACACACCCACACAATAACACACACACTTACACACCCACACCTATACACCATCACACACACACACACACCCTTACACACCATCACACACACACACACACCCTTACACACCATCACACACACACACCATCACACACACACACACACACACACCCTTACACACCATCACACACACACACACCCTTACACACCATCACACACACACTTACACACCATCACCCCCCCCCCACACACACACACTCACACCATAACACACACACTCACAGCCCCACACACACACTCACACTCCCTGTACCTGTAGCAGGGCCTGTAGTTGGCTCTTGTCTGTCTGGAGCAGGTCATTCTCTGCTCTGGTGCTGAGGAGCAGATGGTCCCTTTCGTGCAGCTCCGCCTGGAGGCCCTCCTGGTCCTCCTCTCGAGCCTGCCGCGTGATCTCCAGAGCTCTATCCAGATCAGAGGCCCTCTGACGCAGCTCCATGCTGAGGCCTACACGCAAACACACAGTCATGCAAGCACAGCAACACACATAACAGTGAACAGAAATTACTGAAGAGACATTAGTGCTTAAACTGTTATGCAACTGATCGAAGTGGACAAACAAACACCATTAGTGAAAAACAACACATTTTAATGTTCAGTATGAACTAAAGGTGATTATAATGCTGTGATGTGATAATGATAATAATCATAATCAAACACACCTTCCAAAAAGTGGAAGTGTTTGATTACGATCACACACACACACACACACACACACACCCTTACACACCATCACACACACACCCACACACACACCCTTACACATCAACACACACACACACACACACACACACACGCACACACACGCACGCACACACACACACACACACACACACCCACCCACACACACACACCCACACACACACACACCCACACACACACACCCTTACACACACACACACACACACACACACATACCCTTACACACCATCACACACACACACCCTTACACACACACACTCTTACACATCAACACACACACACAGACACACACACACACACACACACACACACACGCACACACACGCACGCACACACACACACACACACACCCACCCACACACACACTCATACACACACTACCACTCACACAGACACTACCAATCACACAGACACACTCATACACCCACCCACTACCACACACTCACACACACACACACACACACACACCTACTACCACACTTACACACCCACGCTCCCACAACTACACACTCATACACACAGACACACACCAACTACCACACACTCACTCACACACCCACTACCACACACTTACACACACTCATACACACAAACTCATACACACACATTCTCACACTCATACACATTCACACAAACACACACACACACCCTTACACACCATCACTCTCAATCACACACCCACTACCACACACTCACGCACCCATACTCATATACACACACACACACCCATACTCATACACACACACACACACCCATACTCATACACACACACACCATCACACACACACACACCCTTACACCCCATCACACACCCACACACACACACCCCATCACACACCCACACAATAACACACACACTTACACACCCACACCTATACACCATCACACACACACACACACCCTTACACACCATCACACACACACACACACCCTTACACACCATCACACACACACACCATCACACACACACACACACACACACCCTTACACACCATCACACACACACACACCCTTACACACCATCACACACACACTTACACACCATCACCCCCCCCCCCCACACACACACACTCACACCATAACACACACACTCACAGCCCCACACACACACTCACACTCCCTGTACCTGTAGCAGGGCCTGTAGTTGGCTCTTGTCTGTCTGGAGCAGGTCATTCTCTGCTCTGGTGCTGAGGAGCAGATGGTCCCTTTCGTGCAGCTCCGCCTGGAGGCCGTCCTGGTCCTCCTCTTGAGCCTGCCGCGTGATCTCCAGAGCTCTATCCAGATCAGAGGCCCTCTGACGCAGCTCCATGCTGAGGCCTACACGCAAACACACAGTCATGCAAGCACAGCAACACACATAACAGTGAACAGAAATTACTGAAGAGACATTAGTGCTTAAACTGTTATGCAACTGATCGAAGTGGACAAACAAACACCATTAGTGAAAAACAACACATTTTAATGTTCAGTATGAACTAAAGGTGATTATAATGCTGTGATGTGATAATGATAATAATCATAATCAAACACACCTTCCAAAAAGTGGAAGTGTTTGATTACGATCACACACACACACACACACACACACACACACACACACACCCTTACACACCATCACACACACACCCACACACACACCCTTACACATCAACACACACACACACACACACACACACACACACACACACACACACACACACACACACACACGCACGCACACACACACACACACCCACACACACACACACACCCACACACACACCCACACACACACCCACACACACACACCCACACACACACACACACCCACACACACACACCCTTACACACACACACACACACACACACACACACACACACACATACCCTTACACACCATCACACACACACACCCTTACACACACACACACACACACACACACACATACCCTTACACACCATCACACACACACACCCTTACACACACACACCCTTACACATCAACACACACACACACACACACACACACACGCACACACACACACACACACACACACCCTTACACACCATCACACACACACCCACACACACACCCTTACACATCAACACACACACACACACACACACACACGCACGCACACACACACACACACACACACACCTACACACACACACACACACACACACATACCCTTACACATCATCACACACACACACACACACACACACACACCCATACTCATACACACACACATACCCATACTCATACACCCATTACCACACACTCACACACACACTCATACACCCACCCTCCCACAACCACACACTCATACACACACTACCACTCACACAGACACTACCAATCACACAGACACACTCATACACCCACCCACTACCACACACTCACACACACACACACACACACCTACTACCACACACTTACACACCCACGCTCCCACAACTACACACTCATACACACAGACACACACCAACTACCACACACTCACTCACACACCCACTACCACACACTTACACACACTCATACACACAAACTCATACACACACATTCTCACACTCATACACATTCACACAAACACACACACACTATCACACACACACACCCTTACACACCATCACTCTCAATCACACACCCACTACCACACACTCACGCACCCATACTCATATACACACACACACACCCATACTCATACACACACACACACACCCATACTCATACACACACACACCATCACACACACACACACACCCTTACACCCCATCACACACCCACACACACACACCCCATCACACACCCACACAATAACACACACACTTACACACCCACACCTATACACCATCACACACACACACACACCCTTACACACCATCACACACACACACCATCACACACACACACACACACACCCTTACACACCATCACACACACACACACCCTTACACACCATCACACACACACTTACACACCATCACCCCCCCCCCCCACACACACACACTCACACCATAACACACACACTCACAGCCCCACACACACACTCACACTCCCTGTACCTGTAGCAGGGCCTGTAGTTGGCTCTTGTCTGTCTGGAGCAGGTCATTCTCTGCTCTGGTGCTGAGGAGCAGATGGTCCCTTTCGTGCAGCTCCGCCTGGAGGCCCTCCTGGTCCTCCTCTCGAGCCTGCCGCGTGATCTCCAGAGCTCTATCCAGATCAGAGGCCCTCTGACGCAGCTCCATGCTGAGGCCTACACGCAAACACACAGTCATGCAAGCACAGCAACACACATAACAGTGAACAGAAATTACTGAAGAGACATTAGTGCTTAAACTGTTATGCAACTGATCGAAGTGGACAAACAAACACCATTAGTGAAAAACAACACATTTTAATGTTCAGTATGAACTAAAGGTGATTATAATGCTGTGATGTGATAATGATAATAATCATAATCAAACACACCTTCCAAAAAGTGGAAGTGTTTGATTACTATCACACACACCCTTACACATCAACACACACACACACACACACACACACACACACACACACACACACACACACACACACACACACACACATACCCTTACACATCATCACACACACACACACCCACACACACACCCTTACACACACACACACACACACACACACACACACACTCACTCTCACACACACACACACACACACACTCACTCACTCTCACACACACACACACACTCACTCACTCTCACATGCACACACACACACGCACACACACACACACCCTTACACACACACGCACACACACACACCCTTACACACACACACACCCACACACCCTTACACACACACACACACACCCACACACACACACACACACACCCACACACACACACACACACACACATACACAAACACACACACACACACACACACACACACACACACACACACACACACACACACACACTCACTCACTCACTCACACACACACACACACACACACACACACACACACACACACACACACACACACACACACACACAGTAAGCTTACCCTCCAGCTGCTGGTTGTGTTTGAGCAGGTCAGCCATTTTGTCCTCGGAGCAGGTTCTCTGTGCTGCAGTGTCTCTCTTCACCACGGCGACCTCGTACTCCAGCGTCTGTCTGTGAGCCTCTCCCCTCTCCAGCAGGGCGTGCAAGCGAGCAAGCTGTGCCTCATAGGCAGACACCTGCACAGCCCGCAGCAGAACCTCAGCATCAGTGCATGACCACGCCCACGACCACGCCCACAGCCCCACCGTGACCACGCCCACGTATGACAGTTACAGTTTACATGTGGGCTGGAAACACAGCAGTACAGTATCAGTAATGAAGGGTCTGTTTATTGTGTCACAGCAATGCTTTAAACAGAACAGGAGCCGGAGGATAACACTCATCTACCCCTCATCTACCCCTCATCTACCCCATATCTACCCCATATCGATTCCTTATCTACCCCCATCTACCCCATATCTACTCCATATCTACCCCGTAGCTCGTCCTCTACGGCCCACTTCTATGGGCTCATACCTTGTCCTCTACGGCCCGCTTCTATGGGCTCGTAGCTCGTCCTCTACGGCCCGCTTCTATGGGCTCGTAGCTCGTCCTCTACGGACCACTTCTATGGGCTCATAGCTTGTCCTCCAGCCTCTGCCTCTGCACATCTCCAACAGTACCGGGTACTTGGCAAGCTTCCTCTCGTTACCTCCATGTGCTCTTCCCAGGACACTGTAAGTTCCAGCATGATCAGTTGTTTCGAAGCAGCAGAGGTGATGATCATGTCTGGATGGGGTGATGTTTTGGCTATGTGCTGAGGGAACTTTAGCTGCCTTCCCAGATCAACCTGGGGTTGCCAGTCGGAGGCTGTGTGGAGGAGGCCCGTTGTTCTGGGACATGCCTGAGGTTTAACTCCCTCTTTGATAAAGGTGATTACCTTCTTTTGGGCGTGATGGTGTTTACTTGTGCCGATGGCTGAGGCTATGCTCTCAGCAACTGCTTTAAGCACCTGGTCATGGCACCACCGATAGCGATCGTACGCAAGTGCCTTTGGGCAGCTGCTGAGGAGATTTTCCAAAGAGCCTCTTCTGGAGCAAAGGAGGCAGGTAGATGTCTCGTTCTTTCCCCAAGCATGGAGGTTTGCTAGGCTTGGCAGGGCATCGTAAACCGCCCGCACCAGGGTCCTGACACAATGGAAGTCTGCCTGCATGATGTTTGACCAGGAAATCCTGCGCAGCATTATGTTCTCCTACCTGGTCCACCTCGTAGACCAGCAGAGGCCACAAGGATGGAATGCTGGTAGATCCAGGCTTTAAATCTACCAGGCAGGCTTGACTTGTTGACCTTGGTGAGCCAAGCCCCCTGCTTGTCATTGGACTTCTGGATGGCAACTGAATCTTTCAGGCTTGCATCAAATAGCTTCCCTAAGGTCTTAACTGCTTGTTCTGAGATGGAAGGAATGACAATTCCAGAGATTAAAAAATAGTTCTTGTCAGTCACTTTCCCCCTCTTCAGCACCATGGATCTTGACTTAGAGGGCTTAAAGCTCATCCTTGTCCGATCCACCTGCTCCCTGGGACAGATGTAGTTGTGATGGTAATGTCATCCACGAATGCTCTAATGGGGGGCTGCCGTACACCAGACACTCACACGAACATGAACACGGAGACAGACGATCATTACACACGATACAGACCCTGCACTCACATGAACATGAACATGAACATGAACACGGAGACAGACGATCATTACACACGATACAGACCCTGCACTCACACGAACATGAACATGAACATGAACACGGAGACAGACGATCATTACACACGATACAGACCCCGCACTCACATGAACATGAACACGGAGACAGACGATCATTACACACGATACAGACCCTGCACTCACACGAACATGAACATGAACACGGAGACAGACGATCATTACATACCATACAGACCCCGCACTCACATGAACATGAACACGGAGACAGACGATCATTACACACGATACAGACCCTGCACTCACACGAACATGAACATGAACACGGAGACAGACGATCATTACATACCATACAGACCCCGCACTCACATGAACATGAAAACGGAGACAGACGATAATTACACACAATACAGACCCTGCACTCACACGATCATGAACACGAACACGGAGACAGACGATCATTACATACCATACAGACCCCGCACTCACATGAACATGAACACGGAGACAGACGATCATTACATACCATACAGACCCCGCACTCACATGAACACGAACACGGAGACAGACGATCATTACATACCATACAGACCCCGCACTCACATGAACACGAACACGGAGACAGACGATCATTACATACCATACAGACCCCGCACTCACATGAACACGAACACGGAGACAGACGATCATTACATACCATACAGACCCCGCACTCACATGAACATGAACACGAACACGGAGACAGACGATCATTACATACCATACAGACCCCGCACTCACACGAACATGAACACGGATGCTCTGGCTGCTATACCAGGGAGCTGACTCTTTAGTCCAGTGGTCAGAACTCACGTTCAGGATGGAAAGGGCAGTGATGTGCAGAGGGGCACGTGGAAAGTGTCACGTGCAGGGGCGCTCCCCAGAAGTGAAGACATTGTGATGCAGACCGTCTCTCTCTGAAAGAGAGGGTGGTGTAATGGAGACAGTCACTTAGGAAGGGAAAGATGGTGGGATGGAGATGATCAGCTAGAAATGATTGCCAGCTAGAAATGATTGCCAGCATCAGGAAAATGCATCCTCCCTAAGAGAACCAAGTACTCTACCAATGCATCCTCCCTAACAGAAGCAAGTACTATAATAATGCATCCTCCCTAACAGAACCAAGTACTCTACTAATGCATCCTCCCTAAGATAACCAAGTACTCTACTAATGCATCCTCCCTACCAGAACCAAGTACTCTACTAATGCATCCTCCCTAACAGAACCAAATACTCTACTAATGCATCCTCCCTAACAGAACCAAGTACTCTACTAATGCATCCTCCCTAACAGAACCAAGTACTCTACTAATGCATCCTCCCTAACAGAACCAAGTACTCTACTAATGCATCCTCCCTAACAGAACCAAGTACTATAATAATGCATCCTCCCTAACAGAACCAAATACTCTACTAATGCATCCTCCCTAACAGAACCAAGTACTCTACTAATGCACCCTCCCTAACAGAACCAATTACTCTACTAATGCATCCTCCCTAACAGAACCAAATACTCTACTAATGCATCCTCCCTAACAGAAGCAAGTACTATAATAATGCATCCTCCCTAACAGAACCAATTACTCTACTAATGCATCCTCCCTAACAGAACCAAATACTTTACTAATGCATCCTCCCTAACAGAAGCAAGTACTCTACTAATGCATCCTCCCTAACAGAAGCAAGTACTCTACTAATGCATCCTCCCTAACAGAACCAAGTACTCTACTAATGCATCCTCCCTAACAGAACCAAGTACTCTACTAATGCACCCTCCCTAACAGAACCAATTACTCTACTAATGCATCCTCCCTAACAGAACCAAATACTCTACTAATGCATCCTCCCTAACAGAAGCAAGTACTATAATAATGCATCCTCCCTAACGGAACCAATTACTCTACTAATGCATCCTCCCTAACAGAACCAAATACTCTACTAATGCATCCTCCCTAACAGAAGCAAGTACTCTACTAAATAAGGAATTATATCATTCAGGACCTAAGAAGTGGACTCCATAAGACTCTCTGTTTCCTCCGTGCAGCTGTCTGTGACATCCTGCAGGAAATCCCAGATGCTTTGTGGAACAACCAGGTGGTGGTGGTAGCGGTGGGTTTCCTTGATGAATCTGGTGATCTGTTAACAAAAATAACGACTGACTGATCACACTTTTTGATATTAATATCCATCTTGAAATGCCCACATATCCTACTACTTGTAAATTCAACATGTTATTAAATTCCTTTGAACACGCACAATATGTAATCATTCCTACACATACTTTAGTCTTAGTTCTATCCCTTGGGGTAGAAATTAGGTATGCAGCATACTTGATGTAGAACTCTCAGACCATTACTGTAACGTTTCTGGCCCGAGTACTACAGGGCGTGGGGCAGGACGTACAGACTTCCTCGACAGTCCAGAACATTTATTAACATTAAACATGTAAGACAAAGGTGGCACTCACATACAACATTTACAATGAACAGGACTATACAATTAACATTAAACGGAGAACATGTATACTTTAACACGGGACTATACAAACTAACGTTACAGCTACGAAGATCTAATTGAACACACACATAGCAACAATGACCAACAAAGGAAGCACACATGGATAGGGGTTTAAATAGACACATTGTCACTTAACATTAAACCCTATACATGTATGTGCAATCCCAGGGGGGAGGAGGGGGTTACTAAACAGATAAACACAGTACATACGTGGATCCGCCTGCACATGACGGGCTGTACCACATGACTTATGGGGGAGGATTGGTCCTTGACAATTACTGTGTTCCTTTCACATTCTCTCTGCTTGCAAGTTTTAAAACTAAGAAAATTATCACTAAGTGCTCATTTACAGATGATTCTGTGACAAGTTTCTCTAACCTTTTTAACTCATTACCTCCTATAAAGGCCACAACTTGTGACAGCTTGGTAGACAATTTTAGATTAAGACTAAGTGAAAGTATAAATACTATAGCACCTCTAACAACCAAACACAAGCACAATACTTGTGGAAGATCTTAACCTCATTAATTAAGTTAAAGAGGGATTGCAGGAAAGCAGTATGAACAAGGAGATTAACTAAACTCACTGCCCACTTTGAAGTTTTAAAAAATCTGCAAACCAAACTGAACACACAGATCAGAAATGCGAAGGCAGACTACTGTTCTAGCCTGATTGACAGACACCAGAATAATTCTAAATTCTTGTTTCTTACAATGGATAAGCATTTAATTAAGCTGTTCTGTCTCCACTCAGGGAATGAGTAAAGACTGATATTCTCTCATGGGTTGAGAGAAGACTACTATCCATACCTTTTGGGTATGGGGAATGAGGTGTGTAAAAGGCTTTGGTGTATGGGATATGTAAAAGACTTTGGGGTATGCAGTGTGTAAAAGACTTTGGGCTATGGAATGTGTAAAAGACTTTGGAGTATGGTGTGTGTAAAAGACTTTGGGACATGGGGTATTAAAAGCCTTTGGGGTATGTTGGTCAACATTTACATTTACATTACATTTACGGCATTTAGCAGATGCTCTTATCCAGAGCGACTTACAAAAGTGCTTTGTCATTTACTCATAGAATATATTCAACTACAGTACGGTAGGTTAGAATCAAGCATACCAATGAACTAGAATACTGTAGAATACAGGGATGAATGCTGATACCTAGAAATGCAAAATACATAAGGTCTATTTTAAACAATGATAAGTGGTATAAACAATAAGTGCTAGAGTTTGTTAAACAACATAAACAATGCCCTACAATAAGTACTAAATTAGTCAGTCAATATGGCGGCAGTGTCAGTTGTCCTTGAAATATTCTGCAAATAGATGGGTCTTCAGTCTGTGTTTGAGACTCCGCTGTCTGGACAGCAATTGGGAGTTCATTCCACTATCTTGGAGCCAGGACAGAAAATAGTCTCGATGCTTGTCGTCCATGAGACCCGAAGCAAAGTATTTCAAGCCAAGCCGTACTTGAGGTTCAAAGTACTCGAGGTACGGATCGGGCTTTGACCATTGACCTCATGTATGAAGGGGCTGGTCCATTTTTGGCTTTGTAGACAAGCATCAAGGTTTTAAATCTGATGCGTGCAGCTACAGGGAGCCAATGAAGGGAGCGCAGCAGTGGAGTAACGTGTGAACTTCGGAAGATTGAAGACCAGTCGTGCTGCTGCATTCTGGACAAGTTGTAAAGGTTTGAAGGCTCTTAGAGGAAGACCAGCAAGTAGCGAGTTGCAGTAGTCTAGCTTTGAGATAACAAGAGACTGCACAAGCACCTGGGTAGCTTCCTGCGAAAGAAAGGGTCGAATCCTTCGTATGTTACAAAAGAGGAATCCGCAAGACTGGGTTAGATTAGAAACATGGGTTGAGAACGACAACTGGTTGTCCAAAGTTACGCCCAGGCTACGGACGGATGGTGATACCAGGGAGTTCTCAAAGGAAACAGTGAGGTCATGGTAAGGGTTGGGAGTACCTGGGATGAACAGAAGCTGTTTTACTGGCATTGAGCTTCAAGTGGTGGGCTGTCATCCATGGCATGAAGTTTCTCAGTCACTGCTATGAGGGCCGTTTCTGTAGAATGTGCCGGTTTGTAGCCAAACTGATTGGGATCATGCAGCTGGCAATTGATTATAAACTGCTCGTTCAAGGGCTTTTAAGAGGAAAGAGAGAAGTGATACCAGTCTGTAGTTGGTAACGCTGGAGCTGTCAAGTGTGGCCTTCTTGAGGATTGGTACCACCCTGGCGGTTTTGAATGAAGTAGACATGTATCCAGAAGATAAGGAGTTGTTGATGATGACAGAGATGAAAGGAAGCAGATCTCTTGTGATTGTCTGGAACAGAGCAGAAGGAATTTGATCTAGCGGACATGTAGTCGGATCGCTAGAAGTCAGGAGTTGAAGAATTGCATCTGAGGAGAGAGGAGAAAAAGAAGTCAGAGAGTTGGATGTTGGGGAATGCACGTTGGTTGGAGGAGTGGGAACAGAGGAAAAAGACTGGCGGACTGCTGCAACCTTCTCCTCAAAGAAGGTGATAAAATCCTCCGGAGTAAGAGATGAGGAAGGAGGGGGAGGGGGAGGATTAAGGAGAGAAGAAAAAATAGTGAAGAGCTTGCGTGGATCAGATGATGATTCGAATTTCTCTCTGTAGTAGGATGACTTTGCAGGAGTTCTCTCCTGTGGCAGCGAAGTGTTTCTGTTAGCCAGGGGGCAGGTGGGGAGGACTTAACGGGTCTAGAGGAGAGAGGGCACAGAGATTCATTAATGAGGAGAGTGTAGAAATGAAAGTATTTGTAACTGTATCCAAAGAGAGAGAAGATAGAGAGTCAGGGTGAGGAAGGGTGGACACAATAGTAGAAGTAAGGGAAGAGGGAGTTATGGAGTGCAGATTGTGATGGAAGGAGGAGGAACATGTTGGAGAGGACTGGATGGAAAGAGAAGGAAGGGAGAGAGAGAAGGATAGAAAGTGATGGTCCGAGAGGTGGAGGGGGGTGACTGATGTCCGATGTTGTGGTGGTGCAGGTGAAGATCAGGTCCAGAACATTGCCCGCTTTGTGAGTTGGAGAAGAGCGGTTGAGGGTGAGGTCAAATGCTGTCAACAGCAGAAGGATGCAGGAGGAATGCAGCTTGTCTGATGGAAGGTTGAAGTCACCAAGGAGAATGAGTGGATTTCCATAAATGGGGAATTGGCTCAGAAGGATGTCGAGCTCATTAATTAAGTGATCTGGGGAACCTGGAGGGCGGCAGATGACAATGATAAGAAGTTTGGTGGGGACACTGTAATGGCATGAAATTCAAAAGAGGAGATGGAAAGAGTAGAGAAGGAAAGTGGAGTGAAACGCCACTCTGGAGACATTAGTAAACCTGTGCCACCATCCCTGCCAAGACGCCTCGGAGAATGTGTGGATGAAAAGGCAGAGGACAGGGCAGCCGGAGTCACTGAGACGCCTCGGAGAATGTGTGGATGAAAAGGCAGAGGACAGGGCAGCCGGAGTCACTGAGACGCCTCGGAGAATGTGTGGATGAAAAGGCAGAGGACAGGACAGCCGGAGTCACTGAGACGCCTCGGAGAACGTGTGGGTGAAAAGGCAGTGGACAGGACAGCCGGAGTCGCTGAGTTCTCAGGGGTGATCCATGTTTCTGTCAGAGCCAGGAAGTGCAGGAAGTGGAGGGATGCTAATGCTGAGATGAAGTCAGACTTCTGGACAGCTGATTGGCAGTTCCAGAGCCCTCCTGTCACCACGATATGTGATGGTGTGAAGTGTTGTGAGTCAGTGAGGTTGCTGAGATTGTGACGTCTATGATTGTGTCGAGGAGATCTGTGGGATATGTGGACAGGAATTGTGAAACACATTTCAGATGTTTGATTTGTGGATGTATGAGATAAAGGATTGAGATAAGATGAGAAGATACTTAGCTGAGTTTGTGAAGTCCTGTAGGTGAGATGTAGATGAACCAAACCTTCTCCAGATGTTGATTACCGCTACAGACACGTGTTCAATTCACATCTAATGTCAGGGGGAAACTACAGCTGTAGTGAGTAATTACTGCTACCAAGCAACTAACAACTAGGTTTAGACAACATGCCTTGAATTTCACAGAATCTAAGACAAAAGTAAGTGAACTCAGAGCTGACCTTAACCAACCAGATGATAATCCAACGAGACAAACCAAAGCACACAGTCTCAATAGCAACAGGATAAACACACCTGATGAGAATGTGTTGTTGCCTTGTAGTGTCTTGAGGGGTAGACTCCACTTGCATTTAGCTGGCATGTTTAATTTTCATCCAAAGCGACTTACAATTATGACCATCAACTTGAGCAATTCAGGGTTAAGGGTCTTGCTCAGGGGCCCAACACCAGCAACCTCCCAATGACAAGTCCAGAAGCTTAACCACTGGTTACCACTGTACTCATGGTAAACGCTGACCGTATGAGAGAGAGATTGTTGGTTTTTCCTATTTTCTTTCTTTTGGAGCTGTAGGCTGGTGCCACTTTCTTTTGCTCTTTTCTACTCTTTTGATGTTGGGAAGTTGGGAAGTTATGCTGTACATTTCCTTTATTTTTCTTTTTGTTTAGGGAAGTGAGTTTCCAAAGGGTCGTTTAGTGCCTTGTTTATATCGGCATATGCCCACTCTAATGTTATCTTCCTGATATTGTGATTGTGTGTTTAAATATCTTACGTATAATGATAAAGTGGTTAATTCTATTGCAAATCTTGCATTTCTGGTAACTAATCCAAACTCCTGCTTCAGAAGGCCTGCCTGCAAAGTCCTACGACTCTCTAACCAAGCCAGCTTTGATGTCACGTCCACAGACCAGAGCCTTCCCTGTTTCCCGGGTAACCTAGTCACTTCTGGTTTTTGGTCAATCTCCATGGTTCCCTGTCTCCACCTATTTGTCACCAGCTGTTCCTAGTTTGTCCCTAATTGTAGTCTTATTTAAACCTTGTTTCTGCGTCTCTTATTTGTCGGTCATTGTTTTTTTTTTTTAATCATAGAGTGACTTTCATGGTTTTTGGTTAGTTCTCATTTGTTCTCGCTCATTGTGTTTCTGGTTAGTTCTTGTTTGTTTTTGTCATACATTGTCTTTCATGGTTTCTGGTTAGTTCTCGTTTGTTCTCGCTCATTTGTGTATCTGGTTAGTTCTCGTTTGTTCTCGCTCATTGTGTTTCTGGTTAGTTCTGTTTGTCCTAGCTCATTGTGTTTCTGGTTAGTTCTGTTTGTCCTAGCTCCCAGCTTCTAGCTCCTGTGTTCAGTTATCTCCTGTTTAATCCCGCTTCCCATTCCTTGCTCCACGTTCATGTTTTCTCCTCACACTCTGTTTAGTTACCCGTTATTGCTGTCTGTCCTTGGTTCTGTTCTCTGATTGTTTGTTTGTTTGTTTGTTTGTTTGTTTATTAAACCTCTTTTAGTTATTTATTTGATTCTATTTGTCACTCTATTCTATGGCATCCCTCATTAGTTCCGTCACCCCTCCCGTGTTACTCGCCACCCCTCCCGTGTTACATCTGAAGATCCAATCCCTCAGTCTGAGAATCCTGGGCATTTCAATGACCTTCATCGCTTGCACAATGTTGAACCACCAATGCTGGGGAAAACAGACACTCTCTCTCAGTGCCCTCCAGATGGCTTCAATGGAAAATGGGCACTCTCCCTCAGTGACACCCAGATGCTTTTACATGGTTGAGCCAGCAAGTCAGTTGGTATCAATAATACCTTTAATGTGTATACATCAATGTAGATCAGTTATATCAGCAAATGTACATATGGTCAAGGCACAGAAGTTCATAATTCATCTCATCTTCAACAGCTATCAGGAGTTCAGTTTGTTCACCTTGTAGTTTCGTCTCGCAAACACCAGACTGCATCAGGGCATATGGATCCTCAGCTTCTTATCTGTGAGAGAGAGCGAGAGAGAGAGAGAGAGCGAGAAAGATAGATGCACAGTGAACTGTTCATCACTGGTACTCTAATTCTGAATTATTTTATTAGTTTTTTGTTTTTTATTTACTGTTGAATTAATTACTAATCAGTGTTAGTTGTCCCTGTTATCACTGTCTTCACTGTCTGCTGGTATGGCTATGCACAGTTCACCTGTCCTATCAACCACAGTCCTTCCCTGTGTGTCTCTGTGTCACCAACCCTCTTCTGACTGTCCCTAATGCTCAGTCCTGGGGAACAGGTACCACCTGACAGTGAGAAACATGTCCATGTTTCCTTCACGATTAACAAGAGAAAATGTAATCAATAGAACCCGATAGGGATCATCCCACCTAGGTTCTAAAGTCTGTTTGTCATGTTTCCTCCCCATGACCCATTGACCTTGAATGACAGTATGTCACCTTCAACCGGTGGGGACCAAACATCATAGACCCAACTGTGAGCTCCTTGTACTGCTTGGGTTAGAACCTGACAGTAGTTAAGGAGTGTGTCTCACAGTGAATGTCTGCTTATCTGAAGTCATTCACCCCTGATAAAATCATTAGTCTCCCAGCAATGATTTCACAGGGACTCAGGCTTAAAATTTTGGTGTTGGTTGCCTTTATACTGCAGCTTAGTTAACCGCTCTTTGATGACACGGTTTGCACATTCCAACTGTCCTGAGCTTTTGGTCTGTAGCGATAATATATTTTAGTTTATTTTTACAAGTCAACAAACCTCTTGCACTATCTGGCCTATGAACTACCTGCTTCTATCCAACAGGAAACCACCAAGGCATCAACCAACAACAACCAGGAAGACATCTTGTCACTCACACCTGGGTAGGGTAGTTTACCTGTAAATGGCAGAACAGACCAGGAAGAGCCACTGTCCTCTCAGCAGGAGTCTGCATGTGAGGTGTCAAATTGGCCTTGTGACAGGAAACAATTCTAAACAACTAACTTTGCTTGCTCCCCAAGTTTAGGGTTCTACCAAGAATGGAAAATTGACTGACCATTTTATCCAGCCCTATGCGACCTAGAGAATGAATTTGAGTGACCAACACTGAAGTCGAGATTCAGGTACCATCAACCTTCCCCAAATACCTTTTTGTAATGGTCCGGCGGAAAAGACACATGGGTACACTCCATCTAAGATACAAAAAAGTGTTTACTGGCTCCCAGTGCTCCAGTGCAAAACCATATCCAATCAAAAACAAACAAAAATATTCAAAAAGGAAAATTTATTTACAAGTATTTCCAAGTTCAAGGAAACATCCAACAATCATAAAGTCTCCCATATCAATCAACAGCATTCTAGTTCAACAATATCTTTAACGCGAACCTACTGCACTGGCTAGGATACATTATATGAGTAAATGAGAAAGCATTTTTGCAAGTCGCTCTGGATAAGAGCCTCTCCCAAATGCTGTAAATGTATAGATGAATGGCTGTTTTGTCCATACTGAATACTGTGCATCTGAGACTTTTCTGGTTTTTGTCTTTTTTGGTTATAGTTGTAATTTTTCACTTGCACACATGAAGTTTTATATATAATATAAATCATTGTTCAGACACTGCTATCCATAGATTGACTATACTATACAGTACATGATAAAGAAGTGGTATATGTACATATACAGTACATGATAAAGAAGTGGTATATGTACATATACTGTACATGATAAAGGACTGGTATATATACATATACAGTACATGATAAAGGACTGGTATATGTACATATACAGTACATGATATAGGACTGGTATATGTACATACACAGTACATGATATAAGACTGGTATATGTACATACACAGTACATGATAAAGGACTGGTATATGTACATACACAGTACATGATATAAGACTGGTATATGTACATACACAGTACATGATATAAGACTGGTATATGTACATACACAGTACATGATAAAGGACTGGTATATGTACATATACAGTACATGATAAAGGACTGGTATATGTACATATACAGTACATGATAAAGGACTGGTATATATACATATACAGTACATGATATAGGACTGGTATATGTACATATACAGTACATGATAAAGGACTGGTATATGTACATATACAGTACATGATATAGGACTGGTATATGTACATATACAGTACATGATAAAGGACTGGTATATATACATATACATCTACATGATATAGGACTGGTATATATACATATACAGTACATGATATAGGACTGGTATATGTACATATACAGTACATGATAAAGGACTGGTATATGTACATATACAGTACATGATATAGGACTGGTATATGTACATATACAGTACATGATAAAGGACTGGTATATGTACATATACATCTACATGATATAGGACTGGTATATGTACATATACAGTACATGATATAGGACTGGTATATGTACATACACAGTACATGATATAAGACTGGTATATGTACATATACAGTACATGATAAAGGACTGGTATATATACATATACAGTACGTGATATATACATATATACGTGATATATACATATACAGAACAAGATGGCGCCGGTGAGGTCGGCTGCCGTCACGACTGCTCCGTCCACACCTGGCATCTTTTTCGCTCTTTTCACTCTTCCCGCTACCCCTGACTTCTCCGCAGCCCTTCTCTACACACCACGGCACGTATCTCATACAGCAGAGATGCCCTTATTTCTCTTAATCTACATAGCACTCACCTCAAGCCGTCTGTAACCCCGGACCCAAGATGGCCGACGGAGATCCTGAGGGAAAACAGAAGACGCGGCGCGAGGAAAAGGCCTCGAGGGAAGCGAGCCGGCGTCAGGAACAGGCTGAGGGCTCGGGCACACCGAGCTCCCTTACCCAGCATCCTGCTAGCCAACGTCCAGTCTCTGGATAACAAGCTAGACGACCTCCGGGCCAGGATAAAGTTCCAGAGGGACATTCGGGATTGCAATCTCCTCTGCTTCACCGAGTCGTGGCTGAACCCAGCGGTACCAAACCACGCTATCCAGCCGGCCGAGTTCTTCTCGGTTCACCGCATGGACAGGACGGCAGATTCGGGGAAGTCGAGAGGCGGCGGAGTGTGTGTGATGGTAAACAACAGCTGGTGCAACAATGCCAATGTTGTTACTCTCGCCTGCTCCTGCTCACCCAACCTGGAGCTGCTCGCCCTCAAACTTCGTCCTTTCTACCTTCCCTGGGAACTCCTCGGGAGTTCACTTCGGTCATCATCAACACCGTGTACATCCCACCTCAGGCTAACATGGACACTGCACTGTGGGAACTTCATGAGGCTCTCACACAGTTTCAGGCACAGCACCGGGACGCTGCACTTATTGTGGTTGGGGATTTCAACAGCGCTAACCTCAAGCGTGCGGTGCCCAACCTTTACCAGCACGTAACCTTCCCCACCAGGGGAAATAGGACACTAGATCACTGCTACACCCCATACAAGGACAGCTACAAGGCACTAGCTCATCCACCGTTTGGTAAGTCGGACCACGCCGCCATCTTCCTCCTACCAAAATATAAACAACGGCTGAAACGGGAAGCTCCGGTTCAGAGGGAGGTCGCGCGCTGGACAGACCAATTGGTGGCCGCTCTGCAGGACGCTCTGGATGACGCGGACTGGGACATGTTCCGGCGCAGCACTGATGATGTCAGCGAGTTTATGGAGGCAGTAGTAGGATTTATTGGGAAACTGGTGGACGACACGATCCCAAGAATCACCATCAAGAAGTTTTCCAACCAGAAGCCCTGGGTGGACAGAACCATCCGCGAGGCTCTGAACTCTCGAACTGCTGCCTACAATGCGGGGATCATCAGCGGGAACATGGACGAGTACAAGTCTGCAGCATACGGAGTGCGCAGGGCGGTGAGGGAGGCGAAGCGGCGCTACGGGAAGAAACTAGAGACACAGTTCCAGCAGAGTGGCTCTAGATCCCTGTGGCAGGGACTACGGATGATCACGGACTACAGGAGCCCACCCTCTGGGCTGATGAGTGCGGATGAGTCTCTGGCGAACGAGCTGAATACATTCTTTGCTCGCTTCGAGGCTACATCTAGCAGCGCTAATGCTAGCAGCACAAATGCTAACGGCGCTAGTGCTAACAGCGCCAATGCTAACGGTGCTGGTGCAAGTGGCACTATCGGCGCAGCCGGTGGCACATGCGCGGGGCCCACCATAGAGCAGCGCCCTCTCATCATCACGGAGAGTGACGTGAGGAGAGTGTTTAAAAGGGTGAATACCAGGAAGGCGATGGGACCAGACGGTATCTGCGGGAGGGTCCTCAAAGCCTGCGCAGATCAGCTAGCCCCGGTATTCACCGACATCTTCAATCTCTCCCTGACGCTCGGTATTGTCCCGTCCAGCTTCAAGCGGTCCACCATCGTCCCCGTCCCGAAGAAACCTCGACCCTCTGACCTCAATGACTACCGCCCTGTCGCCCTCACATCAGTCGTGATGAAGTGCTTTGAAAAGCTAGTTAGAGACTTCATCACATCTTCACTGCCAGCCTCCACGGACCCACTGCAGTTTGCATACCGCCACAACCGCTCCACTGACGATGCGATTGCACATCTGCTCCACACTACACTGACTCACCTGGACGAAGGGAGGGGAAATTATGTTAAAATGCTATTTGTCGACTACAGTTCAGCATTTAACACCATCATTCCCTCCCTACTCACTACTAAGTTGGGAGATCTAGGACTGCATACATCCCTGTGCGACTGGATCTCCAACTTCCTAACAGACAGACCACAATCAGTACGGGTGGGCAACTGCGTCTCATCCACCCTCACCCTCAGCACTGGAGCTCCTCAGGGTTGTGTCCTAAGCCCCCTGCTCTACTCACTGTACACCTACGACTGCACAGCCACTTCCAGCTCTAACACCATTGTCAAGTTTGCTGATGACACCGTTGTCGTGGGTCTGATCTCGGACAACGACGAGAGGGCCTACCTGGAGGAGATTAAACACCTGGAAAACTGGTGCCAGGAAAATAATCTCCTCCTAAACGTCAGTAAGACAAAGGAGCTGATCGTGGATTGCAGCAAGAAGCAGGAGCGGCACTACCAACCTGTGAGGATCAGTGGACCCGCCGTGGAGAGAGTAGATAGTTTCAGGTACCTTGGTGTTCACATCTCGCAGGACCTGTCCTGGTCCCGCCATACCAGCTCCCTGGCAAAGAAGGCTCGTCAGCGTCTTTACCACCTCAGACGCCTAAGGGACTTCAGACTGCCCTCCAAGGTACTGCGGAACTTCTACACCTGTACTATCGAGAGCATCCTCATGGGGAACATCACAGTCTGGTTTGGAAATAGCACCAAGCAGGACAGACAAGCACTCCAAAGGGTAGTGCGTTCAGCAGAGCGCATCACTCACTCGGAACTTTCTGACCTGCAAACCACCTACTACAAGCGGTGCCAAACCAAGGCCAGGAAAATTGTGAAGGACCCCACCCATCCCAACAATAGACTGTTCTCTCTGTTGAGGTCAGGGAGGCGCTTCCGCTCCCTGAAGGCCAAGACAGAGAGGCTGAAGAGGAGCTTCTTCCCACAGGCCATTCGGGCCCTGAATCAGGGAAACTGATAAACTGTGGGGACCACCACCACCACCACGTAACATGACTGTTACGTAACATGACTGTATATCTGTACCACCACGTAACATGACTGTATATCTGTACATCTGTATATATAGATTTAGATTTATACTCAATTAACCTGTTACAACAACTGTAGATATGGTACTATAAAATGGATCTGTACATTCTGTAGATTGTGTACATATATACTCAACCATATACATTGTACATTGTGTATATAATCATAATATACATATATTGTACATACATTGTTAATATATTTTTGTACATACATAGAATATATATTTATCTGTATATATATTTTTTTTTTCTCTATGCACCCCTGGTTCTCTTCCTCAGTTTGGACAGAGCACTCTCCACCATTTCACTGCGTGTTGTACTGTGTATGACTATGTATGTGACAAATAAACCAAACTTGAACTTGAACTTGATATAGGACTGGTATATGTACATATACAGTACGTGATATAGGACTGGTATATGTACATATACAGTACATGATATAGGACTGGTATATGTATATATACATGTACATGTACATGATAAAGTGGCAGAATCCTTTACTCAGTATGTACATGTAACAGAATTTGGCACATGTGGTGCTGACAAACACAGAATATATTTCAGGGCAAATGCACACACGCACACATATAAATATACAGGTACTATAGAAATATACAAAATAGTTCATAGTTTACAATATTTACTATTTGTAGTAGTTCCAAGTAGAGCTGAGTATATTATGTACAAAAAGTTTATTAATGTGAATTTAGTGAGTTCCTGATTGGCTGAGGGATACAAGGGTGTGTAGGGGGGTGTGGTTGGTGTGTGTGGTTAAGGGGAACAGGGTGTGTAGAGGGTGTGGTTGGTGTGTGTGGTTAAGAAGAACAGGGTGTGTAGAGGGTCTGGTTGGTGTGTGTGGTTAAGGAAAACAGGGTGTGTAGAGGGTGTGGTTGTTGTGGAGAGCTTGTTCACTAAAGATCCAGCGCTGGGGAAGAATCTTGTCAGGTGTCTCCTGGATGTGGATGTGAAGGATCTTCATTCCTTTCTGTGAGAAACTCCAGGATACATCAGAAATATCTGATTCTTTAAGACAGAACAGGACAACATGATCAGATATGAGACACAAAGTCAGCCACACAGTGTAAACACCATCTCTCTCTCTCACACAGAAATATTAAATGCAAACGTACTGAAATACAACAATATGTACGCTGCCTCAGGCAGCTCACATTAACAGCTGTTTTTCTCTTGATAAGATACAATAAGATGGTCTGTCAGATTACTCAGAAAGTCATTTAGCATTCAGGCAGCTCATAATATATAAAACACACATTACACATGTTACACAGAAATCTCAAATCTTCTTATGAGAATATACTCATTCACACGGCCTGTTATCTTTGTTAAGTAGCAAAACTGACTGAGCTATAATAGAGTTCTTGAACCCACTGAGTTTTGCTCGAGGGACTCCAACCCTACATAGTACACGGAATCATTACTACATTACAGCACACATCATATTCACTGTTTATTACATGTGAGGATCAGAGGAAATACTGTACACTAGTCTGTCACGCCCACAGACCGGAGCGTTCCCCGTTTCCCTGGCAACCTAGTCACCTCCGTGTTTTCCAGTTCTCCTCTGTTTCCATGATTCCCTTTCTCCTCCGCTTTCTCTCCAGCTGTTCCTAGTTTGTCTCTAATTGTGGGCCCATGTAAACCTTGTTCCCGCGTCTCGTTTGTCAGTCATAGTTTCCGTGTTTCCCGCTAGATCTCGCTTCTAGTTCCTATTCCTCATGTCCTTTTTCCCAGCGCTCCGTTAATCTGCCCCGTCTGTCTGTGTTGTTCTCCCTGGTCATCTTCTGTAGTTCTCTGCTGTTCTCTCGTCTGTTCTACTGTCTCGCTGCTTTCCCCGTTAATATTTGCTTGTTTGATAGTGCTTTCGTTCTCCCATTGCTTCGCTTGTTTGTTTCCTCCTAATACATGTGTGCAGGTGTTATCTGCTTTTCTTTGTTTTTAGTACTTGTGTTTGTCTAGCGTATGTAGTGTGGTTCTCTCTGCCAAATGTTAAATTTCAACATGGTGATTTAGTTACGGAGTTTACAGTCATTGGTGTACAAAGTAAACAAACATGGAGAACTGGCACGTCCTTCAGGAGTTCCTACACTGGTAACTGCAGACGAGGATAAAGTCTTATTTAGTTTATCCAGCTGTACTCCAATAGCTAAAGCTTTACACCAGTAAATGAGATGAGGGTTGATATCTAGATGAACCATTTTGGACAGTAAGATCTCAGGTGGAATGGTACTCAGATCAGATGAGAAATGCAGAAAATATAAATACTCTGGCATCTGTGTGAGGGTCTGTGTGGGGGTCTGTGTGTGAGGGTCTGTGTGTGTGGGGGTCTGTGTGGGTGAGGGTCTGTGTATGTGGGGGTCTGTCCAGATGTGTCAGTACTAGATGAACCAGTGTAACTCCTGCATCCTCAGTGCTAAACCCTCCTCACACACTCACTCATATGGGTCTCCTTTACTATGAATTGCCTCATTATGACTGATGTGTCATACGATGTGAGGGGGAAACAAACATGGATGGCAAAATAATAGAAGAAGTGAGCAAACAGAAAAGCCACGGCTTTACAAGCAGCATAATTTAAACAGAACAAACACAACCTACCAAAACAACCTACAAACTAGAAGACAAAACCCAGGGCTGAAATAACCAGAACAATCACGGCTTAATCAGACGCAGGTGAACATAACAGGGAGAACCAAAACACGGACTGGAGCTGAGGAACAGACGAGGGGTGGAGAAAACGAAACCAAGGAACAGAGAGGGAAGTACAGGAAACCAAAGACATGACAGAGAAATCACAGAAACAGACACCAGGAGGGTGGCCAATCATGACATGATGTAGCTGCCAAAGGACAAACGTCACTGTATTCAGGGTCAGACCTCTTCCACATTAAAGACATAAAGGAACAGTGTGTGTGTCAATCCAAAAATGAAATTATTTGCCACTAACAGTACCTGGACCCAGTGTTTTCTTTTCTAAGACTTTGGCACAGTTTTGTCTTTCCTATCACAGGACGCTCCTCCCCCCTACAAGTCACGTGGTATGGCCTGCTGCGTGCAGGGCGGTCAACCCTATTAGTGACCACGCCCTCCGTAAGTGCACCTGCAGAGGTTACAGTCGTGTCTATTTAAACGTCTGCTGGTGGATGCACCATGTTGGTCATTGCTGAAGTCTGTTTAAAGGTTTGTATATCCATTGTTCAATGTTGTGTAATCTGTGTCTAGTTAAACGTATCGTTATGTCCGTCACTAATGTCGTTGTTGTTCGTGTCTTATGTTAATAAATGTGTCACTCTATCGAGGGAGTCTGTGCGTGCTGCTCCACACCCATCGGCACCGTTACATTTCCACACTATCAGAATTCCAGCATTCACAGTATCAGTTCCTCTACCACAAATGTCCATTGTTTCAAATCTAGAAAAACAAACATTAATTTAATGTAATTACTATTTCCAAATCATTTTCTGCTGGAATAGACATCCTTGCAATGGACAGTCCTGTCAGAGCAGTGCTAATGCTGGACACTGCTAGTGCTGGACACTGCTAGTGCTGTTAGGCTTAATGAAGTCAGCATAATACACAGCTCAAACAAATTAAGGGAACACTTACATAATCACATCATGTCCCAAACAGTCCTGGTGATGAGGCCTTCTGACCCCATCACACACACACACACACACACACACACACACACACACACACACACACACACACACACACAGACACACAGACACACAGTAGTCCAGTAACTCACCAAAGCTTCTCTTGTTTACAGAGTGGATACTCCAGTAGATCAGAGAGCTTCTTCACTCCTGAGTCTCCTGGTTTATTCCAGTTCAGGTTCAGCTCTCTCAGGTGTGAGGGGTTTTTCTTCAGAGCTGAAGCCAGAGCAGCACAACCTTCCTCTGTAATACTGCAGTTAAACAACCTGCAGAGAGAAGGA
>NC_137517.1:892500-980000 GCF_041902795.1 Electrophorus electricus
AGTAAGTAGAGTGTGTTCCACATATGCCCACTGAGCATCAGTGAAGTTCATCCCATGGAGACGATCTTCAGCTCCTCTCTTCATGCACAAGTCAGCTGTTCACACAAGACAGAAGGATCATAAAGTTCATTCACACAGTGGAAGTACAGATTCTCTCTGATCTGCATTCACACAAACACAAACACACACACACACACACACACACACACACATACACACACACACAGAGGTGATGAGGGGTGACGGGGTTAATTATCTACACACACTAACACTGAAGTTCTTATATAAGGAACCACACTGTCTCTACCACTGGAGTTCTTATATAAGGAACCACACTGTCTCTACCACTGGAGTTCTTATTTCTTGTGTGTGTGATCAGTTCCTCTGTTGTGTCCCTCTAGTGATCTTGTTGATGAAACACATGTGATGTCACAGGTAACATCAGATCCTGTTAAAATGGAAAAGCCCGAATCCAGAAAACTAAATAAATTGAGTTTACCTGTCTCAATGTCTCTCTTCACTTTTTCCTGTTTAGCTGAAAGCAGAGAAATGTAACATCACCAAACAGATACTTATTGTTTTATGTGTGTCTAAATAAAATGTGAACATCAGTACACACAAGCTATTTGTGATCCCACCCAAAGGAACAGACTGAATCTGTTAGCACAGCTCACACTGACAGGAAGAGAACAGAACCACTTCTGATCTCATTAGTACAGAGACGAGTTTCAGACGTACTGACGATGGCTGATGTGTGTGATGTGTGATGATTTGTGAGTTTTCATATCTGACTTATTTTATCTTCTTAGACCACATCTGTAATTGACCTCAGCACACTGTAATAGTGTGAATGTCTAAATATATGGCATTTGAATAATAATAAAGTCTCTGGAGAACTGGAACGTAATATGAGACACTCCTGACACAGACAGACTAGATATGAGGACTGTGGGACAGGAATATAACTGTATATCTGTATATATATATAATTATATTCAATTACCTTGTTACACAACAACTGTAGATATGTTATTATACGAAATGGATCTGTACATTCTGTAGATTGTGTACATATATACACAACCATATACATTGTACATTGTGTATATAATCATAATATACATATATTGTACATACATTGTTAATATATTTTGTACATACATAGAATATATATATTTATCTTGCATATATATATTTCACATATAGAGAATATCTATATTTCTCTATGCACCCCTGTTTTCTTTCCCTCAATTTGGACAGAGCACTCTCCACCATTTCACTGCGAGTTATACTGTGTATGACTATGTATGTGACGAATAAACCAAACTTGAAACTTGAATATACTGAGTGACAGATACAGATTTACCTCTCCTTCTGTAATACATGACAACACCCACGAGTGCTGAGAGCAGGATCAGTACAACTGGAACAACGATGGCTGCTGTATAGTCAGGCCTGGGCAAGTGATCTGGAACACAATGAAAAAGATTCAGATTAAATATCCATCTGTGCAGTCACATATTGGTTCAAGAAAGAAGACAATAATTTATCTAAGGCTAAACAATAGCACATTATAAGCAATTATAAAAACACTCTCATAAATGTACTTATACTTTGGTAATTAAGTAACATTTGCATATTCTGAATGTTTTCCAGTAGTGTAAATTACTAGTGATGTTTTTCAGTAGTGTAAATCACCAGTGATGTACTTCAGTAGTGTAAATCACCAGTGATGTACTTCAGTAGTGTAAATTACCAGTGATATTTTCCAGTAGTGTAAATTACCAGTGATGTTTTCCAGTAGTGTAAATTACCAGTGATGTCGATCTTTTCCTCCGTCACGTTCTGCCCCTGTGTCACTCTGCAGATGTAGGTGTTGGTATCACTGCTGTGTGCAGTGAGGCTGCGTCTCACATAAAACCCTTCACCATCTTCACATGACTCTTTTACTCCAGCAGGCACTTCTACTCCTTTACTGTCCAGCCACTGGAGTTCAGGTACAGGCCACCAGCCCTTAGAGTCACACCGTAGAAGAACCCCACCTGAGGCAGTGCCCAGTACAGTGATCTCTGGGGCTCCTCCAATAACTGTGGATTAAAAAGACCAAAGACTGAAATAGCACTGTCTTGTTTCTGCTTACATAAACACTTATTAAAACAGTATCCATTATAATAAAGTATGTTTGAAATGCAATGACTTACCTTCAATTTTCAGTAGAACACTGACTTGACCGCTCCAATGCGCAGAATCAACTTGACATCTGAACTGTCCTCCATCAGACACTTTAACGTTCTTCAGTAGCAGTGAGGTGTTGCCATACTGTAGCTCCTCTTTAAACAGAGCTGTTCTCTCTCTCGATGAAGGCATCTGTGTATCATTCTTGTCTTCTTTATTCTTATAGTGATGTACCAGGATGTCTCCTAGATCCTGTCTGCTCCACTTCACTTCCATGTCCACAGCACTCATGGTGGGTTTGATGGAACACGGCAGAACGATGTCAGAACCAGGAGCAGCAACAACAGGCACAGCTGGACCCTCCATGTTAAACTCCTGAGCTCCTACAATGAGAAACATCACCATGCTGGATGTTCACATGCACTCCACATATTACACACACACCAGTATGGCTGATGAATAAGGAGGTGATTACACACCATGTGCACTAAAGGACATTTGGGGGAATATTCATGATCCACATGTGATGGAATAAAGACAAAGACTAAATGTTACAGGCATGAACATGGAGACACTTCTGTATCTGTATTTATTTATCGCTACCACACACACACACACACACACACACACACACACACACACACACACACACACACACACACACACACACACACACACACACACACCTTCCAAACAAAGCCAGCCTACCACAGACTACATTACCCACAAGCCCACTGTGTGTTCCCAGTCTTGTTCTCCTCCTTGTGTTTCCTGTATAAACTGTTCTGTTGTTGGTCTGTGTGAAGTCTCGTTTGTCTGGTCATCTGTTTCTGAGCCGTTTTGTGATCTATTGTTTTTGCTCTCTTGCCTGCTCCTATATTGGTTCTTATATATCATCACCTGCTACCTGGATTGTGATCTCTGCCTGTTTCGTGACGTCTTTGAACCATCCCTGTGATATTAACATCAGCAGGTACTGGATTGGTACCAGATTCTCTGGCTGCACAAGGCCAGCTGTTAAATCAGCATCACCAGCGTCTGGAGTCACTAGGCAATGTGGCAGAGGAACTCGCTCAGCAATCTCAGCATCTTACTGCGCTGGTTCCTTCGGTAACTGCGCTTACGCATCGCCTGGCAACATTAACATCCAGTGAGGTGAGAACACCAGGTGTGGTCACACTCCAGACTCCTGCCACTAGTGGGTCTCCCTTTCCTCTACCGGAAAAGTACAATGGAAACCCAGCAGGCCGTCAGGGGTTTTTGCTGCAGTGCTCTGTGTACTTTGCCCATCGACCTCCCTGTACAGAGTATGTGTGCATTTCATTGATCATATTATTAGTAGTAGTAGTATTAGTATTAGTTGTTGTTGTTATTATGCGGTAGAGTGCTGGAGTGGGTAAACACAGTCGGCACCGAGCGTGGAGAGAGAACCAGAGACCTTGTAGCCTTTTCACCTCCTGATTTCATTCTGTTTTTGATCCTCCCCTACAAGGCGAGGAGAGCAGAGATGTTTCATTTAAAGCAGGGCTCCCGCCCCACTGCTTCCACTGTTCAAATACTGCTGGTAATTTCTCACAGGATCAGTCCAGAGTGATCCACCTTAGACTTCCACAGAGGCCTTGAAACCACCTGCATCAGAGCCTCTGATCTGCACTTACAGACCCAAAGTCCTCTGACCTTAAGAAACCCCAGAAACATTATTCATCTTTATGCTTTCAAACACAGTCATGCACCACTCTGCACCTGTTACAGAGAGCACCAAAGCCCATTATAATTAGATCTCAGATCACTTCATGAAAACACAGAATAACGTTTGGCCTTTGCTTCACCCCAACATTTCTCTAGCTCAGGTTTACAGTAAGAGGGGAGCAGCTGTGCTGCTTCATCCCTGTGACTGCACCACAGATCTAGTGGAAGGGCGTGAGCCTGCTGTCCGTATCTTCTACCACAGACAATAAGGCCATGGAGGACTACATCACCGAGGCGTCTGCAGGATGGTACATCCGTCATTCCACAGCAGCGGATGGATTATTTTTTATTTATATATATCGATCCAGTCCCCATACCAGAAAGACCATGGTCGCCCTTAGCGACAGATTTCAGAACCGACCTACTACTGTCAGAAGGAGAGACGACTGTTCTCACTATGGTGCTCCATCTCTCCAAGGTCATGCGGTTTGTGGGTTTGCTCTCACGCCCTTCAGTCAGCTTTTACTGCTTCATACTGCTGAGCTGTAGCTCTGGTGGAGATACTCACACTGTACGTTTATTCTCCTCCCTTATAGTTCCACTCCCATTCATTGGGAGCATGAATGCAGGACTCAGTAAAGAGCAGGAGCCTGGAGACTCATCCTGACTCTCATGTGTTTGTTTGAGTTTGGCTTACTGTTGAAGTGTGTGCACTTATACACACACACACACACACACACACACACACACACACGTCTGAGTGTAGATCAGTTTAACTCTGTACTGTTATAAACACTGTGTGTGTGAGTGTAGATCAGTTTAACCCTGCACTGTTATAAACACTGTATGTGTGTGTGTGTGTGTGTGTGTGTGTGTGTGTGTGTAGATTAGTTTAACCCTGCACTGTTATAAACACTGTGAGTGTGTGTAATTCAGTTTAACCCTGTACTGTTATAAATACTGTGTGAGTGTAGATCAGTTTAACCCTGCACTGTTATAAACACTGTGTGAGTGTAGATCAGTTTAACCCTGCACTGTTATGAACACTGTGTGTGTGTGTGTAGATCAGTTTAACCCTGCACTGTTATAAACACTGTGTGAGTGTAGATCAGTTTAACCTGTACTGTTATAAACACTGTGTGTGAGTGTAGATCAGTTTAACCCTGTACTGCTATAAACACTATGTGAGTGTGTGTAGATCAGTTTTACTCTGTACTGTTATAAACACTGTGATATTTCAGTTTTGATGAAAAAAAAACCAGTCACAATAATTCATTATAATAACAGTCAAGTACAAATTATATAATCTTCATTAAATAAATAATTTATCTCTATATATAATAATTATTTAAACAATCTATTATTAGGTGAGTTTAGGTGCAGCCTCTGAAATGTATTAACTAATATTTTGTAACAGACATTTTTCTCTTCAGTTCACACGCACGATAGCTAAGAGGAAGTAATAACTGAACAGGACACATTTCCTCCCCAGTGTGACGTGTGCTGTGTAAAATGTCTCTAATATGTGCAGTGCTGTGACTATTGGTGTTGAGGAGTCTGGCCAGCATGTCATGTGATGGAGGTTACTGTACCTGAGAGAGACCAGTGGAGGAACAGAATCACCCAAACACACTTCATCTCTGAAAGAGAACAAGGTGGCATATTAGTGTATATACATTAAACTCTCTCACAACTGAATACAACATGCCTACATTTAAACTGTTTTGAAACACTAAAAGCACAAAGTTTAGTCCAGATCATAAAGTCACCAGCAGGTGTCACTGTTTGTCTGCTCCCTGAACGGCTCCTACAGCACATGATTTAAAGGGTCCACAGACATCTGAGGTGTTTTAGCTCTTTACAAATTACAGATGGAACTGTAAATACAGCTGTGGTCATGCATGATGGATTCCACACCCTGAGTCTACCGTCATATAATTAACACCACACCCTGAATCTACTATCATATAATTAACACCACACCCTGATTCTACCATCGTATAATTAACACCACACCCTGAGTCTACCATCGTATAATTAACACCACACCCTGAGTCTACCATCGTATAATTAACACCACACCCTGAGTCTACCATCATATAATTAACACCACACCCTGAGTCTACCATCATGTAATTATCACCACACTCTGAGTCTACCATCATATAATTAACACCACACTGAGTCTACCATTACATAATTAACACCACACTCTGAGTCTACTGTCGTATAATTAACACCACACCCTGAATCTACTATCATATAATTAACACCACACCCTGACTCTACCATCGTATAATTAACACCACACCCTGAGTCTACCATCGTATAATTAACACCACACCCTGAGTCTACCATCATATAATTAACACCACACACTGAGTCTACCATCATATAATTAACACCACACCCTGAGTCTACCATCATGTAATTATCACCACACTCTGAGTCTACCATCATATAATTATCACCACACTCTGAGTCTACCATCATATAATTAACACCACACTGAGTCTACCATTACATAATTAACACCACACCCTGAGTCTACTGTCGTATAATTAACACCACACCCTGAATCTACTATCATATAATTAACACCACACCCTGACTCTACCATCGTATAATTAACACCACACCCTGAGTCTACTGTCGTATAATTAACACCACACGCTGACTCTACCATCATATAATTAACACCACACCCTGAGTCTACCATCATATAATTAACACCACACAATGAGTCTACCATCATATAATTATCACCACACCCTGAGTCTACCATCATGTAATTATCACCACACCCTGAGTCTACCATCATGTAATTATCACCACACTCTGAGTCTACCATCATATAATTATCACCACACTCTGAGTCTACCATCATATAATCAACACCACACACTGAGTCTACCATCATATAATTATCACCACACCCTGAGTCTACCATCATGTAATTATCACCACACTCTGAGTCTACCATCATATAATTATCACCACACTCTGAGTCTACCATCATATAATTAACACCACACTGAGTCTACCATTACATAATTAACACCACACTCTGAGTCTACTGTCGTATAATTAACACCACACCCTGAGTCTACTATCATATAATTAACACCACACCCTGACTCTACCATCGTATAATTAACACCACACCCTGAGTCTACCATCGTATAATTAACACCACACCCTGAGTCTACCATCATATAATTAACACCACACACTGAGTCTACCATCATATAATTAACACCACACCCTGAGTCTACCATCATGTAATTATCACCACACTCTGAGTCTACCATCATATAATTATCACCACACTCTGAGTCTACCATCATATAATTAACACCACACTGAGTCTACCATTACATAATTAACACCACACCCTGAGTCTACTGTCGTATAATTAACACCACACCCTGAATCTACTATCATATAATTAACACCACACCCTGACTCTACCATCGTATAATTAACACCACACCCTGAGTCTACTGTCGTATAATTAACACCACACCCTGACTCTACCATCATATAATTAACACCACACCCTGAGTCTACCATCATATAATTAACACCACACCCTGAGTCTACCATCATATAATTAACACCACACAATGAGTCTACCATCATATAATTATCACCACACCCTGAGTCTACCATCATGTAATTATCACCACACCCTGAGTCTACCATCATGTAATTATCACCACACTCTGAGTCTACCATCATATAATTATCACCACACTCTGAGTCTACCATCATATAATCAACACCACACACTGAGTCTACCATCATATAATTATCACCACACCCTGAGTCTACCATCATGTAATTATCACCACACTCTGAGTCTACCATCATATAATTATCACCACACTCTGAGTCTACCATCATATAATTAACACCACACTGAGTCTACCATTACATAATTAACACCACACTCTGAGTCTACTGTCGTATAATTAACACCACACCCTGAGTCTACTATCATATAATTAACACCACACCCTGACTCTACCATCGTATAATTAACACCACACCCTGAGTCTACTGTCGTATAATTAACACCACACCCTGACTCTACCATCATATAATTAACACCACACCCTGAGTCTACCATCATATAATTAACACCACACTCTGAGTCTACCATCATATAATTAACACCACACCCTGAGTCTACCATCATATAATTAACACCACACTCTGAGTCTACAGGGTAGGTTTACCACAGCCAGATTCTCCCACTGCAGGGAGACGCTCCAGCCAAGCAGATCTCCTTCTCCTGAGCACTACTGTGCAACACCTCTTCTTCCTACTAATCACTCTCTGTCCTCTTACGTACACTCTCCTCACTGCCTTCTTTGTAAAGTTTTACCATCTCAGTCTGCATGCCATCGTAACATCTCCATTTCTTCCCCAGATTATGCTTCACTCCCAGACGTTCGGTACCTTCTGGACTCAGGCTACCGGTTCTGTCCCTGGATTTGTGATCTCCTGGTCACCAACGCCAACCCTGCGTTATTCTCTAAGAACTAGGGACAGTCAGGGTCCGTCTCTACAGTCAGAAGGAGCGTTCTGTACTCTGTTTAAAGCTGCATTTGACTACCCAGCCCCAGGAAGGGAGACACAGTAACAGTACGTGAGAGAGTTCTGCACTATCGCTGCAGGCAGTGGGTGGAGTCCGACAGCTCTGAGAAGAGTGTTTCACAGGGGGCTCATGAGGGAACTACAGGTCTACTACACAAACCTGTCTGAACACACAACTAGCTACTGAGGAAATAAAAGAGTGTTAACAGGGAACAGAGGCCTAACAGTGCATTAGACAGATTAATAAAGTAAAACAGAAGGGAGTGTAGAGAGTCTGTGTCCTTTCAGAATGATTTGCATTCAGGGTAGAGGCCTCTGCAGGCTTCAGCAAAGGATCCTGGGTAGGCTTTGGTGGGCCTCAGGGTAAGATATGACCTCTCCACCAGGCTCAGGACCGTATAGTAAAACAATCTTCTTCAGGACAAGGTCAAGAGAATCTTCTCTTGGAATGTGGTGGTAACGGGTTACAACTGGTGTGGGTGTTGAATATCAGCTTGCATATGTTGACTAATGTATGGTTTGGATGTAATGGTGGTGAATGCAAACACTAGTGTGTAAAAATGTGAATACATAAACACTTCTGACCAGTGTATAAAAATGTGAGTTCTTTGTTTGATTGTTAGACATTCTCTGGAGGTGCCTCAATAATGCTTGTTAACGTTAACCTGCAATAAAGGATGGACCAGCTATTCTCTTCTACTGATTCTGAAGTCTGCATCTTCATTTTATATTTGAATGTTTGACTAAGACTAGCTGACTGGGGATTTAGGAACTACACTATTACCATCGATAACCTACAATGCACCCACTGCTCAAGACAAGACAGTCCAGCAGTCTATGAGAGTGGTTCACTTTCACTCCTCTCCCAACGTCTGGATCATGGATGAAGTGACGTCCATGCAAGTGGAGAGATCAAAGCATGAGAGGAACAGACGCATCTCCCTGGGTCGTTGCCTCCATCGTGGTGTAGAAGGTCATTTTCATGCACAGTGGCCCATACGACCTGAGAGGAGAGAAGAGGCCGCCCGACCCACAGCACCAGTGAAGCGTTCTTCCTTATTTTTACTGAAACACAACCAACTAACCCTGCGTCCCCATCCCTGCACCTGCCACACTTGTTAGTTTTATGTCTCAGTAAAGTGAATGAGGGAGATGCTCGACTTCTTATGATCTAATTCATACTGAGTCACCAAAGTTCAAATAGCCACAGTAATCCGAGACTGAACACCAATACAAAATAAGAAATATAATCAGACGACTGAGATACCAAACCAAAGAACAGACATGTCAAGAAAATAAATGAGAGACCAAAACAACCCAGATATCATGTACAAGGTGAGCAGAACTGGGGAGAACAACAGCCAATGAACATCACCAGATAAACAGGGAAGAGGGAACTAGATGTGACCAACTACACTTAAAAGCCAATAGAAGAACTGGACTGAGCACAGCTCAACAGGGAAGGGACTATGGCATCCACAGACAGCCCATCAGCAAGTACTAAGTGGAATACAGCAGACTTGGACTGACTACGGTTACGATAAAAGGGGGAACTTGAAAAAATGAGCAACGACTGGGCAACCTAAAGACAGAGAACTAAATATATAAGACAGAAATCTGACTAAAAGAATCAGGCTAAACGGAGAACTATAAAGAGATGGCTGCTAGAGTACTGTACTACATCAGCACTGTAATCTGAACTGTTCTGGCTGCTACCGGTGACTGCTATGTTCAGTATAGCATGTCACTGACTCCTATGCACAACCCACTTTACATATTCCCAGTACTGTGTACTGGTCAAAATAAATGTACTGTCTGTTCATTGTGTATTGGTCCTGTCCTGTATTTATTTATTGTATGACATTATTGCACTGTATTGTTTGTGTAGTGTGTTGTCTGTTGCACTTGTTTTGTGGTGCACCATGGTCCTGGAGGAACATTGTTTCGTTGTTGCTGTGTACTTGTATACAGCTGAAATGACAATAAAGCCTCTTTGAGCCTTTGAGATAGAAAATGTACAAAGTACGAGAAACGTTTAAATGAGAGGAATGGACAGACTGAGGGAGATTGGTAGTGAAGAGCAATGACCAGGTTTAAATACACACCTAGTGAGGGACAGTGAGGAACAGGTGATGGTGATGAGGGGCGGAGATGCAAAACAAGGGAAAAGACCAGAGAACAACACACAAGGATCGGTTACCAAGGGAACCGCGACGCTAGCAGAGGGGGATCGTGACAGGATGCTCTTAAAGGTGCGTTAGTCGCCCCCCTTCAATAACTCAAATAAACTGTGAAATATAGAGAACGTGATAATAAGACCTGTTATATTAGCAGTGGCATAAGCACATGTGTATCAGCTGTATGTTTGAAAAACTGCTCCCTTGACTGGAGGCTTGTCTGTGTTTACACTGACCTCCTGTCAATCTCTTTGAGACACCCCCTACACCCCCATTACTCCGCCCACAACTCCAGCTGATTGGCTAAGAAAACATAACGGAATCCAGCGAGCACCCTGCATCACCAGGTTCTAGTCAGCAAAAGACCCACGCTGTGCTTCCAAAAAATGTCATGATAAGAATAGAGTTAACACCGGAAATGCCTTTCCAAAATGGGAAGATATTTGGATGCAGAGCATGAGAGTGAGAGAGAGAAAGAGAGAGAGAGAGACGGCGAAAAAGACAGAGAGAGAGACACACACAGAGAGAGAGCGAGCCTTCGCTTTAACGTCTAACTGGACTTTAGCTGGGCTGCCTGATTTCTACACAACACTTCAGTCATGTCACATAACTTTATATAATATGCAGTTTATGCGTGACCGGGGAGAGGGTGTACTTAATAAACCAGAAATAATAATAACCTTCATAAATAGTGAAATAATTAGGACTGTTTAAATGATGGTTCATTAAGTTAAGATGTAGTACTCTCATCTAAACATCATCTACACAGTGTGACACACCTCAGTACTACATCTTAACTTTATGAACTAAGGTGTGTCCCCCTGTTTAGATGGTAGATGTAGTACTAAGCTGTGTCCCACTGTTTAGATGGTGTTTAGACGGTAGATGTAGTACTAAGGTGTGTCCCTGTGTTTAGATGATGTTTAGATGATAGATGTAGTACTAAGGTGTGTCCCTGTGTTTAGATGATGTTTAGATGATAGATGTAGTACTAAGGTGTGTCCCTGTGTTTAGATGATGTTTAGATGATAGATGTAGTGTGTTGCACTGTTTAGATGGTGTTTCGATGATAGATGTAGTGTGTCCCACTGTTTAGATGGTGTTTCGATGATAGATGTAGTACTAAGGTGTGTCCCTGTGTTTAGATGATGTTTAGATGATAGATGTAGTGTGTCCCACTGTTTAGATGGTGTTTCGATGATAGATGTAGTACTAAGGTGTGTCCCTGTGTTTAGATGATGTTTAGATGATAGATGTAGTGTGTCCCACTGTTTAGATGGTGTAGATGATGTGTAGATTTGTCTCGTTGGATTATCATCTGGTTGGTTAAGGTCGGCTCTGAGTTCACTTACTTTTGTCTTAGATTCTGTGAAATTCAAGGCTTGTTGTCTAAACCTATTTGTTAGTTGCTTGGTAGCGGTAATTACTCACTACAAGTGTAGTCTCGCCTGACATTAGGAGTGAATTGAGGGGCAGGTTCAGCACTTATTGAACTGAGTTAGGATGACTCATGTCATGTGTCTGTAGCAGTAATCAACATCTGGAGAAGGTTTGGTGGTGGTCTCAATCAGTTCATCTACATCTACATCTACATCTACATCTCACCTACAGGACTTCACAAACTCAGTTAAGTATCTTCTCATATTATCTCAAACATCCACAAATCAAGCATCTGAAATGTGCTTCACAATTCCTGTCCACATATCCCACAGATCTCCTCGACACAATCATAGACGTCTCAATCTCAGCAACCTCACTGACTCACAACGCTTCACACCATCACATATCGTGGTGGCAGGAGGGCTCTGGAACTGCCAATCTGCTGTCCAGAAATCTGACTTCATCTCAGCATTAGCATCCCTCCACTTCCTGCACTTCCTGGCTCTGACAGAAACATGGATCAGCCCTGAGAACTCAGTGACTCCGGCTGTCCTGTCCTCTGCCTTTTCATCCACACATTCTCCGAGGCGTCTCAGCGACTCCGGCTGTCCTGTCCTCTGCCTTTTCATCCACACATTCTCTGAGGCGTCTCAGCAGGGGTGGTGGCACAGGTTTACTAATGTCTCCAGAGTGGCGTTTCACTCCACTTTCCTTTTCTACACTTTCCATCTCCTCTTTTGAATTTCATGCCATTACAGTGTCTTTCCCCACCAAACGCCCTCCAAGTTCCCCAGATCACTTCATTGATGAGCTCGACAGCCTTCTGAGTCAATTCCCCATTGAAGGAAATCCACTCATTCTCCTTGGTGACTTCAACCTTCCATCAGACAAGCTGCATTCCTCCTGCATCCTTCCGCTGTTGACAGCATTTGGCCTCACCCTCAACCGCTCTCCTCCGACTCACAAAGCAGGCAATATTCTGGACCTGATCTTCACCCGTACCACCACAACATCGGACATCAAAGACACCCCCCCTCCACCTCTTGGACCATCACTTTCTATCCTTCTCTCTCTCCCTTCCTTCTCTTTCCATCCAGTCCTCCCCAACATGTTCCTCCTCCTTCCATCACAATATGCACTCCAACTCCCTCTTCCCTTACTTCTACTATTTTGTCCATCCTTCCTCACCCTGACTCTCTATTCTCTCTCTCTTTGGATACAGTTACGAATACTTTCATTTCTACACTCTGCTCATCAGTGAATCTTCTGTGCCCTCTCTCCTCTAGACCTGCTAAGTCCTCCCCACCTGCCCCCTGGCTAACAGAAACACTTGCACAGGAGAGAACTAAGGACTGCAGAGAGGTGGTGGAGGAAATCTCACGTAGATTCAGACCTCAGCTCATACAAGTCTCTCCTTTCCAAGTTCTCAATGGAAGGAACATCTGCAAAGTCATCCTACTACAGAGAGAAATTCAAATCATCATCATCTGATCCATGCAAGCTCTTCACTATTTTTTCTTCTCTCCTTAATCCTCCCCCTCCTTCCTCATCTCTTACTCTGGAGGATTTTATCACCTTCTTTGAGGAGAAGGTTGCAGCAATCCACCAGTCCTTTTCCTCTGTTCCCACCCCTCCAACCAACGTGCATTCCCCAACATCCAACTCTCTCACTTCTTTTTCTCCTCTCTCCTCAGATGAAATTCTTCAACTCCTGACTTCCAGCGATCCGACTACGTGTCCGCTGGATCCGATTCCTTCTGCTCTGTTCCAGACAGTCATCAACAACTCCTTATCTTCTGTATGTGTGCCTACTGCATTCAAAACCGCCAGGGTGGTACCAATCCTCAAGAAGGCCACACTTGACAGCTCCAGTGTTACCAACTACAGACCGGTATCACTTCTCTCTTTCCTCTCAAAAGTTTAGATGGTGTTTAGACGGTAGATGTAGTACTAAGGTGTGTCCCTGTGTTTAGATGATGTTTAGATGATAGATGTAGTACTAAGGTGTGTCCCTGTGTTTAGATGATGTTTAGATGATAGATGTAGTACTAAGGTGTGTCCCTGTGTTTAGATGATGTTTAGATGATAGATGTAGTGTGTTGCACTGTTTAGATGGCCCTTGAACGAGCAGTTTATAATCAATATAATCAGTCTCTTTTTCACACCCAGAAGCAGCTGCATGATCCCAATCAGTCTGGCTACAAACTGGCACATTCTACAGAAATGGCCCTCATAACGGTGACTGAGAAACTTCATGCCGCTAAAGCTGCCAAACAGTCATCTGTTTTGATTCTTCTAGACCTTTCAGCAGCCTTTGACACAGTGAACCACACCATTCTTCTCTCTGTTCTTTCCAGGCTTGGTGTGACTGGCTCTGCTTGGAAATGGTTTCAGTCCTATCTGGATGGACAGTGACATGGAGCGGATCCACATCCAAACCATGTAGACTCTCCACTGATGTTCCACAAGGCTCAGTATTACACCCTATTCTCTTCTCTTTGTATACTTGTTCTCTTGGTGATGTAATATCTTCTAATGGTTTCTCCTACCACTGACACTCAATTATTTATTTCTTTTCCACCCTCTGACACGCAGGTCTCCAGACGTATCTTGGCATGCTTGACTAACATCATGTCATGGATGACAGCCCACCACTTGAAGCTCAACCCCAGTAAAACAGAGCTTCTGTTCATCCCAGGTACTCCCAACCCTTACCATGACCTCACTGTTTCCTTTGAGGACTCCCTGGTATCACCATCCGAAGCTGCCCATAACTGGGCAAAACTTTGGACAACCAGTTGTCCTTCTCAACTCATGTTTCTAATCTAACCCAGTCTTGCAGATTCCTCCTTTGTAACATATGAAGGATTCGACCCTCTCTTTCGCAGGAAGCTACCCAGGTGCTTGTGCAGTCTCTTGTGATCTCAAAGCTAGACTACTGCAACATCAAACCCCTACAACTTGTCCAGAATGCAGCTGCACGACTGGTCTTCAATCTTCCGATGTTTACACGTTACTCCACTGCTGCGCTCCCTTCATTGGCTCCCAGTAGCTGCACGTATCAGATTTAAAACCTTGATGGTTGCCTACAAAACCAAAAATGGACCAGCCCCTTCATACATGAGGTCAATGGTCAAAGCCCGATCCGTACCTTGAGTACTTCGAACCTCAAGTACGGCTCGGCTTGAAATACCTTGCTTCAGGTCTTATGGACGACAAGCATCGAGACTATTTTCTGTCCTGGCTCCAAGATGGTAGGATAAACCATCATTGGTATGTTTAATTCTAACCTACTGTACTGTATTTGAATATATTCTATGATTAAATGACAAAGCACTTTTGTAAGTCGCTCTGGATAAGAGCGTCTGATAAATTCCATAAATGTAAAAGATGTTTAGATGATGTTTAGATGGCAGTTCATAAAGTTAAGATGTAGTACTAAACTGTGTTTAGATGGTGTGTACATGGTGTTTAGATGGTAGTTCATAAAGTTAAGCTGTAGTATTAAGGTGTGTCCCTCTGTTTAGATGATGTTTAGATGGTGTTTAGGTAGTAGTTCATAAAGTTAAGATGTAGTACTAAGGTGTTTCCCTCTGTTTAGATGATGTTTAGATGGTGTGTAGATGGTGTTTAGATGGAGGTTCATAAAGTTCAAATGTAGTATTAAGGTGTGTCCCTCTGTTTAGATGGTGTGTAGATGGTGTTTAGACGGAGGTATATAAAGTTCAGATGTAGTATTAAGGTGTGTCCCTCTGTTTAAATGATGTTTAGATGGTGTGTAGATGGTGTTTAGATGGAGGTTCAAAAAGTTCAGATGTAGTACTAAGGTGTGTCCCTCTGTTTAGATGGTGTGTAGGTGGTGTTTAGATGGTGGTTCATAAAGTTCAGATGTAGTATTAAGGTGTGTCCCGCTGTTTAGATGATGTTTAGATGGTGTGTAGATGGTATTTAGATGGAGGTTCGTAAAGTTCAGATGTAGTATTAAGGTGTGTCCCTCTGTTTAGATGGTGTTTAGATGGAGGTTCATAAAGTTCAGATGTAGTATTAAGGTGTGTCCCTCTGTTTAGATGATGTTTAGATGGTGTTTAGATGGAGGTTCATAAAGTTCAGATGTAGTATTAAGGTGTGTCCCGCTTCCACTGTGCTCGACGCACAGCTGCGTGTTCAGTGCGGCCGCACCCATCTGAGAAACTTCAGAGTGGGGCCCTGCTAGGGGTCTGAGCTTATGTCTTAGTTCGTAGATTTAGTCTTACTGGTAGAAATGATAATGTCATACAAAACAACAGCGATGCTTAAGTCTGTTTACTTATCTGAGCACAACAGTTAATCGGTGCTGCGGTTAAACTGGCCGCCGCTCGTCAAACACGGTTAACGTAACCGTAACCTAAACCGCTGTATCAATACAGACCGAAGAACCAACCCAGAAGCACCTACATTAGACATTAACGTGTAATTAATGCGTGTTATTCATTCAGGTTTATGATTTCCTTCGTTGTTGAAAATGAATCCAACAAAAGGAAACCAAATAAAAGCGAACTCACCCGATCTGTCAAACCAACTCTGCGGCGGCAAATCTGCTACAAATAAACCTTCAGGAGTTCAATCAGGAGAATAAAACCTTCCTGTAACAACGCAAATGTCCTTTAAAACATGAAACTGTTTAACAAACTCGCACCATTACACCGAAGAAACACAAACTTGTGCACAAAATGGCAGAGCTGGACTTTACTTCCATACGGCCGGGTCCCGATGATTCCAATTGGAATCCTATTGGATGGACGCCCCCTAATGGTTTTCATTGGCTGCTTCTCACGTCATTCTTCCTGCATGGCTCCGGTCCCGGTTACTGACCGTCTGGGTCTGAATGTCCAGCGCTGCATTACACTGAACCCAGTGAGTCACACTTTTAGTCAGATAAATAACATTTAGTCGTCGGAGGACCAGCGGTTGTTCCTTTGCCTCTGTAATCTGGTACAAAGTGAGGGGAGTGTTTCAGTGTGAGAATGTGGAAATGTTGAACAAACTCTTGCTGAAGGAATCTGAGAATTTACTCCAGTCTACGCCACCTTCTAAGAAATTTTACATCAAGATTTTAGTGAAGATTAAGCCACAGTGTTCATTTACAGTAAAGAATCGTTTTGTTTATTTAAAAAACTACCATTAAAACTGTGAACATTATCTCATATAGTAAATTATCAAAGCAGTGTTAATCCAAAATCTATGAAGAAATGTATTTGTTCCACACAGAATTATAATGTAAATAATTTACAGTTCAAATGTAATGTTAAACAAATGTATGATGGATGTACCAGCAGCACACTGTACTGAAACTACACGCAATAAAAAGGCCAAAATTAACCATGTCATTATTACCCTCATTGTTCATAACAGCTTTAGTTGTTGGGGATTCATTAGGGATTGTTAGGGACAGTGATATGAGATACATACAGATACATGCAGTAATGTATACCTTCTACTTCTGAACATTTATTATTGCAAGCTTTTCTCTAGTTTTTAGTGAAATACAATCACAACAGACTGTTCTGCAGCAATTAACAGAACACGGATATGACTTTAAAAGGGTACAAAAACCCTGTAATAAGGAATGAACATCATACTAAATCTTTACTTTTCTAAGTGAAAACGCTACACCACCATCTCCTCATTGTGGGCGTGTCCTCTTATTAGTAAAAGAAAAACTCAAATCTAAACAGTGCATAAGTGACGCTCTGGTGACTTCAGTAAGTAACTTTCCTTACCTCTGTAACATCCGCCCAGTAGAGAAGTACAGCGTAAAGTGCAGGAGTGTAGCGATCAGTGTATTTAACATGAGCTCATTTGGGACACAGAAGAAAAATGTGGATGTTGGGGTAATAAAATGATATTGTAAGGAGAAAAATAGGGACGGTCCAGAATAAACTGGCTTCATGCAGGAAAGGCCTCTGTAGGCTTCAGTGTAAATCGTCAGGAGGCCTCTTTGACAGAAATCTAGGGGCCTCAGTCGAGGGGGAGCCTTGGTTCAAGGACGGGACATCCGGCCAAACACCGGAAGAAACAATATGGGCAACACTGGAAGAAACAATATGGGCAGCCGGTGATGTAGAATATGATTGCCTTTAAAAAAATAGAAGTAGTTCAGGATGAACCAGATGGTACCAAGAACTGGTTGGTGTAAGTATTGAATATCAGTTTGCATACATTGAATAATGTTTGGTATGGAGAACAATAGTGGAACCTGGACAAGCTTTTATGAAAAAATAAATATGGTTATGAAGAAAATGTATAAAGGTGTGCCCACCTGAGACTGTTAGACATTCTCCATACAACGCCTCGCTTGTAACACTGAGCCCAGAATAAAGACGGGACCGGCTCTTCTCTTCAATTAATTCCAGAGTCTGCATCTTTATTTCTGTTTAGTGTGCACTGAGTAAACAGTCTTGAATTTAGGAAGATCTACGAACAACATTAATCGGTGGCCCGTACATGGAACAATTGGATCGATTGGTAACGGACCCACGCCGTGGGCAGGACAAAGCACCAGCTGCCGGACGAGCCAAAGCTGCACTGTTCTGTGACCGAGGTCAGAGTCCACACGCGCACTACCAAAGGTAAGCAGAACCCCTGTTAAAACATCCTGCATAGGTGGGATTCAGACCTCGTCCTCAGAGCCGTGTAGTCGGGTTTTGGGGTCTTAAGGGTGCAGACTGGGAACTGAAGGAGTGAGAACTGCCTGTTCAAATAGAAAATAACAAAAAAGGAGTGAAAGTTAGAAAATCAACCAGTAAAAGTGAAAATGGTTTCACACAAACGTACTATAAAAGGAAATAGTGAGGAAAAACGGTTTAATAAAAATGATGAAGAAAAATGTGCAGTGAATAAAGAGAGAGAGAGAGAGAGAGAGAGCGAGAGAGAGAGAGAGAGAAAGAGAATGAAGAGAGAGAAAGAGAGAGAGAGAATAAAGTGAGAGAAAGAGAGAGAGAGAATAAAGTGAGAGAAAGAGAGAGAGAAAGAAAGAGAGAGAGAGAGAGAGAGAGAGATAAAGCGAGAGAGAGAATGAAGAGAGAGAGAGAGAGAGAGAGAGAGAGAGAGAGAGAGAGATAAAGCGCTCCAGAGACATAAAAGTGCTGAAGAGATGAATGTGAAGTGCTGTTTGTTTCAGTCGTTTTGTCTAAATGTGACCACAACGAGTGAAGTGTAGAATAAAGGAGCTTGTGAGTAAAATGGCGTTGAGGGATAAGTGATGCATGTTTTGTTTAAGAACTGTCTGCTGTAACACGGCCACAACCAGGTTAGTGTGTCCCAGTGCCACACGTACCCTTCAGTAACTTTGTACGGTTACCATTAAGATAATAACGACAAGCTTGTAGAGGGGAGTTACTAAAATAACGAAGGAAGTGACTGGGTATGAGAGATCCGCCTAAACGTGATCATATCCGACTGTAAAAGTGCAGACATAAAAGTACAAACGTTTCAGAGATAAAGACAAACAAAGCAAATGATAGAGATACGATGTACATAAAAGAGCCAGAATGAATTTCAAACCTTGCCGGTGACAGTTACGGCCAGAGGGTGCGTACACACTAAAGCAGTAGCGAAGGGAGAAGGGTGGAGTTAAATATTACAGGATAAGAAATTCAACCAGAGTGAGTGGCGATTGATAGAATATTGTAATGGTGAACATTTAATATGCTCAAACAAACCCTGGCTAAGTGTGTTAATAGATGGTGGAGATTAATGAGGTGACTTAGGTTTGAGGGAAGAGACCTGCGGTTAAAGTACTCGCATGGACAGCGATTTGTTGTGCGAGACACAGGGAGTCCAGACTCATTTTTGGCTGGTGAAAATATATAGAAATTCAGCAGGTGTGGAGTGTTAATAAATCTTAAATTGTATCAACTAACCGAGTGGCATAATTTGGAGGAGGCAGAGGCTGTTTCCTCATGTTAAGTTAAGGGAGAGGATCAGGAGGGCATGAAAACAGGATGTGTTGTCTGCGGTGCTGAATTTGTTGCCGTCCAGCCCAGTGCCGTTCGAACTGCTGCCGACTCCCGCTGATGGGAGACGGTGGATTGGGGACGGGGGCTGATGACCTCCTTGGTGGTTGGCAGAGTTAATTCACTGAGCCCTGAGTATTGGACACAGGCATCTGTAAATGAGGCAGAAACAGTGAAAAAGGTCATTGCTGTGGGTAATTAAAATGAAGAGGCTTTGCTAGTCCCTATGAGCCAGCAGAGAGAAGCAGCTCCAGTACTTACAGAGTTGGGCTGGAATAAAGAGCTGCTTAGAGTACGAGCGATTAATGACACATGCGTGATTTATCGTCTGATGCAATGCCATTGTGTGGATGTGAGCAATATTAATTGAAACTGATACATGGCTGCTTATAGGGCGAGTTGTTGGACATTTGTGTTTACAAAAGAAAAGAATATTGTGGACGCGGAAAAGAGCAACTGGCTGGTGGCCGCCTGTCTGGAGATTAGCGATGACGCGTGAGGATGAATTGATAGAGACATTGAAAGCTGATTCTAATCTAGAGGCAGTTGTGTTGCACCACTTCAGGTCTGGATGGAGGTGGAAGGTGGAGTCGAGAATTCAGCATTTGTTTAGCTGCCCCAATACTGGTGAAGTGGTGAAAGAAGATTACTACAAGTATGAGGTGGTACTGAATTAGCGAGAGGTGACAGATGGCTCGTTACCATGACGAGTGTGGTGTGGTGCAGGTTTATCATAATACAGAGAAGCTATGGGGTAGAGAGAAAGCAGAAGCTTCTGGATGGTCTCATGTGGATCATGATGTGCTAAGAAAGAGATTTTCGTTATGCTGGGAAAAAAGAACCATTATACAATATTTTGAAGTTGAATTGGGAACTAGAAGCTCTTATGCAATGTACACAATGCTTACAAGATAATTAATGACCATGAACGCCAACTGTGTAGCATCCATCATAGACTGTACCATGCATACACTTGCCCACCACCCACAAGATCCTGTTAGACATTTACACAAAGTGGACCCCCTGCATAACCGCAGCAGAGGATACATATGAATGAATGAACGAATGAATGAATGAATGTTGTAATTACACAAAACAACAAGTGTAAGGTGCTGTGATTGTAAGTAGAAAATTGTTTGTTTTTACCAGGAAACCCAGTAGGCAGTCTGGTGATGCACAGAGGAGTGAGAGAGAGCCCTTAGTGAGAAGAAGAGCCCACACACACACACACACACACACACACACACACACTCACATACTCACACACACTCACATACTCACACACACTCACATACTCACACACACACACACACACACACACACACACACACACACACACACACACACACACACATACACATACACACACACTCACACAGTTGTTGTAATAGGGAAATAGATTTGATCAGCATACATTTTTCAAAACAGACTATAGCATGAGTGATGGGGACCAGGTTAAGCGGACATCACACCCCTAGACATGATGCTACCAGAAGGGACAAACAAGGAACTAATGATCCTTATGAAAAGATCGCAGAAAACGACTGAAGAAAAGGAAACGCATTGGCCTGTGAGACGATCCTTTGATGAAGAAACCTGCCAAATGGTTATGGGACTTATAGAGCAGGTGAAGAGTACAAAGAAAACTCAAGAGATCAAACAACAATGGGAACTGGTAATATTACGAGCATTTGAAAAACACGCAAGACAAGTTAAAGAAAAATAACTGGAATACAAAAAGAAAAATGAAGCAGAGATGTGCTGTGAGCAACCTCAAACAGTAAAAGAGAAACCACCACCCTCCGTCCCAAACCAGAAGAAAACAGCAAGAACATACCCAGTATTAGCAACAAGAGAATGGGTGGAAGCAGAAGTGAAAATGAGGGGTACCATGAGAATAAAATCACCTGATGAAAGCCAGACACCCAACAGAAGATCTGAGGACACCAGGCTATCCATCTAGGAGTGGGACATCTCAATTAACCCCACCCCTACTAAGCCCAGTGGAACCCCTTCATTCAACAAATAACAGGGGAACTCCATTCCTAGAGGGAACTCACATAAGTCCAGAAGCAGAATTTCATTCTAGAGGTCTACTTACAACCCCAAGAGCTGTGACCAGATCCCATGAAGCTGGATTTCATCCAAACACTCCGTACAGGAAGGACAAACGGAGACACGAACTACAGTCGAGTACTAAACGAGAGAGCAGCCCTCTGAGATGAAGGACAGAAGGGGAAGTAAGAATAGAAGAACAATAGCAGAAGAACAAGCAAGACAAAGACAAGACGACGTACGACGGGAAATGAGAAGAATGGAAGAAAAACTGGAAAGGAAACAGGATGTTCTGCAGAAAGGATCAGAAGGTGCAGAGGGAACAAGATGACATGTGTAGTCAGCAAGACAGAGACAAAGTGCAACAAGAGCTCAAAGCATCTGGAGAAGAAATGGCTCAGCAGTTGGCTGAGGTTGGCAAGAAAGGATGGGAAGGACCTGGAAGATGTATGGAGGCACAACCACAGAATGATTCAGAAACCATCCAGGTGGACCAAAGTGACAGTGAGGAGGAAGAAGACAGCGAACACTAAGAAGATCCAAGCGTCTACAGAATCAGCCAGATGTTCGGAGCTCAACATTCCCCACACAGCAGCGTGCTCTCATAGGGCAGGAGGTGGGCGTGGCAAACTGAGGCTTGGAGTGGCTATCTGGGAGAACTGGCATGGCTACTTCACACCAGAGACGCTGCGAATGGCAGGAGGGACGCAGTCATTTGAATACGCCCAGAGTAGCAGGCACTGTGCTACACACCCTCACTGAAGTGAGATGTATTGTGTGTGAATGCATGCGGATGTGTTTACGCATATGTGGGGGTGTGTGCGTGTGTGTGTGGTCCTTGCTCCATGGTTGAAGCCAGAGGTAAAACACACACATCTCCTGTAGCCTCCATGTGTGTCCTAAGTGTGTCCTAAGAATGTGTGTGTGTGTGTGTGTGTGTGTGTGTCTGTCTGTGTCTCACCTGCAGTCTGACCGTGTTTTCGTGTTTCCTCTTCATGTTGTTGATGTGCCAGGCGACCCTCTGCATGGTGTCGATGGCCTCCTGAACCACCGTGTGCCTCTCGGATTCTTTCTCCAGGTGAGTGGCGAGCTCCTGGCCGGTGACACCAAACAGCTGAGCAGAGATCAGCACAGAGTGTACACACACACACACACACACACACACACACACACACACACACACACACACAAAGCTGTAGACTTTGCAAGTCTCCAGATGGAATATAACACCCATTCAAACTGTTAGACTTGGAGAATGTGCGTCTTTGTGTGTGTGTGTGTGTGTGTGTGTGTGTGTGTGTGCGCGTGTGTGTGTGTGTGTTTACGCTGTTCTTACCTTGGATAATTACTGCAGTACTGTGTATAAATATGAAATTCCTCACTCTGTAAAACAGTGTAGGGACAGGTCATCAGTATACACAACATTACACACTCAACACACACACTGCACGCATGCGCACAGGGCAGCGTACAGTCCGGAGTGTGTGTGTGTGTTCCTGCACAGATGCGGTGTGTTTACGCCAACTCTCACTGGAAACCCCTCGTCCTGTAAGTCAGTGTGTCTCGGTTCACTCAGACCAACAGCATCAAACAGTGGCGGTAAAGTACAGGGCTGTCGGATCGTTTGGTACTCTCTCAAACGTGCGCAGGATGCTACATATACATCTGCTATGTATACATCCAGGGGAAACGCACGTTTCCACACGACAAATTCTAAATTGAAGAGCAGCAACCACTCCTGCCTCTACAGGCCTGGAACCACATGTCATCTTAAAACACAACCAGATGTGTGTGTGTGTGTGTGTGTGTGTGTGTGTGTGTGTATGTGTGTGTGTGTGTGTGTGGGATGACAGTATTCCACATCTGACAACATTCCCAGAACAAAAAGCATCATCAGATCCAAGACCATTGCCAGATCTGATAGCATTCCCAAATGTGTTATTTCCCACATCCAACAGCATTCCCAGTACCAACAGAATTCACAGATCTGACATTCCAGCGAAACCGACAGCATTCCATAAGTCTTAATGGCTGATTGATTCCATAACATTTCCATCAGATTCACTTTAGTGAAGTCTAACACCGGTGAGTGGGACATTACATGTTCAACTCTACACCCTCAACTCTACACTCAAATAATTTCACATGAATGACAAAAATCGTAAACAGTAAACTTTAAAACCATAAAAATGCCTTTGGACCTTTGATGTTTATAGACATTAGTTCCTTGGTTACTCAGTTTACCCAGCAGGCCTGACAGACACATACAGGTCACAGAAAATGTTCTGCTGACAGATTTGACAAACTTGAGTCCATAACAGTCTGCACAAATGTTTGTGTCTAGGCAAACTTCTGTGCATCTCTCTCTCTCTCTCTCTCTCTCTCTCAACTCAATTCAGCAATGCTGGCAGGAATAAGTTACATTATAGAATAAGTTACATTATGGTTACATTATAGAATAAGTTACATTATAGAATAAGTTACATTATAGTTACATTATAGAATAAGTTACATTATAGAATAAGTTACATTGTAGTTACATTATAGAATAAGTTACATTATAGTTACATTATAGAATAAGTTACATTATAGTTACATTATAAAATAAGTTATATTTACATAAGTTACATTAATTATATTAAAGAAATTAGAGGAGAGAACAAAAGAAAGTACTTTACAAAACTGTGTGTGTGAGTGTGTGTGTGTGTGAGTGTGTGTGTGAGTGAGTGAGTTTCAAGTTTCAAGTTTGGTTTATTTGTCACATACATAGTCATACACAGTATAACTCAGTGAAATGGTGGAGAGTGATTGAGTGACTGTGTGTGTGTATGTGTGTGTGTGAGTGTGTGTGTGTGTGAGTGATTGAGTGACTGTGTGTGTGTGTGTGTGTGTGAGTGAGTGTATGTGTGTGTGTGTATATGTGTGAGTGTATGTGTGTGAGTGTGTGTATGTGTGAGTGTATGTGTGTATATATATATATATATATATATATATATATATATATATATGTGTGTGTGTGTGTGTGTATACACGCAAGTGTGTGTGTGTGACAGTGAGTGAGTGTGTGTGTATGTGTGCGTGTGGTGTGTGTGTGTATATGTGAGTGTGTGTGTGTGTGTGCGCGTGTGGTGTGTGTGTGTATGTGTGTGTGTGTGTGTGTGCACGTGTGGTGTGTGCGTGTATGTGTGTGTGTGTGTGCGCGTGTATGTGTGTGTGCGAGTGTTTGTGTGTGTGTATATATGTGTGTGTGTGTGTGCGCACGCGCGAGTGTGTGTGTGTGTATGTGAGAGTGAGTGTGTGAGAGTGTGTGTGTGTGAGAGAGAGTGTGTGTGAGTGTGTGTGTGTGTGTGTGTGTGTGTGAGTGAGTGAGTGAGTGTTTGAGTGAGTGTGAGTGAGTGAGTGTGTGAGTGAGTGAGTTTCTTGTTTGGTTTATTTGTCACATACATAGTCATACACAGTATAACTCAGTGAAATGGTGGAGAGTGATTGAGTGACTGTGTGTGTGTATGTGTGTGTGTGAGTGTGTGTGTGTGTGAGTGAGTGAGTGAGTGTTTGAGTGAGTGTGAGTGAGTGAGTGTGTGAGTGAGTGAGTTTCTTGTTTGGTTTATTTGTCACATACATAGTCATACACAGTATAACTCAGTGAAATGGTGGAGAGTGCTCTGTCCAAACTGAGGAAAAGAAAACAGGGGTGCATAGAGAAATATAGATATTATATATATATACAAAAATATATTAACAATGTATGTACAATATGTATATTATGTTTATATACACAATGTACAATGTATATGGTTGTGTATATATATGTACACAATATACAGAATGTACAGATCCATTTTGTAAACGACATATTTACAGTTTTTATGTTACATGGAGGTAATAGAATATCTATATATATACAGTTATGTTACATGGTGGTGGTGGTCCCCACAGTTTATCAGTTTCCATTGATTCAGGGCCCGAATGGCCTGTGGGAAGAAGCTCCTCTTCAGTCTCTCTGTCTTGGTCTTCAGGGAGCGAAAGCACCTCTCTGACCTCAACAGAGAGAAGAGCCTATTGTTGGGATGGGTGGGGTCCTTCACAATCCTCCTGGCCTTGGTCTGGCACCGCTTGTAGTAGATGGTCTGCAGGTCAGGAAGTTCCGTGTGAGTGATGCGCTCTGCTGAACGCACTACCCTTTGGAGTGCTTGTCTGTCCTGCTTGGTGCTATTCCCAAACCAGACTGTGATGTTCCCCATGAGGATGCTCTCGATAGTGCAGGTGTAGAAGTTCCGCAGTACCTTGGAGGGCAGTCTGAGGTCTCTTAGGCGTCTGAGGTGGTAAAGACGCTGACGAGCCTTCTTTGCCAGGGAGTTGGTATGGCGGGACCAGGACAGGTCCTGCGAGATGTGAACACCAAGGTACCTGAAACTATCTACTCTCTCCACCGTGGTTCCACTGATCCTCACAGGTTGGTAGTGCCGCTCCTGCTTTTTGCTGCAATCCACGATCAGCTCCTTTGTCTTACTGACGTTTAGGAGGACATTATTTTCCTGGCACCAGTTCTCCAGGTGTTTAATCTCCTCCAGGTAGGCCCTCTCGTCGTAGTCCGAGATCAGACCCATGACAACGGTGTTGTCAGCAAACTTGACAATGATGGTGGAGCTGGAAGTAGCTGTGCAGTCGTAGGTGTACAGTGAGTAGAGCAGGGGGCTTAGCACACAACCCTGAGGAGCTCCAGTGCTGAGGGTGAGGGTGGATGAGACACCGTTGCCCACCCGTACTGATTGTGGTCTGTCTGTTAGGAAGTTGGAGATCCAGTCGCACAGTGATGTATGCAGTCCTAGATCCTCCAACTTAGTAGTGAGTAGGGAGGGAATGATAGTGTTAAATGCTGAACTGTAGTCGACAAACAACATTTTAACATAATTTCCCCTCCCTTCGTCCAGGTGAGTCAGTGTAGTGTGGAGCAGATGTGTAATTGCATCGTCAGTGGAGCGGTTGTGGCGGTATGCAAACTGCAGTGGGTCCATGGAGACGATACCGAGCGTCAGGGAGAGATTGAAGATGTCGGTGAACACCGGGGCTGGTTGATCTGCGCAGGCTTTGAGGCTTTGAGTGTGAGTGAGTGTGTGAGTGAGTGTGTGTGTGAGTGTGTGTGTGAGAGTATGTGTGCCCACAGAGAGAAAAGGGGGGTATTGTATTAAGCGTATATTGTATTAAGCGTATATTGTATTAAGCGTATATGTATTAAGCGTATAATGTATTAAGCGTATATTGTATTAAGCATATATTGTATTAAGCGTATATTGTATTAAGCGTATATGTATTAAGCGTATATGTATTAAGCGTATATGTATTAAGCATATATTGTATTAAGCGTATATTGTATTAAGCGTATATGTATTAAGCGTATATTGTATTAAGCGTATATTGTATTAAGCGTATATGTATTAAGCGTATATGTATTAAGCGTATAATGTATTAAGCGTATATTGTATTAAGCATATATTGTATTAAGCGTATATTGTATTAAGCGTATATGTATTAAGCGTATATTGTATTAAGCGTATATGTATTAAGCGTATATTGTATTAAGCGTATATTGTATTAAGCGTATATTGTTTTAAGCGTATATGTATTAAGCGTATATTGTATTAAGCGTATATTGTATTAAGCGTATATGTATTAAGCGTATATTGTATTAAGCGTATATGTATTAAGCGTATATTGTATTAAGCGTATATGTATTAAGCGTATATGTATTAAGCGTATATTGTATTAAGCGTATATGTATTAAGCGTATATGTATTAAGCGTATAATGTATTAAGCGTATATTGTATTAAGCGTATATTGTATTAAGCGTATATGTATTAAGCGTATATTGTATTAAGCGTATATGTATTAAGCGTATATGTATTAAGCGTATATTGTATTAAGCGTATATTGTATTAAGCGTATATGTATTAAGTGTATATTGTATTAAGCGTATATTGTATTAAGTGTATATGTATTAAGCATCAGATGCACTGTCAGAACACACAAGCATGCACACACACCACACCTCAAACACCCCCCCAAACACCACACACACCCACACTTCAAACACCACACACACACACACACACACCTCAAACACCACACACACACACACACACACACACACACACACACACACACACACACACACACACACACACACACAGCTCATCCAGTTCACCTACAGAAAGGGAAGGTGTAGGTTGAGAGAGGGAGAGGGAGTGGTGGACAGGGAACAGTAAGAGGGAGTGAAGGATGCTCTGGGCTCAGATTTCATCTGCTCTTCCTCTGCGTCAGACTGCAGATATGCACGCTTAACATTACATCATAGCCACATCTCTCACACACACACACTTACTTCCTAAAGATAGTGTGTGTCTGGTGACTAATATCCATAATTTACTCTCACTTCTTGCCACACTGGCTTCACGTAGGTACTGTGCCAGTATACACATCACACCTGTACCGTGTGAAGACTGAGGACGGCGTACAAATCACACCTGTACCGTGTGAAGACTGAGGACAGCATACACATCACACCTGTAGCGTATGAAGACTGAGGACAGCATACACATCACACCTGTACCGTGTGAAGACTGAGGATGGCGTACAGATCACACCTGTACCGTGTGAAGACTGAGGACAGCGTACACATCACACCTGTACCGTGTGAAGACTGAGGACAGCGTACACATCACACCTGTACCATGTGAAGAATGTGGACAGCGTACACATCACACCTGCACCGTGTGAAGACTGAGGACAGCATACACATCACACCTGTACCGTGTGAAGAATGAGGACAGCGTACAGATCACACCTGTACCGTGTGAAGACTGAGGACAGCATACACATCACACCTGTACCGTGTGAAGACTGAGGACGGCATACACATTACACCTGTACCGTGTGAAGACTGAGGACAGCGTACACATCACACCTGTACCGTGTGAAGACTGAGGACAGCATACACATCACACCTGTACCGTGTGAAGACTGAGGACAGCATACACATCACACCTGTACCCTGTGAAGACTGAGGACAGCGTACACATCACACCTGTACCCTGTGAAGACTGAGGACGGCGTACAGATCACACCTGTACCGTGTGAAGACTGAGGACCGCATACACATCACACCTGTACCGTGTGAAGACTGAGGATGGCGTACAGATCACACCTGTACCGTGTGAAGACTGAGGACAGCGTACACATCACACCTGTACTGTGTGAAGACTGAGGACAGCATACACATCACACCTGTACCCTGTGAAGACTGAGGACGGCGTACACATCACACCTGTACCGTGTGAAGACTGAGGACGGCATACACATCACACCTGTACCGTGTGAAGACTGAGGACAGCGTACACATCACACCTGTAGCGTGTGAAGACTGAGGACAGCGTACACATCACACCTGTACCGTGTGAAGACTGAGGACAGCGTACACATCACACCTGTACCGTGTGAAGAATGTGGACAGCGTACACATCACACCTGTACCGTGTGAAGACTGAGGACAGCATACACATCACACCTGTACCGTGTGAAGAATGAGGACAGCGTACAGATCACACCTGTACCGTGTGAAGACTGAGGACAGCATACACATCACACCTGTACCGTGTGAAGACTGAGGACGGCATACACATTACACCTGTACCGTGTGAAGACTGAGGACAGCGTACACATCACACCTGTACCGTGTGAAGACTGAGGACAGCATACACATCACACCTGTACCGTGTGAAGACTGAGGACAGCATACACATCACACCTGTACCCTGTGAAGACTGAGGACAGCGTACACATCACACCTGTACCCTGTGAAGACTGAGGACGGCGTACAGATCACACCTGTACCGTGTGAAGACTGAGGACCGCATACACATCACACCTGTACCGTGTGAAGACTGAGGATGGCGTACAGATCACACCTGTACCGTGTGAAGACTGAGGACAGCGTACACATCACACCTGTACTGTGTGAAGACTGAGGACAGCATACACATCACACCTGTACCCTGTGAAGACTGAGGACGGCGTACACATCACACCTGTACCGTGTGAAGACTGAGGACGGCATACACATCACACCTGTACCGTGTGAAGACTGAGGACAGCGTACACATCACACCTGTAGCGTGTGAAGACTGAGGACAGCGTACACATCACACCTGTAGCGTGTGAAGACTGAGGACAGCGTACACATCACACCTGTACCGTGTGAAGACTGAGGACAGCGTACACATCACACCTGTACCATGTGAAGAATGTGGACAGCATACAGATCACACCTGTAGTGTGTGAAGACTGAGGACAGCGTACACATCACACCTGTACCGTGTGAAGACTGAGGACAGCGTACACATCACTCCTGTACCGTGTGAAGACTGAGGATGGCGTACAGATCACACCTGTACCGTGTGAAGACTGAGGACAGCGTACACATCACACCTGTACCATGTGAAGAATGTGGACAGCGTACACATCACACCTGTAGCGTATGAAGACTGAGGACAGCATACAGATCACACCTGTACCGTGTGAAGAATGTGGACAGCGTACAGATCACATCTGTACCGTATGAAGACTGAGGACAGCGTACAGATCACACCTGTACCGTGTGAAGACTGTGTATTACACATCACCTTCAGCCACATGGAACTCCAGGAAGATCCATAAATCACGGTGACCTTACTACTGACCGCTGCGACGTCCTGAGCTTAAATATACACATGGCTCATCTGACCCCACTCAGCAAGATCTAAATCAAAAAAGAACCACTACAAATAAAGACTACAAATAAAAACTAATCTGATCTACAAAACACATGTGAACAGCAAAGAAACTGCAGAAACGCAGCTAAAGTCCAAACCCCCAGATACGCAGCTCCAGACTCACCGGACGACTGTAGCTTAAAACAGGAGCTTTCTCCACACTTACTGGAGGCAATGTGGGTGATAAAAATAAAGACTTACCACCTTAATCAACAGACACTGTTTTCATTTGACACTTTATTCAGTAATGTAGCAAACTATGAGAATATACTAAAACATTAGCGTAGGCCTACGTTTGCTTAATTTTATGCAGTTTCTCTCAGTCACAATTTTCTAAATAAATTGTTTTATAAATAATTTTTTATATAATATACTTCTACAAATAACATTAGCTCATGTTAGCTACTAGCGTTCATGTAAACATGATCAATATTTAATAAATAGCCAGATGATGCATCTCCAGATATCTTATTAAAACTGGCCTGCTCTAACTGAACCCGAGAATGCGATGAGGCTGTTTAAACACGCGACCCCTGACGACCTTTCACCTCTTCAGGTTCAGACCAGTAAAGCCTGGTTCCAATTTCCAGCCTGAACAGTACTGACTAACTGGGCGGTGATGTTGGACACTGAAGCTGTCAATCAGCTGGGGCCACGCCCACGAAGTTAAAGGCGATAGAGGAAAAAGGAAAGTTCACACACTCGTTTTAATGTTATTTCTAGGGTACAACAGATTATTGGAAGGTAGCTGGAATATATAACATTCTTTGCAGAAATATTTACATTTAAAAAACAACTGTGCAGGGCCTTTACACATAACTGCTAAGCTTTTAAAATATTTGGAGCTTTATGAAGGGTTTGTGAAGGGCCTTTGTTTTGTGTGTACTCATAAGCTCATAAAAACAGTTACATGAAAGAACAGTTCCCAGCAGATGCAGTCAGTCTCTTCTGCCTGTCCACCACCCGATCCCCCCCTCCCTCTCTCTCACCTGAACGATGCTCTGCAGGTCTTGTACGTAGGTTTTCTCCGTTTCCAGCATCTCTTGAACCACTCTGTCCACGTAAGGGACTTTCCGCCCCTCCCCTGGATGACCGCCGTCCGCGTCCTCCTGATTCGTCGGCGCAGGCGTCCGTCTTCCCGTCTCCGCCTCCTCCAGCTGACGGGCGGGGACAAGCTCCAACCGGATGGCCCCGGAGTCTTGATCGCGCTCAGGGGTGGAAACCGCACGGCCCCCCAGCGAGGAGTGGCTGTCCTGGGAGGAGGCGGAGGAAGAGGTGGAGCCATAGCTGATTGGTCGTTCACTGCAGTGGGAGGAGTCTATGCTTTGCGAGGAACAGTATGTAAGGGCGGAGTTTCTGATAAACCGAGCGGGCGGCCCTAAGACCGCCCCTTCAACAACGGGGAGCTCCGGCAGCGGGAGTAAGACATCAGTGGAGAAAGGGTGCTATTCTGAGAGAGAGAGAGAGAGAGAGAGAGAGAGAGAGAGAGAGAGAGAGAGAGAGAACTAAAGTTAGTCCCACATATTTCTAGTTATTTAGTCCAAAGGTAAAGACACAAGGTGGTTTTCTGGACTGTCAACACTAACCTCACACTTACGTTCATGGTCTTTACCACCATGCAAACCATGAACATGTGTGGGGCCCCAGAGACCAGGGGACCCCTAGTGGCCCCAGAGACCAGGGGGCCCTAGTGGCCCCAGAGACCAGGGGGGCCCAGAGACCAGGGGGGCCCTAGTGGCCCCAGAGACCAGGGGATCCCTAGTGGCCCCAGAGACCAGGGAGGCCCTAGTGGCCCCAAAGAGCAGGGGGGCCCAGAGACCAGGGGGGCCCAAGAGACCAGGGGGCCCCTAGTGGCCCCAGAGACCAGGGGGCCTGGTGGCCACAAGCAGTTTGCTGATAATACTAATCAGGACTGTTGAGCACAACCATGAAACATTTGTGTCACAGCAGTGCCCACAAAAGAAAGAAAATGAAAAAAGAAACCAGGAGGGTTCATTCTGACTCCAGTAAGAAGGTCAGAAGTGTACAGAATGAGAAAATATTTCAGTTTCGAAAAAAATTTAATTGTCTTTAATTAGGGCCCCAGAAATGCCAAATCCACCCCTGCTGTAGCTGATATCTCATAGTTCAGTCATTCATTGAATACGTTCTTCTGAAAGGAAAAGAAGCCATTAGGCTCATTTTAGTGTTTAGTTAGAGGTGCAGGTACCGGCTGTTCTGGGGTCAGTTGAGCTCCGGTTGCATCTTTGCTAATTTGGTACCCACAATACACACAGTACCCAACAGTGGGTACCCACTGTAGGCTACACTCCATAGCATGAGCCATAACATAAGAGTGTAGACTACACACCAGAATATCATCTGATTGTCACTGTTTCTATCTTTAATTTAATATTTAGTATGTGGGTAAAACCATATGACACCACTCGGGTCTAGACCTCCACGTCCTCGTGGTTAGTTACAGCAGATGCCCCTCCGAGTGCTGTGTGAGAACAAAGGGCGCCACAGGAAGAATGGCAGCCCCAACGCACTGGGGAAAACCAAACTAAAACTTCCCAAACAAAACCAGAAAACAGGGAGGAACTTTAATGGCTAAGGGAAGCCTTCAGAGAGAGACAGACTTGAGAGGGGAAAACTGAAGAGGGGAGGGGACGTGTAAAAACACAGACACCCTCGCAGCACAGAAGTGAGGTGTAGCACGAGGGCTCACAGACCTCAATACCTGCAGTCACCATCTAGGAGCTTTGCTCAGAACTTTAGCAAAGACCCAGCACTGAGTGACTGGCTCACTGGGCTTATATAGATCTAGTCCAGCTGTTGGGCATCAAGCCTGATTAGTAGCGTGGTTGACTCAAGGCCTCCCTCTGGTGGCCGGAGGGAGCCTCGGCTTGCTGCAAACCCTTGCTTACATTCACAAGTCATCAGATGGATCAAACTGTAAAACAGCTATGAAATCAGCTGATAAGACAGTGGCTGAAAAATGAGGGTAGATAGAATAAGAACTGTCACACAATACATTTTAAGTGCAGAACATGGAGAATTATTGGAACAAGTACCAAATAAGATTTGGACTCAACAGCATACAGATGTAGGTTTAGTTCAATCAGCATGTGAAATACAAATACAAGTAAAACCCAATGCAAAGCTTCCATGGCAGAAACAGTATCCACTTAGTGCGGCAACTTATGAGGGAATAAGGCCACTATTGAAGGATTAGTAACAGCAGCAGTTCTAATTGAAACAAAAAGCCCTTGCAACACCCACTAAGAAAACTTAATTCATACAAGTGGCGATTAGTACATGATTTGCGTGCAATTAATGCAATAGTACAAGCTGAAACACCAGTAGTACCCGATCCACATACGCTGCTCTCAAATATACCACCAGACACTGTAATGAACTCCCAGACACAGGTAAGTGAGGATCCAGTTTCAAGAGTTTATTGGCACTGACAGGAATGGGTGCGAGGCGGATACGAGTAGCAGTCGTCAACGCAGGGGGGTTCGGACGAGGAGAGTCGAGGGCACTGTTCCCACTGCAAATCAGCAGGCATGTACCTGAGTAATCCAAGGGGCTAAGAACGAAGCGAAGTCTGAGGAGGAAGCAGAGGTCAAAAGCCAGAGGAATCAGATGGAACAACGAACACTCAGTATGCATGTAGGGATACAATACTTCACGAGTTGGAGGTGGGAAACTGGGATGTTATGAAGGTGTCTGGAATGAGAGACAGGTGTAGCTTATCAGTACTCAGGTGAGTCTGGGCAGGGAAAGGCTAGTGGGCTGGAACGATGCTGTCACAGACACCAAGCATTACACAGTGATAGATTTCTGTTCAGCTTTTATCAGCATACCATTACACAAACAGTGAAGACATTTGTTTGCATTGACCTATGAGGGTAAACAACATACATGTACTAGATTATCACAGGGGTACTGTGAAAGTCCAGCAGTGTTCAGTAGGGTAGTGGCAGCTGACTTACGTGACACTAAAGTAGAGAGCACCATCCTGCAATATGTAGATGATTTGTTCATTTGTAGAAAGACAAAGGAACAAAGCTAAAATGATTCAGTCACTGTACTGACAGCATTAGCAGAGAAGGGGCATAAAGTTAATAAAGATCAGCTACAGTAGTGTGCCACTGAGGTAGACTACTTAGGCAGACACCTAAAAGGGGGTGAAAGGTCTATCACACCATCCCACATTAAGGCAGTCAGAAATGCACCTAAACCCACAACAGTAGCAGACATGTTGACATGTTTAGGAATGGCTGGATACAGTAGACAGTGGATTTGTGAATTTGCCTTGAAAACTGCCCCATTAAGAAGACTCATATGTAGTGCAGGTCAACAGAACCTGAAAGGTCAATTAGTTTGACATGTTGAAGCAGATCAAGCCTTTGAGACTATCAAAACAGATTTATAAACAGAACCAGCTCTGGCAAATCTAGATTACTCTTTTAGTCTTTTCAGTTGTATGTAGCTGCTAGGAATGTCTATGCAAATGCAGTGTTAACTCAAGTAAATAACGGTCAGAATCAGCCCATTGTTTATTTTAATACACAGCTAGATAAAGCTGAACAGGGAATGCCGCCATGCTACCAGGGTTTAGCCGCAGCAGCCTATGCTTATGAAAAACAACATCTAGAACTATGGGACACAAAGCTGAACTATTTACTAGTCATGCATTGCACGCATTACTCACATCCCCGTCGTTTGTAATCACCAATGCTAGATGGACAGGCTATGATGTTATTCTATCAGCACCTGAATTAACAATATGTAGGTGTACGAGAGTGAATCCTGCAACAAGATTGGTTACTCCAGATGAGGGTATTGCACATGATTGTGAAGTAGAAACTACCAGCTTCTTGAAGCCAAGACAAGACTTCTTTAGTGAAGCATTACCATCTACTGACCAGGTTCTGTTTGTAGATGGGTCTTGTTTTAAAGGACCAGAGGGTAATTTAGTGGGATATTCAGTGATTCAGTATAAACCTGATGATGATGAATATGAGACCATCTTCAAGACGAGTGTTCCACAGCCCTGCTCAGCACAGTTAGCAGAAATAAAGGCATTGACAAGTGCTTGTCAGGTAACAAAGGGAAAACAATTAACTGTATATACAGATTCCACATACGTTTATGGTGTTTGTCATATACAGCTCAGTCTGGGCACAAGGAGGGTTTGGTAGGGCAGATGGAACCCAGATTAGTCATGGACAGGCCACATCTGATTAAAGAATTACAAGCATCAGCGAGTGTGTATGAACAGATAATTGGGGGAAAAGGGGGCGGTTCCATGAACTTTGGTACGGGCCGCATGGTCTGTATGTAGCCCCAGTGACCTTATTGAAAAGGGGGCGGTTCCATGGTCTTTGGTACAGGCCGCATGGTCTGTATGTAGCTCCAGTGACCTTATTGAAAAGGGGGCGGTTCCATGGTCTTTGGTACGGGCCGCATGGTCTGTATGTAGCCCCAGTGACCTTATTGAAAAGGGGGCGGTTCCATGGTCTTTGGTACGGGCCGCATAGTCTGTATGTAGCTCCAGTGACCTTATTGAATATACTGATACATGACGCTCATGGGCCGACACACGTGCACAGGAAGGAGGTAATAAGGAAAGTTAAACAAGATTAGTGGTCTCCTTATTTAGAGCACTGTTAAACTAACTGTGCAGTATGTGTTGAATACATTTGTAGAAAGTGGCAGGTCCATTAGGGCATATTCCCACCCCAGATGGTCCATTTAGACACATAGTGATGGATTATGCAGATATGGTGAAACCTTTTGGAAAGTTCAGCTACATTTTGTAGGTAGTTGATGTCTTCAGTCGTTGGGTAGAAGCACAAGCTACAGCAAAAGAAGACGTAATATCAGCAACTAAGTTTCTAATATGAGACGTCATACCCAGATTTGGTATGCCTGATAAAATTAGTTCAGACAATGGCCAACACTTTGTTAATAAAGTGATCAATACTATAGCATAAGCACTTAGAGTGAAGTGCAGACTAGTACGTGTCTATTATCCTCAATCACAGGGTATAGCTGAGCGTCTAAATGGTATTCTGTAAGCTAAGATTGCTAAGTTATGTGCGGATAGCAAACAAAACATTTATTGGCTAAATGCCTTACCATTAGCTTTAATGAGTATGAGAATGACAACTAACCGCAACATCCATCTCATTCCACATGAAATGCTCACGGGACGTCCCGTGCCTTTTACTTATTTAAGGGGACCAACTAAACCTTGAACAACTACAAGGTGAACCGGGGGAGTATGCAAAGTGCCTCACAAAAATTCACAAGGAAATCTTCACTCAAGTAAATGTGCAACTGAGGGGCGTAATCAAGAAATTGAAGACAGACTGAAAGAAATACTACCCGGAGATTATGTGTATGTAAAAACTTTCAAGAGAAGTTGGCAGGAACCCAGACGTGAAGGACCTTATATAGTGGTGTTAGCAACACCCACCGCTATAAAGGTGGAGGGATGTCGAGTCTGGATTCATATGAATCACTGCTCTAGGGCCCTGGATTTACTGAAACCAGTGCAACATACAGAAACACAACCACAAGCTCCACTGCCGGACAAGGGACTAGACAATAAAGCTGATGAGACAGAGCCTAGCGCAACTTCCAGACCAGTGACACGCAGTATAACGCGACAAACACCACCTGCTAGACCACTTACAGCCCGTGAGGATCTCAATTGAGAGTCTTGACTACAGATGGTAAACAGTCATTCAGACTCCAACGCAAATAACACAGTAGGGATGAGAGTCTAGCGCCACCAATACTGTCTCCATTGAACATCCTGCGATGACTGGATCACAGGTACATCAAGGACTAACTAGTCAATCATGAAGTTTCCAAGGAACATTGATGGACTGGATTGGGTGAGAAGAATGAACTGCATATTGTTTCTATTGGTTTATATAATTGTTTCTATTTGGTTTTCACACAGAAGGAACCCAGTTGGTTGTGATAACATGTCAGGCTGTGATAATTTCACTGTTATAGCGGGCTTGAATCACACGAGTGCTCTTAACTACACCAACAAGACAGCTACCCAGAGGTGTGTACGTCGCAAACACAGCGTTGCCTCCTCCATGCAAAGGATGTATACTGCATTTACACATCCAGATAATGTGTGATTATCATACGTTAGTTACACAGCTCGTACCATTACAAAAGATAGTTGCATTGCATGCGCTAAAAAGGGAAAATCAAGCCAATCATTTTGCCTCTTCGATTTAACTCCTCCACATGCATTAGGGGAATGCCATGCGCCTTCTGGTGTCTGATGTATAAAAGCTGCACCCGTTATGCTTCAATAAGTAGGCCAGAATGCAGGCACTTCCTGAACAGGTATAATAGTATCCTTTCACCCGTCAATGTTATATTGTAGGAGGTAATGAAACTAACATAAAGGCAGAATGGTTAAACACGACAATATTTCCAGATTGTTTTTATAGTACGGGAGGAACAGGTCCAAAGATGGGAAATCTTTCAGGGAAATGTGAAAGAATTTGGATTCAGACCATGCCCCTAGCCGTGTGAACAGTATAAATGCTACCCTCAACTACTTTGATAATGCAACTGGTGAAATTACATACTTGAGAATTTTGCCTAGTCATGCCCTAATCACCACTTATTGGGACAGTGTAGTGGTTCCTGATGTTTATTGGGACAGTGTAGTGGTTCCTGATGTTTATTGGGACAGTGTAGTGGTTCCTGATGTTTATTGGGTATGTGGACATAAGAGATTATATGTGACCCTGGCAGCCAAATGGACAGGTTTATGTGCCAAAGTTATGCTATTAGCGCGATGTTCTGTGATTCCAGTACGAGAACCAGCATTAACGGAAACTCATCGTTATGCTCAACAAACACATCATCACATTGAAAAGTGTGCTGTAGTACCAGAAGGTTTCGATGATAAAGTTCACCTTGATGCTATCAGAGTTCCTAGGGGGGTTCCAAATGAATTCAAGCCCAGGGATCAAATTGCAGCGGGATTTGAATAAGCACTTTTGTGGTGGGTTATGATAAATAAAAATGTAGATTGGATAAATTACATATATTATAACCAGCAGCGTTTTACTAATTATACTCATGATGCATTATTGGATGTGGCTGAACAATTAGAAGCTACTTCATTAATGAACTGGCAGAATCGGGCTCCCCCCACGAGTCACATGGTACAGCCTGCCGTGTGCAGGGGCGTTCACCCATGTTTGTAGCCACACCCCCGTGAAGGCGCGCACCTGCACGGGATTACGTGTTAATGTGTGTCTGTCTATCTAAACCCCCATCAGTGCGTGCCTCACCGTCGGTCATTGTTAGTCTGCTGTTATGTTAAACACGCATGTAGTCCTTGTTAAGTGTTATTGTGTTGTGTTAATTAAGTCGTGTCTTTTGTTAATATTGTATGAGTGCCACCAGTGTTGTTTGTGTTTTTCGTTAATAAATGTTTCACCTTATCGAGGGAGTCTGTGTGTCCTGCTCCACGCCCATCGGCACTCGGGCCACCAGATTCGTTACAGTTATTAGCAGAAAAGGGGGGTGTTTGTGTTCTGTTTGGAGAATCCTGCTGCACATTTATTCCTAATAATAATAATAATAATAATAATAATAATAATATCACAATCATAATAATAATATTACAGCTCCCAACGGCTCCATAACGAGAGCTGTATCCAAATTGAAGCCGTTTAAACATGAATTAGCTGAGAATTCGTTTGTTGATTATATTGTTACTGGATGGTTCGAGTCAATGTTGGGCCGATGAAAACAAGTCATTATGTCAGCACTGACTAGTGTGGTAGGGGAATTGCTCTGTTAGCGTTATGCGGCTGCTGCGTTATTCCTTGTGCTAGAGGTTTGATCGTAAGGGCAGTTGATAAATCTGTTTCTTCCCAAATGTGTACTGGATATCCACAGTTAACCATCTCTACATTACCCTGGGAAATTACGGCTGTATGTGAGACACAAACTGACACATCTGGATGGTGCTAACTGGGGTTAGGTAACACATTTTAGATTGAGGGTGACATTACAGCTTTAGTTCATCACTGAGCGTATGCCGGTTCTTAGTCTCCCCTTCCAAATAGTGGTCCATTTGAGATACTTGATGATAAAGTTGGTTGGCAAAATGAGGTCGTCTCAGCTGGGGGCTTGGGCTTGTTAGATTCCCAGACTTCATCACCAGGGGTGATGTGTTTTATAAATAGTTGGCAATTCAACGGATGGGTAATTTACTTCTATTTTTAGAAGTTTTGTAATATAAACTTGAATATCCCGACCTGCTGTGTCACCTATATGGCATCAGCTCCTGGTGCATAGGAGATGACTGAGAATGTGTGGGGATGGTCCCTAGGTAGGCTGGACAGCCAATGACAGGTAAGATCCTGGCCTGAGTACAGGACAACCTAAGGCAGGCGCAGTCACATGACCTGCCACACCCACATGCCTTTAATCATCGGTGATTTGTTGAAGGGGGAAATGCGGGAGAATGACGGACAGCGGATGGTTTGTTTACTCGTACGCTACACTATGCATGATCATTCAATACCCCACCAGTACATTTGTCATTTTATACTGTTTTCTTTACTGACTTGGATTTCAGTATTTAATCAGTATTAACTAATAAATATAGTATATATTAGTTGTAACTGCATACAGCAAGAGAACCTTCCTGACTTCATAGATGGTAAGGATTGTATTAAGCTTGCATACAGTAGTTCATATCAATATGTTAGTTACTCACAGTATTAGTAATATTATGAAGTGTAATAACTAGAAGCAACAACTCAACTATCCTGCCTCATGTCTGACGATTAGATATGAGCTCTGCTGGAGGAGACAGACACCTGGGACACAAAGTACAGGTAAGAAGGAATGAAAGGTTGGGGAAAGTCAATTAACCCACACTGTTAAGTATATAAACAAACTATTAAACACTATATCATTAAAAGTATAGTCAATTAACCCACACTGTTAAATACATAAACACTCTACTAAACACTGTATCATTAAAAGTATAGTCAATTAAGCCACATTATTAAGTATATAAACAAACTATTAAACACTACATCATTAAAAGTATAGTCAAATAAACCACATTATTAAGTATATAAACAAACTATTAAACACTATATCATTAAAAGTATAGTCAATTATCCCACACTATTAAGTATATAAACAAACTATTAAGCACTATATCATTAAAAGTATAGTCAATTAACCCACAATATTAAATACATAATCAAACTATTAAACACTATATCATTAAAAGTATAGTCAATTAACCCACACTATTAAATACATAAACACTCTACTAAACACTATATCATTAAAAGTATAGTCAATTAACCCACACTATTAAATACATAATTAAACTATTAAACACTACATCATTAAAAGTATAGTCATTTAACCCACACTATTAAATACATAATCAAACTATTAAACACTACATAATTAAAAGTAGTCAATTAACCCACACTGTTAAATTCATAATCAAACTATTAAACACCACATCATTAAAAGTATAGTCAATTAACCCACACTATTAGAAACATAATCAAACTATTAAACATGACATCATTAAAAGTATCGTCAGTTAACCCACACTATTAAATACATAATCAAACTACTAAACACTATATCATTAAAAGTATAGTCAATTAACCCACACTATTAAGTATATAAACACGCTACTAAACACTATATCATTAAAAGTATAGTCAATTAACCCACACTATTAAGTATAGAAACAAACTATTAAATACTATATCATTAAAAGTATAGTCAATTAACCCACACTATTAAGTATATAAACACGCTACTAAACACTATATCATTAAAAGTATAGTCAATTAACCCACACTATTAAGTATATAAACACGCTACTAAACACTATATCATTAAAAGTATAGTCAATTAACCCACACTATTAAGTATATAAACACGCTATTAAACACTATATCATTAAAAGTATAGTCAATTAACCCACACTATTAAGTATATAAACAAACTATTAAACACTATATCATTAAAAGTATAGTCAATTAACCCACACTATTAAGTAAAGAAACAAACTATTAAACACTACATCATTAAAAGTGTATCGTTGATAGGCTGCAAACAAAAAGGCTGACTATAATGGGTTCATGACAAAATTCATGAAAGGGAGGAAATGAGGTAATAAAATGATATTGTAAGCAGAAAAATCTGGATGGTTCAGAATAAACTGGCTTCATGCAGGAAAGGCCTCTGTAGGCTTCAGTGTAAATCCTCAGGAGGCCTCTGACAGGCCTCTAGGGGCCACAGTCGAGGGAGAGCCTTGCTTCAAGGACGGGACATCTGGCCAAGCACCGCAAGAACCAATACGGGCAGCCGGTGATAGAGATATAGATATAGATCACGTTTAAAAAAAATAGATGAAGTTCAGGATGAACCTGATGGTACCAAGAAGTGGTTGGTATAAGTGCTGAATATCAATTTGCATACATTGAATAATGTTTGGTTTGGAGAACAATAGTGGAACCTGGACAAGCTTTTATGAAATAATAAACATGGTTATGAAGAAAATGTATAAAGGTGTGCCCACCTGAGACTGTTAGACATTCTCCATACAATGCCTCGCTTGTAACACTGAGCTCAGAATAAAGACGGGACCGGCTCTTCTCTTGAGTTAATTCCAGAGTCTGCATCTTTATTTCTATTTAGTGTGTATTGAATTTAGGAAGATCTAGGAACGACAACAGGAATGGTGATGTTTTCCTGTAGTTAGTAATGGCCTGAATGCCCTCCCACATGTGCCGTGTGTCATCACTGTCTCTGAAGTGTCCACGGATCCTCTGTGCGTGTGTATGCTTTGCCTCCCTGAACACACACGACAGTTTGCCTCTCGCTTTTCTAAGAGCCTCCTTGTGACCTTCTCTGAAGGCTGAGTCACGGCTCCTCAGTAGCATGTGCACCTCAGCAGTCATCCATGGCTTCTGATTGGGGCGTGTGACGATCGTCTTGGAGACAGTAACATCATCAATGCACTTGCTGATGTAACCAGTCACTGATACTGTAACTCCTCCAGGTTAAAAGTAGCAGCCTCCTAGAACGTGATCCATGTCGTCTGCTCAAAACAGTCCTTAAGAGCAGAGATGGCTCCTGCTGGCCAGGTTCTCACCTGCTTCAGAAGCGGTTTCGGGCGTCTGACTATCGGTCTATATGCAGGAATCAACATTACAGATGTGATCAGAGTATCCGAGGTGGACGCGGGGCTCCGCCAGATACCCACCGGAGATGTTTGTGTAAACGAGATCCAGCGCGTTCGCTCCTCTTGTTGCAAAGTTCACATGTTGGTGGAATTTAGGCAGTACTGACTTGAGATTTGCATGGTTGAAGTGTCCGGTGACAATAAACAGTCCGTCTGGATGAACGTTCTGCAGTTCACTGATCGCTCCATACAGCTCCTGGAGAGCCTCTCGTGTGATTATAAACACGGAGGTGAATGCCCGCGGTAAATAAAATGTTCTGCATCTGACAATAAACTCCACCAGCGGTGAGGAGTACTTAACGACAAGCACAGAGTTTTACGCCAGGACTCACTGATATAGACGCCGGAGACTGCGTTGTCTCCATCGGCACGGATTGAATGGCGGCGTCTGGAATACTGAGCCACGTTTCAGTAAAGACTAAAACACAGCCGTCTCTGAACTCTCGCTGTGTAGTCTGCTGGAGTTTGATGCAGTCCAGTTTATTTATCAAGGAGCAGACATTTGAGAGGAACGGAGACGGTAGAGCTGGTCTGCTAGGATTAGCTTTTAGCCTAGCACGGACCCCCGCTCGCTCCCCCACTTCTGCTTCCTTGCTCACCGCTTGCAGCGTCTCCTCCTCCGGCATTCGGACTCGGGCGACGCCGTGGTCTGCAGGCCTGGTTCCCATAGCAACCCGAGCACAGCGCGTCTGGACACGCCGTGGTCCAGGTGAGTGTATATCTAATAAGTTGGTGTCTTAGGTTTAGCAGGCTCTGGTGGTGGTGGACATGGAGGTTGGTTGTTACCATGTATTTGTGGTTTACAATGCTGGAAAAGAGAGAGAGGGTGTGCACTAATAGTGTTTATTTAACTAAAGATCATAATGTCTACAGAGACTGAGGACGTGTTATATGCTGTTTGAAGTGGTTTTAATGTGTGAAATTGAATGTTTGCGTGTGTGTGTGTGTGTGTGTGTGTGTGTGTGTGTGTGTGTGTCTATAAGATTCCCCATCAGAGGAGGGTACAATCCACAGGAATCTCAGAATTTACACGTGGTTTTGCGTCAAGGACGGAGTGCAGGATTCACCACACCAAGAGCACAGGACACCTGAAAAGTTTAGTGTGCTCAGTTTCTTAGTAAAACTTGTGAAAATAGGTTTGGTAGGATTCTAATGCTCCTCAAACATTAATCAACAGTCCTGTTCATTAACACTGGACTAGACTTCAGTACCAGGCTGAAACAGCGTTAGCTACCACTCAGTCAGCAAACAACTATTAAACGAGAACGACTCCCAGCTCACCAACCTCCACCATCTGTTCTATGCCCCCGCAAATACAGGAAGCCCCGCCCCTCAAATACAGTAAGCCCCGCCCCAGGCTAAACCAATATCTCAGGCAGGTGGCTCTACAGAAGAACAATAAACTCAGCCTCAGTATATTACAATAATTAACAGTCAGTCCTGTGCACAGGTCAATGGCCATTACATCAACACGATCACCGATCACTCTGCATGTGTTCTTCTTTGGCAGCTCCTTTGCCCTCGTACGGCCGTGGACCCTTCTGACCTGCACAAGGGTTGGAGCTGCTCCAGCTTCTACTCGTCTGGAACCAGGAGCTCAGGTAGGTCTACTTCTCTGACTCACTGGTGTTGTATCAGGTGTGTCTACTGTCTCTACAGGCAGGTGACATGGTGATGGCAGGTCTCTGACTTCATCACAGGGTGGCTGTGGGTGTGTCTGCATGTCCACGTCTGTGTGTGTGTGTGTGTGTATGTGTGTGTGTGTATGTGTGTGTGTGTGTGTGTGTGTGTGTGTGTGTGTGTGTGTGTATGTGTGTGCGTGTGTATATGTATGTGAATGTGTGTGCGTGTGTATATGTATGTGTATGTGTGTGCGTGTGTATATGTATGTGTATGTGCACACACACACACACACACACACACACGCATGAATACTCGCACACATACATACATACACACATACATATATAAATAAATTCATTTAATAAAAGTAACATTAAAACAACTCAGGTTATTCCGAATAGTCATCCACATCCATTATATGCACACACACACAGACACACACAGACACACACACACACACACACACACCTGGGTTGGGTTGTAGGTATTCTGTAGTTTTGGTCATAATGTCCAGCACTGCTCTGCTTGTTGTGTCCACTTTCTGCACACACACACACACACACACACAATCAACATTTTACACAAAGACACACACCTATACCTACCAGAAGAGAAAACTGATTTATCAGCACTGTTCAGGCACTGTGTGATGGAGAGACATGCATGTCATCACCCCAGACACAGAGCTCTATCGTTGTCATAGCAACAGGACGAAATCAGACGAAAACAGCTCAGGCTGGCATTGGGCAGGAGGCAGTGTAAACAAATAAACACGACTTCTAACACACAGACAGCTACAGTGGGGTCTGTATCTACACTACACAGACAGCTACAGTGGGGTCTGTATCTACACTACACAGACAGCTACAGTGGGGTCTGTATCTATACTACACAGACAGCTACAGTGGGGTCTGTATCTATACTACACAGACAGTTACAGTGGGGTCTGTATCTATACTACACAGACAGTTACAGTGGGGTCTGTATCTATACTACACAGACAGTTACAGTGGGGTCTGTATCTATACTACACAGACAGCTACAGTGGGGTCTGTATCTATACTACACAGACAGCTAAAGTGGGGTCTGTATCTATACTACACAGACAGCTACAGTGGGGTCTGTAACTATACTACACAGACAGCTACAGTGGGGTCTGTATCTATACTACACAGACAGCTACAGTGGGGTCTGTATCTATACTACACAGACAGCTACAGTGGGGTCTGTACCTATACTACACAGACAGCTACAGTGGGGTCTGTAACTATACTACACAGACAGCTACAGTGGGGTCTGTATCTATACTACACAGACAGCTACAGTGGGGTCTGTATCTATACTACACAGACAGCTACAGTGGGGTCTCTATCTATACTACACACACAGCTACAGTGGGGTCTCTATCTATACTACACACACAGCTACAGTGGGGTCTCTATCTATACTACACACACAGCTACAGTGGGGTCTCTATCTATACTACACAGACAGTTACAGTGGGGTCTGTATCTATACTACACAGACAGCTACAGTGGGGTCTCTATCTATACTACACAGACAGTTACAGTGAGGTCTCTATTTATGCTACACAGACATCTACAGTGGGGTCTGTATCTATACTACACAGACAGTTACAGTGGGGTCTGTATCTATACTACACAGACAGTTACAGTGGGGTCTGTATCTATACTACACAGACAGTTACAGTGGGGTCTCTATCTATACTACACAGACAGTTACAGTGGGGTCTCTATCTATACTACACAGACAGCTACAGTGGGGTCTGTATCTACACTACACAGACAGCTACAGTGGGCTCTCTATCTACACTACACAGACAGCTACAGTGGGCTCTCTATCTACACTACACAGACAGCTACAGTGGGGTCTCTATCTACACTACACAGACAGCTACAGTGGGGTCTCTATCTATACTACACAGACAGCTACAGTGGGGTCTGTATCTATACTACACACACAGCTACAGTGGGGTCTCTATCTATACTACACAGACAGCTACAGTGGGGTCTGTATCTATACTACACAGACAGCTACAGTGGGCTCTCTATCTACACTACACAGACAGCTACAGTGGGGTCTCTATCTACACTACACGGACAGCTACAGTGGGGTGTCTATCTACACTACACAGACAGCTACAGTGGGGTGTCTATCTATACTACACAGACAGCTACAGTGGGGTCTCTATCTATACTCCACACACAGCTACAGTGGGGTCTCTATCTATACTACACACACAGCTACAGTGGGGTCTCTATCTATACTACACACACAGCTACAGTGGGGTCTCTATCTATACTACACACACAGCTACAGTGGGTTCTCTATCTATACTACACACACAGCTACAGTGGGGTCTCTATCTATACTACACACACAGCTACAGTGGGGTCTCTATCTATACTACACACACAGCTACAGTGGGGTCTCTATCTATACTACACACACAGCTACAGTGGGGTCTCTTTCTATACTACACACAGCTACAGTGGGGTCTCTATCTATACTACACAGACAGTTACAGTGAGGTCTCTATTTATGCTACACAGACATCTACAGTGGGGTCTGTATCTATACTACACAGAAAGTTACAGTGGGGTCTGTATCTATACTACACAGACAGCTACAGTGGGGTCTCTATCTATACTACACACACAGCTACAGTGGGGTCTCTATCTATACTACACACACAGCTACAGTGGGGTCTCTATCTATACTACACACACAGCTACAGTGGGGTCTCTATCTATACTACACACACAGCTACAGTGGGGTCTCTATCTATACTACACACACAGCTACAGTGGGGTCTCTATCTATACTACACACACAGCTACAGTGGGGTCTCTTTCTATACTACACACAGCTACAGTGGGGTCTCTATCTATACTACACAGACAGTTACAGTGAGGTCTCTATTTATGCTACACAGACATCTACAGTGGGGTCTGTATCTATACTACACAGAAAGTTACAGTGGGGTCTGTATCTATACTACACAGACAGCTACAGTGGGGTCTCTAGCTATACTACACAGACAGTTACAGTGGGGTCTGTATCTGTACTACACAGACAGTTACAGTGGGGTCTCTATCTATACTACACAGACAGTTACAGTGGGGTCTGTATCTATACTACACACACAGCTACAATGGGGTCTCTATCTATACTACACACACAGCTACAGTGGGGTCTCTATACTACTACACAGACAGCTACAGTTGGGTCTGTATCACTCTGTTCCTGCCTAACTGGTCTTTGCTCTGGATATATAGACATTATTCACCTTCTATATTTTTGGATATATAGAGATTATTCACCTTCTCCATTTGTGGATATATAGAGATTATTCACGTTCTCCATTTCTGGATATACAGAGATTATTCACCTTCTCCATTTCTGCATATACAGACATTATTCACCTTCTCCATTTCTGGATATACACACATTATTCACCTTCTCCATTTCTGGATATACAGACATTATTCACCTTCTCTATTTCTGGATATACAGAGATTATTCACCTTCTCCATTTCTGGATATACAGAGATTATTCACCTTCTCCATTTCTGGATATACAGAGATTATTCACCTTCTTCATTTCTTTGAAGTAATCAAGTTTGGTGCCTTCTGCTCCTCCAACCTTCTCACTTACGTTCTGTGAGAGAACACACATGAAAACACACACACAACATATAACATGATATACAGATCACAGGCAGTGGTAGTGGTATCTGACTAGTAATCAGAAGGTTGCTGGTTCAGGTCACATCACTGCCAGTTTGCTACTGTTGGGCCCCTGAGCAAGACCCTTAACCCTCAGTTACTCAAGTTGTACTCAGTCATGATTGTAAGTCGCTTTGGATAAAAGTGTCAGGTAAATGTAATGCATATGACCTTTTTAATTTGACACTTCGTTAGCATATTTGCTGAGCCATTTTTTCAGAAACCAAAGTACAAACAGGGAGATATAAATAAAACAATAAATATATAATATATAAACAAACCACATAAATAAAAAGGAGACTCACCCCCACAGTCCAACACAAGCATTTTACTGTATTTGTATGAGTGTGTGCTTGACAAAGAGTGGGACCAGTTTCTATATCATCAGATAGAAAATACTGCCTGCCTGCTTGCCTGCGCCAACACACGCTTGACCTTTAGCCAGAAGACATGCATCAGATAAATTTTTGTTCCTTTTCTTACTTTAACACATACAGTTTGGTGTCCTGCTACTGCAGTGTGATTACAGTTGGGTGTCCTGCTACTGCAGTGTGATTACAGTTGGGTGTCCTGCTACTGCAGTGGGTTAATGCCAAACTCTCCCAAGAGTGTATTAGCTTGAAACAGCATGTAACATGAAACAAAACACTTCATCAAACAGGAAGTAGAGACCATTTCCAACTCAATCAGTTTCTCTCTCTGCCCTTCACATCTACCTTTCTCATTTACACACACACACACACACACACACACACACACACACACACACACACACACACACACACACACACACACTCTGTAACCTTATGTTATTCTTACCCACCAATCACTCATTCAGATAGTTCATGCAGTCCCACTTGTCAAACATACAGCACTGTGTCTCCTTAAACTGTAGTCTACTAGACCACAGAATGCTCAGTGGACCGGGTTCATGTAACTCTACTCACAGACAATGTCTGTCTTTAAGAGCACTATTTTCAAATGTTTAAATTAAGTGTGTTTAATTTAATCTAAACCTGCTCCAACTTTAAACAATCACATCTACATCTATCTAACCATATATCTACTGCACCATATATCTACTACACCATAATCTACTGCACCATATATCTACTGCACCATATATCTACTGCACCATATATCTACTACACCATAATCTACTACACCATAATCTACTGCACCATATATCTACTACACCATTATCTACTACACCATAATGTACTACACCATTATCTACTGCACCACATATCTACTACACCATTATCTACTGCACCATATATCTACTACACCATAATCTACTACACCATTATCTACTGCACCATATATCTACTACACCATATATCTACTACACCATTATCTACTGCACCATATATCTACTACACCATTATCTACTACACCATTATCTACTACACCATTATCTACTGCACCATATATCTACTACACCATTATCTACTACACCATAATCTACTGCACCATATATCTACTGCACCATATATCTACTGCACCATTATCTACTGCACCATTATCTACTGCACCATAAATCTACTACACCATAATCTACTACACCATAATCTACTGCACCATATATCTACTACACCATTATCTACTACACCATTATCTACTACACCATTATCTACTGCACCATATATCTACTACACCATAATCTACTACACCATTATCTACTGCACCATATATCTACTACACCATATATCTACTACACCATAATCTACTACACCATTATCTACTACACCATTATCTACTGCACCATATATCTACTACACCATAATCTACTACACCATAATCTACTGCACAATTATCTACTGCACCATATATCTACTGCACCGTATATTTACTACACAATTTGTTTTCCATAATGTCTTTTCCATTACCTACATCTTATATTTCATAAACTTTGAAGTATAACTATTAATGCAATCCATTGCAGTGATGTAATCATTATAACTTTAAACATGGCAGTTGGGAAAAGCTTTAAAAGCCTTGCTTGATTAACGATGTTCCTAATTTAGCAAATTTTGTTTTATTTAAACATTTTACAAACATGTGCACCCTTCACTCCCCACTCTGTATGGATAATGCACGAGGTCCATATTGATCATATTTCTGTTTTTCTGAAGACAGAGTGTGAGCGCGTGCACGGAGCTACCGCGCGCCTCTCCCGTCGTGGAGACACAAGTGTCCTGTCTTCCTCCCGGCTGAGAAACCAGTTACGGGACATTTTATTTGTCCAGTAGTTAAAGCGAGTGTTACGGTATCTATTACGGATTGGTGCGGAAACACAGATTTCCAAATTCGTAATAAAGTGTAAGGGATTGTTGCTAAAGCTTCAGAGCTAATAGAATTAACTTGGGTTATGCTCAGAGAACTATCACAGATTCCTGTCCTCCAGGGCACCAGTTCTCTGATGTACACTGATGACACCTTTGTATGGGCATGTTTTATAGTTTCATAACGACACAAGCAGGCCTACGCTGTTAGACTGTACAAACGTTGAGATGATGGAGTTTAGCAGGTAATCATATTACAGACGTGCCAAAAACACATTATGAAACATTATCTTTTTACACTAACTTCCACCTGAAGTCCACATTTCTCGTTAGACTACCAGATAACAGTAATAACCAGTACGCTACCACGACAGGCCCGGTGCTCTGCTATTATAACAGGCCTGGTTAAGAAGAATTGATCTGTTTATTCTAATGGTGGTTTCCACCCAGTAGATCTATAACGCTATAACACGCTAAAAGCGCACTGGCTCTTGATGCTCAGCTCCGTAAGCTAACAGACTCGGATGCGTTATTTCTCTACAGCGGTGTTTGTAAGCGGGGATGGTCTCCGCCCTCGCTGTGCGCTGCCGGTCCCGTTTCCGACACTGAAAGAACAGATTCGGCTCTCACCTGCGTTGCTTTGTGAAACTGCTTTTTCAGCCCTACCACGGACATCGCCTCTGAGGTGCTGCTCTGGAAATGGAGCGGATAAAACGACCCGCTGTTGTCGCACAGCGATGTCGGTGAGACTCGCCAGCTGACGTCGTTGACTCGACGGGTGTCGTAGCATCTACCGTGACGTCACGGTTCACGGACACGCCCTACACAGGAGCTGGTGCGCTGATGTGAGCCACAGGACCAGCGGCACATCGCTGCTGTGGAGGTTACAGACTCAAATGGGCTCTCAGAACCGACAGTGTAGGCGAGGTAACGATTCTACCATCGTGACGGTGTCCCACAACGCTGAGTTCAGGACCTCGGACAGCGAAACGCTGTGACCTCACTGCACCGCACACGCATAACAGAAAAAACACAGCAACCTTACACAGCCCATGTTATACTATACTACACACAGGCCATACTATACTCCACCACACAACCCATGTTATACTACAAAACCCATGCTACACTATACTATACTACACACAACCCATACTACACTATACTACACCACACACAGCCCATACTACACCACACATAACCCATACTACACTATACTATATCACACACAGCCCATATTATACTATACTACACCACACACAGCCCATACTATACTATACTGCACCACACACAACCTATATACCACATACAATCTATACTACACTATACTACACCACACAGCCCATACTACACTATACAACACCACACACAGCCCATATTATACTATACTACACCACACACAGCCCATACTATACTATACACCACACACAGCCCATATTATACTATACTACACCACACACAGCCCATACTATACTATACACCACACACAACCCATTCTACACTATACTACACCACACACAGCCCATACTGCACCACACATAACCCATACTACACTATACTACACCACACACAGCTCATACTACACTATACTATACCATACCACACACAGCCCATATTATACTACACCACACTATACTGCGCCACACACAACCTATATTATACCACACACAGTCCATACTACACTATACTACACCACACACAGCCCATACTACACCACACATAACCCATACTACACTATACTACACCACACACAGCCCATACTACACTATACTATACCACACACAGCCCATATTATACTACACCACACTATACTGCACCACACACAACCTATATTATACCACACACAGTCCATACTACACTATACTATACCACACACAGCCCATATTATACTACACCACACTATACTGCACCACACACAACCTATATTATACCACACACAGTCCATACTACACTATACTACACCACACACAGCCCATACTACACCACACAACCCATACTACACTAGACTACACCACACACAGGCCATACTACACCACACATAACCCATACTACACTATACTATACCACACACAGCCCATATTATACTACACCACACACAGCCCATACTATACTATACCACACACAACCCATACTACACTATACTACACCACACACAGCCCATACTACACCACACATAACCCATACTACACTATACTACACCACACAGCCCATACACTATACTATACCACACACAGCCCATATTATACTACACCACACTATACTGCACCACACACAACCTATTATACCACACAGTCCATACTACACTATACTACACCACACAGCCCATACTACACCACACATAACCCATACTACACTATACTACACCACACACAGCCCATACTACTCTATACTATACCACACACAGCCCATATTATACTACACCACACTATACTGCACCACACACAACCTATATTATACCACACACAGTCCATACACTATACTACACCACACATAACCCATACTACACTAGACTACACCACACACAGCCCATACTACACCACACATAACCCATACTACACTATACTATACCACACACAGCCATATTATACTATACACCACACACAGCCCATACTATACTATACTACACCACACACAACCTATATTATACCACACACAATCTATACTACACTATACTACCACACAGCCCATACTACACTATACTTTACCACACACAGCCCATACTACACTATACAACACCACACACAACTCATACTATACTATACTACACACAACCCATACTATACTACACTATACTACACACAACGCAAACTATAATACACTATACTACACTAAACTACACACAACCCATAAAATACTCAACCCTTACTACAGTATACCACTACACATAACCCATAATATACACACTCATACTACACTATACACAACCGATAATACACACAATCTTTTCTACACTATAGTACACTACACATAACCCATAATATACACAACCCATATTACTCTATACACTACACACAAACCATAATATACACAATCCATTCTTCACTATATTACACTACACACAACCCATAATATATATAACTCATACTACACTACATGTAACCCTTATTAAACTATACTACATTACACAGTGTATACAACCCATAATGTACACAACCCATACCACTCTATACCACACCACACCACACACACCCTGTACTATACACAACCAGCACAGTGGCTTGGTGGGTAGCACATTTCCCTCTCAGCTCTGGGTGGAGTTCCCATCTTCTGTCTGTGTGGGTTGATTGGTTGACTACACACAACCCATCTTAGAAGCAAAATGAAAATCTATTTTTGGTGGCAATCTAACATTTTAATTACTAGTATGCTCCTTGTGCTGATTGTACATCTCTTATTTTAGCATACAGAGCTGTTCCTGGTTTAGGTCCAGTTCACCTCTGTGGCCTGGTGAAGTCTTACACTCCTGCTCTCTGTACCGTTAGTTCTCTCTCTCTACAGAAGCCTCCTGCCAGACTTAATCCAGGTGTGTGAGAGCGTTTCCCTGCAGAACACCTGGACTCTGGAATGTTCTACCTGACCCCGTTCAAAACACTCCTGCTGAGGATGGATGTTTAGTGGTGGTATGGTAGTGCTTTGTGTTTAAGAAAAGTAGTTTATAAATTGAAATTAGTGTTTTTATTATTATGAACAACTACGTGTATTGTTTCTGTGTGTATGTATCACAAATGAGACAAGTGAGAAAAAATAACTTTATTGAATTTAAAATTGTTATATGGCAGGATGATACATTTGTTGTTAGTAAGTATATGAGCAAATCATTGCCAGTACACATTTCAGTATACTGATTGTTTTTTGCTTTTATACTTTAAAACTAAACTTAAACAGTAGTTTAATACAGTAACTGTACATGATAAAGGACTGGTATATATACATATACAGTATATGTACATATACAGTACATGATAAAGGACTGGTATATATACATATACAGTACATGATATAGGACTGGTATATGTACATATACAGTACATGATAAAGGACTGGTATATGTACATATACAGTACATGATAAAGGACTGGTATATGTACATATACAGTACATGATAAAGGACTGGTATATATTGTGGTGGAAATTCAATGAAACGGGGAGTCAGATGTGGATAATAAGTAAAAAAGGTTTTAATAGAAAAGAAAGATTCCACAGAGTGTGGGGCTCACTACCAAGAGAAGCCCCGAGTCATACAGAGCATTGCTTGATATACAATTCTAACTGTATGCCTTGACCAATCACAGACTTCCTGCCTCTTGTTGCTATGGCTCATAGACCAATCAGCTTTACGCGTTGCTTATCTCTTTCAGGCCGGCTGGTAACAATCTTGCTTGACTGTCATCCCTTAATTGCAGGCAATAAAGCAATGGCAGGCAGTAAAGCAATTGCAGGCAATAAAACGAGAGACATCTTCCTGCTTATCTGATCTACGGTCTCACTCCCTTAAAGTTCTTTGCTTACATAAACATTTTTCCTAGGGAACAGGATACTGCTGAATGTATATGAATCACTGAAGCACATAGTATTTCCTTTACAATATACATATACCTGTACATGATAAAGGACTGGCATATGTACATATACAGTACATGATATAGGACTGGTATATGTACATATACAGTACATGATAAAGGACTGGTATATATACATATACAGTACATGATATAGGACTGGTATATGTACATATACAGTACATGATAAAGGACTGGTATATGTACATATACAGTACATGATATAGGACTGGTATATATACATATACAGTACATGATATAGGACTGGTATATGTACATATACAGTACATGATAAAGGACTGGTATATATACATATACAGTACATGATATAGGACTGGTATATGTACATATACAGTACATGATATAGGACTGGTATATGTACATATACAGTACATGATAAAGGACTGGCATATGTACATATACAGTACATGATAAAGGACTGGCATATGTACATATACAGTACATGATATAGGACTGGTATATGTACATATACAGTACATGATATAGGACTGGTATATGTACATATACAGTACATGATATAGGACTGGTATATATACATATACAGTACATGATATAGGACTGGTATATATACATATACAGTACATGATAAAGGACTGGTATATGTACATATACAGTACATGATAAAGGACTGGCATATATACATATACAGTACATGATATAGGACTGGTATATATACATATACAGTACATGATATAGGACTGGTATATATACATATACAGTACATGATATAGGACTGGTATATGTACATATACAGTACATGATAAAGGACTAGTATATGTACATATACAGTACATGATAAAGGACTGGCATATATACATATACAGTACATGATAAAGGACTGGCATATATACATATACAGTACATGATATAGGACTGGCATATGTACATATACAGTACATGATATAGGACTGGCATATATACATATACAGTACATGATAAAGGACTGGCATATATACATATACAGTACATGATATAGGACTGGTATATATACATATACAGTACATGATATAGGACTGGCATATGTACATATACAGTACATGATAAAGGACTGGTATATGTACATATACAGTACATGATATAAGACTGGTATATATACATATACAGTACATGATATAGGACTGGTATATATACATATACAGTATATGTACATGATAGTGGCAGAATCCTTTACTCAGTATGTACATGTAACAGAGTTCATCACATGTGGTGCTGACCAACACAGAACACTGCAGTCAGAGCGAATGTACACACACACACACACACACACACACACACGCAGGTATTTACAGAAACACACAAAATAAATCATAGTGAAACAAGGGTGTGTAGAGGGGTGTGGTTGGTGTGTGTGGTTAAGGGGAACAGGGTGTGTAGAGGGGTGTGGTTGGTGTGTGTAGTTAAGGGGAACAGGGTGTGTAGAGGGTGTGGTTGTTGTGTGTGGTTAAGGGGAACAGGGTGTGTAGAGGGTGTGGTTGTTGTGGAGAGCTTGTTCACTAGAGATCCAGCGCTGGGGAAGAATCTTGTCAGGTGTCTCCTGGATGTGGGTGTGAAGGATCCTCATTCCTCTCTGTGAGAAACTCCAGGACACATCAGACTGTTTCAGATTCTTTAGGACAGAACAGGACAACACGATCAGATATGAGACACAAAGTCAGCCACACAGACACACAGAGCCTGGAACAGAAATATCAGACACACCATCTCCTCCGCTTTGTCTCCAGCTGTTCCTAGTTTGTCTCCAAGTCTCCTGGTTTGTTGAAGTTCATACTGCAATAATACAACCTGCAGAGAGAAGGAGAAAAACTCCTCAGTGTATTTAGACCTCAACACACACACACTTTCTCTCTCACACACTCACTCACACAGAGACACACACACACTCACAGAGACACACACACACTCACAGAGACACACACACACTCACAGAGACACACACACACACACCTCTCTCTCACACACACACACGTCTATAAATAAACAGTAGTCCAGTAACTCACTCTAGTGTCTCCAGTGTACAGTGTGGATCCTCCAGTAGATCAGAGAGCTTCTCCACTCCTGAGTCTCCTGGTTTATTGTAGCTCAGGTTCAGCTCTCTCAGGTGAGATAAGGGGTTTTTCTTCAGAGCTGAAGCCAGAGCAGCAAAACCTTCCTCTGTAATACTGCAATAAGACAACCTGCAGAGAGAAGGAGAAAAACTACTCAGTGTATTTAGAGCTCAACACACACACACACACTCCCTCACACACACACACCTCTCTCTCTCAGACACACACACACACACACACACCTCTCTCTCAGACACACACACACACACCTCTCTCTCAGACACACGCACACACACCTCTCTCTGACACACGCACCTCTCTCTCAGACATACGCACACACACCTCTCTCAGACATACGCACACACACCTCTCTCTCAGACATACGCACACACACCTCTCTCTCAGACACACACACACACCTCTCTCTCAGACACACACACACACCTCTCTCTCAGACACACACACACACCTCTCTCTCAGACACACACACCTCTCTCTCAGACACACACACACCTCTCAGACACACACACACCTCTCAGACACACACACACCTCTCAGACACACACACACCTCTCACTCAGACACACACACCTCTCTCTCTCAAACACACACACACACACACACCTCGCTCTCTCAGACACACACACACACACCTCTCTCTCAGACACACACACACCTCTCTCTGACACACACACACACACACACCTCTCTCTCTCAGACACACACACACACACCTCTCTCTCAGACACACACACACACACACACACACACACACACACACACACACACACACACACACACACACACACACACACACACCTCTCTCTGACACACACACCTCTCTGACACACACACCTCTCTCTGACAGACACACCTCTCTCTCAGACACACACACCTCTCTCTCAAACACACACACACACACACACACACACACACCTCGCTCTCTCACACACACACACACCTCTCTCTCAGACACACACACACACACACACACCCCTTTCTCTCAGACACACACACACACCCCTTTCTCTCAGACACACATACACACACACACACACACACACAGACGTGCACTCTCTCTCACACACAAACACACACACACACACACACAATCTATAAATTAACAGTAGTCCAGTAACTCACCACAGTTTCTCCAGTGTACAGTGTGGATCCTCCAGTAGATGAGAGAGTTTCTTCACTCCTGAGTCTCCTGGTTCATTGTAGCTCAGGTTCAGCTCTCTCAGGTGTGATGAGGGGTTTTTCTTCAGAGCTGAAGCCAGAGCAGCAAAACCTTCCTCTGTAATACTGCAGTAAGACAATCTGCAGAGAGAAGGAGAAAAACTCCTCAGTGTACTTAGAGCTTAACACACACACCTCTCTCTCTCTCAAACACACACACACTGTCTCACATTCACACAAATACACACGTTCTTGCTGAGACACACATACTCTCTCACACACACACACTCTCCCTCTCTCTCTCCCACACATGTCTATAAATAAACAGTAGTCCAGTAACTCACTCTAGTATCTCCAGTTTACAGTGTGGATCCTCCAGTAGATCAGAGAGCTTCTTCACTCCTGAGTCTCCTGGTTTATTGCTCCTCAGGTTCAGCTCTCTCAGGTGTGATGAGGGGTTTTTCTTCAGAGCTGAAGCCAGAGCAGCAAAACCTTTCTCTGTAATACTGCAGTTATACAACCTGCAGAGAGAAGGAGAAAAACTCCTCAGTGTATTTAGACCTCAACACACACACACACCTCTCTCACTCACACACACACACACACACAGACCTACACACACCTCTCCCTCACTCACACACACACACACACACACACACACACACACACACACACACACACACACACACACACACACTCTCTCTCACACACACATCTATAAATAAACAGTAGTCCAGTAACTCACTCTAGTTTCTCCAGTTTACAGTGTGGATCCTCCAGTAGATCAGAGAGCTTCTTCACTCCTGAGTCTCCTGGTTTATTCCAGCTCAGGTTCAGCTCTCTCAGGTGTGATGAGGGGTTTTTCTTCAGAGCTGAAGCCAGAGCAGCACAACCTTCCTCTCTAATCCTGCAGTTAAACAACCTGCAGAGAGAAGGAGAAAAACTCCTCAGTGTACTTAGAGCTCAACACACACACACACACACACACACACACACACACACACACACACACACACTCACTCACTCACTCACTCACACGTCTATAAATAAACAGTAGTCCAGTAACTCACTCTAGTGTCTCCAGTGTACAGTGTGGATCCTCCAGTAGATCAGAGAGCTTCTCCACTCCTGAGTCTCCTGGTTTATTGTAGCTCAGGTTCAGCTCTCTCAGGTGTGATGAGGGGTTTTTCTTCAGAGCTGAAGCCAGAGCAGCACAACCTTCCTCTGTAATACTGCAGATAGACAACCTGCAGAGAGAAGGAGAAAAACTCCTCAGTGTACTTAGAGCTCAACACACACACACACACACACACACACGCACTCTCTCCCACACACACTCTCTCGCTCCCACACCCACACACACACTCTCCCCCACACACCCCTCACTCTCCCACAAACACATACTCACACACACACACACACACACACACTCCCACACACTCTCCCCCACACGCACACTCTCTCCCGCATGCTCTCTCTCTCCCACACACACACACACACACTCTCGCTCCCACAAACACACTCTCGCTCCCACACCCACACACACACTCTCCCCCAAACACATACTCTCTCACACACACACACTCCCACACACACACATGCGCTCTCCCTCCCACACACACTCCCCGACACGCACTCTCTCTCCCTCACACACACTCCCACACCCCCACATGCACACACTCTCCCCCAAAATGCACACTCTCCCCCACACGCACACACACACACACACTCTCTCCCACACACACACTCTCTCGCTCCCACACCCACACACTCTTGCTCCCATACAAACACACTCTCGCTCCCATACACACACACACACACACACACACACACACGCACTCTCTCGCTCCCACACACACACTCTCTCTCTCTCTCTCTCTCCCACACACACACACTCTCCCCCCCACACGCACACGCTCTCACACACACACAAATCTATAAATAAACAGTAGTCCAGTAACTCACTCTAGTTTCTCCAGTTTACAGTGTGGATCCTCCAGTAGATCAGAGAGCTTCTTCACTCCTGAGTCTGATAGGTGATTGTAGCTCAGGTCCAGCTCTCTCAGGTGTGATGAGGTTTTTTTTTTCAGAGCTGAAGCCAGATCAGCACAACCTTCCTTTGTAATACTGCAGTTAGACAACCTGCAGAGAGAAGGAGAAAAACTCCTCAGTGTACTTAGAGCTCAACACACACACACACACACACACACACACACACACACACACAGACACAGACACACACACGCAATCTCTCTCTCTCACACACACACACACACACACACACACACACACACACTCTCTCCCCCACACGCACACACTCTCCCCCACATGCTCTCTCTCTCCCACATGCTCTCTCTCTCCCACACGCACTCTCTCCCACACGCACTCTCTCGCTCCCACACCCACACTCCCCCACACACCCCTCACTCTCCCACAAACACATACTCTCTCACACATACACACACACACACGCTCTCCCTCCCACACACACACACTCCCCGACACACACACTCTCCCACACACACACACACACGCACTCTCTCCCCCACACGCACACACTCTCCCCCACATGCTCTCTCTCTCCCACACACACTCTCTCGCTCCCACACCCACACTCCCCCACACACCCCTCACTCTCCCACAAACACATACTCTCTCTCACACATACACACACACACGCGCTCTCCCTCCCACACACACACACTCCCCGACACACACACTCTCCCACACACACACACACACGCACGCTCTCTCCCTCACACACACTCCCACACACACTCTCTCCCCCAAAACGCACACTCGCACTCTCTCTCTCTCCCACACACACACACACACGCGCGCACTCTCTCTCCCACACATTCCCACACACTTTCTCTCCCCCACACGCACACACTCTCTCCCGCACTCTCCCCCACATGCTCTCTCTCTCCCACACACACACACACACTCCCACACACACACTCTCTCCCACACACACTCTCTCTCCCACAAACACACTCTCGCTCCCACACCCACACTCCCCCACACACCCCTCACTCTCCCACAAACACATACTCTCTCTCACACACACACACACACACACGCTCTCTCCCTCACACACACTCCCACACACTCTCTCTCCCCCACATGCACACTCTCCCCCAAAACGCACACTCCCCCACACGCACACACACACTCTCCCACACACACACTCTCTCCCACACACACACACTCTCTCGCTCCCACACACACACTCTTGCCCCCCCCACACACACACTCTCCCACACACACTCTCGCTCCCCCACACTCTCTCGCTCCCATACACACTCACACACACTCTCTCTCTCCCACACACACACACACACACACACACACTCTCTCTCCCACACACACACACTCTCCCCCCGACACACACACGCTCTCCCTCCCACACACACACGCTCTCCCTCCCACACACACACACACTCTCGCTCCCACACCCACGCGCATGCTGTCCCACACACACTCTCTCTCCCACACACACACTCACACACACACAAACACTCTCCCACCCACACACACAAACTCTCTCTCCCACACACACACGCTATCCCTCCCACACACTTTCCCCCCCCCACACACACACTCTCTCTCCCACACACACACTCTCTCCCCCACACGCACTCTCTCTCCTGCACACTCCCCCACACACTCTCTCTCCCCCACACACACACACCTCTCACACACACATACACACAGCTCTCTCTCTCCCACCCACACGCTCGCTCCCACACACACCCACACGCTCGCTCCCACACACTCACACTCTCTCCCCCCACCACACACACTCTCGCTCCCACACCCACGCTGTCACACACACACTCTCTCTCCCACACACACACACACGTACTCTCTCTCTTCCATACACACACACACACACGCTCTCCCTCCCACACACGCTCTCCCATACACACACACACTGTCTCTCCCACACACACACACTCTCCCCCACATGCACTCTCTCCCGCACACTCTCCCACACACACACAAACACACTCTCTCTCTCTCCCACACACACACGTACTTTCCCCCACACACACATACGCACTCTCTCCCACCCACACACCCACACTCTCTCTCTTCCACACACACACACACACACACAGACATGCTCTCCCTCCCACACACACACACACTCTCGCTCCCACACACACACTCTCCCGCACTCTCCCCCACACGCACTCTCTCTCTCCCACACACACACACACACCTCTCATACACACACACACACGCTCTCTCCCTCACACACACTCCCACACACTCTCTCTCCCCCACATGCACACTCTCCCCCAAAACGCACACTCCCCCACACGCACACACACACTCTCCCACACACACACTCTCTCCCACACACACACACTCTCTCGCTCCCACACACACACTCTTGCCCCCCCACACACACACTCTCCCACACACACTCTCGCTCCCCCACACTCTCTCGCTCCCATACACACTCACACACACTCTCTCTCTCCCACACACACACACACACACACACACACACTCTCTCTCCCACACACACACACTCTCCCCCCCACACACACACGCTCTCCCTCCCACACACACACGCTCTCCCTCCCACACACACACACACTCTCGCTCCCACACCCACGCGCATGCTGTCCCACACACACTCTCTCTCCCACACACACACTCACACACACACAAACACTCTCCCACCCACACACACAAACTCTCTCTCCCACACACACACGCTATCCCTCCCACACACTTTCCCCCCCCACACACACTCTCTCTCCCACACACACACTCTCTCCCCCACACGCACTCTCTCTCCTGCACACTCCCCCACACACTCTCTCTCCCCCACACACACACACCTCTCACACACACATACACACAGCTCTCTCTCTCCCACCCACACGCTCGCTCCCACACACACCCACACGCTCGCTCCCACACACTCACACTCTCTCCCCCCACCACACACACTCTCGCTCCCACACCCACGCTGTCACACACACACTCTCTCTCCCACACACACACACACGTACTCTCTCTCTTCCATACACACACACACACGCTCTCCCTCCCACACACGCTCTCCCATACACACACACACTGTCTCTCCCACACACACACACACTCTCCCCCACATGCACTCTCTCCCGCACACTCTCCCACACACACACAAACACACTCTCTCTCTCTCCCACACACACACATACTTTCCCCCACACACACATACGCACTCTCTCCCACCCACACACCCACACTCTCTCTCTTCCACACACACACACACACAGACATGCTCTCCCTCCCACACACACACACTCTCGCTCCCACACACACACTCTCCCGCACTCTCCCCCACACGCACTCTCTCTCCCACACACACACACACACCTCTCATACACACACACCTCTCTCACACTCTCCCCCACACGCACTCTCTCTCCCACACACACACACACCTCTCATACACACACAGCTCTCTCACACACACAGCTCTCTCTCTCTCTCTCTCTCTCTCTCACACACACACCCACCCACACAATCTTTCTCCATCACACAGTCTGTGTCTCATGCACACACATCACTACATAGTGAAGAAATGATGACCTCACCTGAGTTTCTCCAGTTTACAGTTTGGACTCTGCAGTCCAGTACAGAGTTTCTTCACTCCTGAATCACACAGTTTATTGTTACTCAGGTCCAGCTCTGTCAGACGGGAGTTTGAGGTGAGAACTGAGGCCAGAACCTCACAGCTTTTCTCTGTGAGATTACACTTCCTCAACCTGGAAGACAAATGATGAATCATAACACTGCCATCTCTTGCACACATCACCATTACTTGATTTAGTGCTGGTTATATTTTCTACATAACACAAGTTAGTTAACATATATGTACATAATATACGTGGGTGTGCATAACACATATACACAACATATATGTATATAAATAATCCACTACAATATTCCACTCATCATCAGAACTGTGTATTTGATATTAATCAGACTTCATATGATCGCTACATTTTGCTTACTGCTCAGCTACCTTGTCCAACTGCACCAGGTTTGCAACATCTTGCCAGTGAAAACCTGTTGCTTCCTAAAGGCTGGACTGCTATGCGGTCTAGGTCAGGTCTGCTAGGTGGTCTGAGTGTGGGTCAGGCCTGCTAGGTGGTCTGAGTGTGGGTCAGGCCTGCTAGGTGGTCTGAGTGTGGGTCTGGCCTGCTAGGTGGTCTGTGTGTGGGTCAGGCCTGCTAGGCGGGCCAGTCTACACGAACACCTTCACCTTCACCCCGAATTCATTACAAGCATTCACAAAAATGAAGAACCACCATGTAGGGGAAAATCAGACCCTTGTAGTCCATAAAGACACCAACACCCAACCCAACACTCTGTCTGTCTGTTTGAACTGTATCATTAATACAATCCATGTTGATGTCAAAGAATATGAAATCAATTAACACATTTCTAAAATGCCTAATTTTTCTGCACATACAAGCTTTCCTAGTATCATTCTTATGGATCTGTCTAAACACATTTAAAAATCCTTGCACACAGCATGTCAAAAATGAAAAGCAAATGTTCAAAACCTTAAATACAGAATAAAATCTCATTAAAACCTAATGCTAAAAAAACCTTAAATGCAGTATCAAACATCTACTTCTGCAACATCATGCACTGTAAAGCTATACTGAGACAGATGACAAGCATTTCTGAATGAACAGATCATTGTAACACTGAGAAACAGCCGATGTAAGTTGTATAACATACACGAACCACAGCTGATCTCCATCAGGGACAAAGTCACTTACTGAAGTACCGACTTACTGTCAGTGACACAGACTCATTAAAGGGGCTTGATAGAGTCAGTGTGGGTACACAACAACACACAGGAGCAGAGAGAGAGAGAGAGAGAGAGAGAGAGAGAGAGAGGGAGAGGGGGAGTGAAAGAAAGAGAGGGAGAGGCAGAGAGAGAGGGAGAGAGAGAGAAAGAAAGGGGGAGAGAGAGAGGGAGGGAGAGAAAGAAAGGGAGAGAGAGAGAGGGAGGGAGAGAGAGGGAGGGAGAAAGAAAGGGAGAGAGAGGGAGAGAGAGAGTGAAGGAGGGGGAGGGAGAGAGAAAGAAAGGGAGAGAGAGGGAGGGAGAGAGGGAGAGAGAGAGAGAAAAAGGGAGGGAGGGAGAGGGAGAGAGAGAAAGAAAGGGAGAGAGAGAGGGAGGGAGAGGGAGAGAGAGAGAGAGAGAGAGAGAGAGAGAGAGGGAGAGAGAGAAACAGAGAGAGGGAGAGAAAGAAAGGGAGAGAGAGAGGGAGGGAGGGAGGGGGAGGGAGAGAGAGAAAGAAAGGGAGAGAGAGGAAGGGAGAAAGAAAGGGAGAGAGAGAGGGAGAGAGAGAGAGTGAGGGAGGGAGAGGGAGAGAGAGGGAGAGAGAAAGAAAGGGAGAGAGAGGGAGGGAGGGAGAGAGAGAGGGAGAGGGGGAGGGAGTGAGAGAGGGAGAGGGAGGGAGGGGGAGGGAGAGAGAGGGAGGAAGGGGGAGGGAGAGAGAGAGAGAGAGGGAGGTAGAGGGAGGCAGGGAGGGAGTGTGAGTATAACAGACAGCGCGTTAAACGAGAGAGAGAGTAAAAGAGTGAAAAGCTTGATGGAATTTGAGGGAGGAGCTCGATCATCTCTGCTAGTCTGCTGGTAATATGTGAAGGTGGATGATAATCATCTACATTTACTTACTACATACAGTCACAGAGTTTTGATTAATTTGTACTTTTCTGGGCATCTCTAATGATAATCTCCTGTCTTCAAGCTTTTATAGAAATGTCTCTTTTCAGTACCTGCATAGAAACCATCTGACCATCCCAGACCACAACTGAGCTTTTAAAGTTCATGTATGAAAGCCCAACACTGCTAACTAAACAGTATAGATGCATTACAATACTGCTATAGATGCATTATAATCGTGTTATAGATGCATTACAATAGTGCTATAGATGCATTACAATAGTGGTATAGATGCATTACAATAGTGCTATAGATGCATTACAATAGTGCTATAGATGCATTACAATAGTGGTATAGATGCATTACAATAGTGCTATAGATGCATTACAATGGTGCTATAGATGCATTACAATAGTGGTATAGATGCATTACAATAGTGGTATAGATGCATTACAATGGTGCTATAGATGCATTACAATGGTGGTGTAGATGTTACCCAAATATTGTTAAACAGCACTCAGGTATGAAATAATAGTTTGTTGTAGCTACACAGTGCAGACTTGGGAATACATGTTCTGCAGAAAGAGTTATAAATTGTATAAATTATGCTGTGATTTTTCAACGTGGGTAGTGACTGACCACGAGAACAAAATGGTGCCCAAAACAGTTTACGTTTTTATCCACAAACACTCAGATAAAAATCAAGCATGCCATCAATTTTAAAAGATTTAAATGAATAACAGACAAAAGTGGAAACCAGTTAGACAGTTAGAACATTAATATGACAGATATTTAAATATTACATATTTAAATATTTAACCATCTAATATTAATGTTAGCTATTTAAATGTTAGCTATTTAAATGTTAGCTATTTAAATGTTAGCTATTTAAATGTTAGCTATTTAAATGTTAGTTAGATATTTAATATTAGTTAGATATTTAAATGTTAGCTATTTAAATGTTAGCTATTTAAATGTTAGCTATTTAAATGTTAGTTAGATATTTAATATTAGTTAGATATTTAAATGTTAGATATTTAATATTAGATGGTTAAATATTTAATGTTAGATATTTAATATTAGATGGTTAGATATTTAATGTTAGTTAGATATTTAATATTAGATGTTTCGATATTTAATGTTAGATATTTAACATTTGACTTAAGTATTTGTGGAGCATCAGACAGACGTGTGATCAGGTTTGTTTCAGACACTGTCAGTCAAATGTAAGAGCAGCAGGTACCGTACGACACCTGTCAAAACAGGTGAGACGCTTTACTTAGTCTGGTCATGTGACACACCTGTTCTTAACCCAGAGTTTAGATGTGCTGTGCTCTGGAGACTGGACACAAAAGTTGAAACTGGTGTGTGTGTGTGTGTGTGTGTGTGTGTGTGTGTGTGTGTGTGTGTGTGTGTGTGTGTGTGTGTGTGAGAGAACTGACTGTAAAAGTTGAGTTTGTTTGTAAAGCATCATTGAGTTTCAGAAAGGTGCTTTATAACTGTAAATAATAATAATGATACAATATCTTTCTGTCATGTGGTTTCTATAGAAACAGGATTGATTACTCTGGTGGTTTCTATAGAAACAGGATTGATTACTCTACAACCTCCCAGCTGCCACAGAACGCTCCTCTTCCCACTGTTCACGTGGTACGTCCCGCCGTGTGCAGTGGGAGTTCACACACACTCATTTGTAACCACGCCCATGTTTAACACACCTGCACCTGGTTTCATGTCATTGTGTTTGTATGTATTTAAACCTCTGCTGGTGTTTGCATCCTTGCTGGTCTTTAATGGTGATCCTGTTCACGTTCGTGATGCACGTTATGTTTGTGAGCTGCGTCTGCCTCTGCCCGTGTTCACCCTGCCTGATCCATGTGAGTGTCACTGTGTTAGTCATTCGTGTTTGTCTAATAAACGTGTCTACGTCGAGGGAGTGTGTGTGTCCTGCTCCTCACGCTGTGGCACTCGCGCTGTTACAGTGGCACGTGTTTCATTTGTTGGATAGTTTATGTGGCTACACAGTGTTTAACGCTGACTGAGTTTGGTTTTGTGGCTCTTGTTTACAGTCTTAAATGGAAAATGAAAGTAAAACCTCATTTAAAAACAAAAAACTTGTGTTCATCCAGTCACTTCTGATGTTTTCCTGCTGGTTAATTAATATGGTCTTTCTCCACAGCTGTTATATATGACACAGAAATCATTTCTTTTAACAACTGAATACATTATCATTCTCTATCTTACATACCCTGTAGAATCACTAAATATCATCTCTACAAATCCAGCCTGAATGGAGGACTGGCTGCTGAGTATTAAACACTTCTACTCTCCATCACATCAAGCTGGTCATCTTCTCCTTAAACCTGGGGGTGCTTCTCTTGCCCTGTGGAAAGACTCTGGCCTACATTCAACTGCTTCTTTATACTCAGAAGGAACATTGGCTTCCTTTCAGCAGCTAACAGAGCAGGAGAACTTGCCTCCAAGTCACATGTTCAGACATCTGCAGTCAGACGCTACGTAAATTCACATCTGGGTAACATCTGCAGTTCCCAGTGGACTACATTCCACAGAATCCTGTCAGAGACTCCGTAGAAACACACCGACCTGACTGTGCTGCGGCAAAACCAGACCAAGCTACTGGTGGATTTCTTATCTGTCCAATGCTTTTCAAAGCTTCAAAACTCCTGCTATGAGACTATTCAGAATACATGAGAAAGGGAACTGAATATGCAAATATCTAATTATATACGAGATGGCAGTCTTGCTCACATTCACAGTCGCTCTGTCAATACAAAATACTGTCTAATGCAGTTTAAATACACTAAACCAGTTTAAAGACCTACACAGACTGCACTATTCCAGAGTGAAATTACATGGTCTATTTCCAGACGTCGTCTCTGTGTGAGAAGCGTCAGTGAAATGAAGACACACCATCACATTCCTACAGTCTGTCCCAAACTTCACCATTTCTGGATCCGACATTCTAGAGGCAAGTGTGGAGCCTGACACAGTCCTGATAATACTGGAATATCTGACACAGTCCTGATAATACTGAAATATCTGAAACTGTCCTAAGACTGAAGTCAGCTCAGCAACGTCTCATTTGCTGTGGTCTAATTATTGCTAATAGATTATTCTATAACTATGGAAGATGGCAGAATTACCTTTACTTAGACTGTGGATTACAGAACAACAAGTTCTCTACACCTGGAGAGAATTACGTATATGCTGAAGGAAAAATAATCCATTTGGAAAAGTCTGGAACACACTAATCTCTGATCTCAAACAAGACTGTGATGGTGTAGAGGACCATTCAGGTGCTTCATCAGTGACTAGTTGGAGCTCACAGGGAAGGTCTGGGATAGGTTAGGATCACTATTATACTTCAGTGATTAGGTGGAGCTCACAGCGAAGATCTGGGATGGGTTAGGATCACTATTATACTTCAGTGACTAGTTGGAGCTCACAAGGAAGGTCTGGGATGGGTTTGGATCACGATTATACTTCAGTGATTAGGTGGAGCTCACAGCGAAGATCTGGGATGGGTTAGGATCACTATTATACTTCAGTGACTAGGTGGAGCTCACAAGGAAGATCTGGGATGGGTTTGGATCACGATTATACTTCAGTGACTAGGTGGAGCTCACAGGGAAGGTCTGGGATGGGTTAGAATCACTATTATACTTCATCAGTGAGTAGGTGGAGCTCACAGGGAAGGTCTGGGATGGGTTAGGATCACTATTATACTTCATCAGTGAGTAGGTGGAGCTCACAGGGAAGGTCTGGGATGGGTTAGGATCACTATTATACTTCATCAGGGACTAGGTGGAGCTCACAGGGAAGATCTGGGATGGGTTAGGATCACTCGACTTTAGGTTTAGTCTTTCTTCACTATATATAAACAAATGAGGTTCATCCACATATAAATGCAGGTGTAAATGCACGCAGACACATTTCAAATGGATTTAAATCTGATTAATCAAACCACACCAGGATCCATTTTATCCAGATGTTACACAAGAGTAAAACAGTCTCACTAAACTCACACATGGGGTGTCATCGAGTCGGCATAATAAATGGAGGTCAAAGGTCATGCGACTGTAGACTGTCCAGTAAACTGCACTATTCATATTACATTAGCTTGTGTATGGTTGCCATGGACTTGTATAAGCTTAGTGTGGAGTGGATGGGAGTCACAGCACCCAGGATGAGTAATCCTCAGCAGGCCTCTCTTAGGTTCAGTGGGAGGGTTTAAACAGCCAAGAGGCAAGTCTGGATTTAACAGATGTATTAAGAAACAATAGCAACTGTACAATAAATAGTCAGTCCCTTCTAACTGCAGTCTCCCTAATGTTCATATGAGTGTGTACGTGTGTGTGTGTGTGTGTGTGTGTGTGTGTGTGTGTGTGTGTGCAATCATCCATCTCTGTCTCTTTCCTAAGACTCCTGTGGTCTATGGAGCTAGATGGTGCAGGTCAACTAGTCCACAGCTTCACTGACTCACCGTATCTCTCTTGACAACTGGATGTGAACACAAATTCGAGTCTCCCAAACGCAATCGGGGATAAACACAGTAAAGGCTGTATACCACTGAAACATACGCTAACCCTGGGGAAGAGCCCCAAGCACTCTCTGATTCTAACTTTATGCGCTTCGCTATAAAACAACTCTTTGGCACATAATCACCGAGGGGAGAATAAAATGACAACGTGGTGAGAAACTTTCCCCCACTGACCAGTGGAGGCACCGTCACTAAACGTAACCCTCCCATGAGAGCTGTAGGTGGGTTACACTTAGTTTACACTTCAATCACTGATGACAAAACAATGTAGAATTTATTAATCAACAATACTGTCCTCTGCAATCCATAAAGGTGTAATAAACACTATAGGACTACTGTAGGACCCTCCATCTCTACATAACAGAGCTATAAGGGACACACACACACACACACACACACACACACACACACACACACACACACACACACACAGTTAAAGCACTAATAGAGCCTGTAATGAAAATACTCACTGTGCTTTTCTGCATGATTTGACCACTTTCTGGAGCTTCAGAAAACCTTCCTCTGATCGGTCATATTTGTTCAGGACAAACTCCTTCAGATCCTCTTCTGAAGTAAGTAGAGTGTGTTCCACATATGCCCACTGAGCATCAGTGAAGTTCATCCCATGGAGACGATCTTCAGCTCCTCTCTTCATGCACAAGTCAGCTGTTCACACAAGACAGAAGGATCATAAAGTTCATTCACACAGTGGAAGTACAGATTCTCTCTGATCTGCATTCACACAAACACAAACACACACACACACACACACACACACACACACACACACACACACACACACACACACACACACAGAGGTGATGAGGGGTGACGGGGTTAATTATCTACACACACTAACACTGAAGTTCTTATATAAGGAACCACACTGTCTCTACCACTGGAGTTCTTATATAAGGAACCACATTGTCTCTACCACTGGAGTTCTTATATAAGGAACCACACTGTCTCTACCACTGGAGTTCTTATATAAGGAACCACACTGTCTCTACCACTGGAGTTCTTATATAAGGAACCACACTGTCTCTACCACTGGAGTGTTTAATAGTTTGTTTATATACTTAATAGTGTGGGTTAATTGACTATACTTTTAATGATATAGTGTTTAATAGTTTGTTTATATACTTAATAGTGTGGGATAATTGACTATACGTTTAATGATATAGTGTTTAATAGTTTGTTTATATACTTAATAGTGTGGGTTAATTGACTATACTTTTAATGATGTAGTGTTTAATAGTTTATTTATATTCTTAATAGTGTGGGTTAATGACTATACTTTTAATGATGTAGTGTTTAATAGTTTGTTTATATACTTAATAGTGTGGGTTAATTGACTATACCTTTAATGATATATTGTTTTAATAGTTTGTTTATATACTTAATAGTGTAGATTAATTGACTATACTTTTAATGATATAATGTTTAATAGTTTGTTTATATACTTAATAGTGTGGGTTAATTGACTATACTTTTAATGATATAGTGTTTAATAGTTTGTTTATATACTTAATAGTGTGGGTTAATTGACTATACCTTTAATGATATATTGTTTTAATAGTTTGTTTATATACTTAATAGTGTAGATTAATTGACTATACTTTTAATGATATAATGTTTAATAGTTTGTTTATATACTTAATAGTGTGGGTTAATTGACTATACTTTTAATGATGTAGTGTTTAATAGTTTGTTTATATACTTAATAGTGTGGGTTAATTGACTATACTTTTAATGATGTAGTGTTTAATAGTTTATTTATATTCTTAATAGTGTGGGTTAATGACTATACTTTTAATGATGTAGTGTTTAATAGTTTGTTTATATACTTAATAGTGTGGGTTAATTGACTATACCTTTAATGATATATTGTTTTAATAGTTTGTTTATATACTTAATAGTGTGGGCTAATTGACTATACTTTTAATGATGTAGTGTTTAATAGTTTGTTTATATACTTAATAGTGTGGGTTAATTGACTATACTTTTAATGATGTAGTGTTTAATAGTTTGTTTATATACTTAATAGTGTGGGTTAATTGACTATACTTTTAATGATGTAGTGTTTAATAGTTTATTTATATTCTTAATAGTGTGGGTTAATGACTATACTTTTAATGACGTAGTGTTTAATATTTTGTTTATATACTTAATAATGTGGTTTAATTGACTATACTTTTAATGATATAGTGTTTAATAGTTTGTTTATATACTTAATAGTGTGGGATAATTGACTATACGTTTAATGATATAGTGTTTAATAGTTTGTTTATATACTTAATAGTGTGGGTTAATTGACTATACTTTTAATGATGTAGTGTTTAATAGTTTATTTATATACTTAATAGTGTGGGATAATTGACTATACGTTTAATGATATAGTGTTTAATATTTTGTTTATATACTTAATAATGTGGTTTAATTGACTATACTTTTAATGATACAGTGTTTAGTAGAGTGTTTATGTATTTAACAGTGTGGGTTAATTGACTATACTTTTAATGATATAGTGTTTAATAGTTTGTTTATATACTTAACAGTGTGGGTTAATTGACTTTCCCCAACCTTTCATTCCTTCTTACCTGTACTTTGTGTCCCAGGTGTCTGTCTCCTCCAGCAGAGCTCATATCTAATCGTCAGACATGAGGCAGGATAGTTGAGTTGTTGCTTCTAGTTATTACACTTCATAAAGTTACTAATACTGTGAGTAACTAACATATTGATATGAACTACTGTATGCAAGCTTAATACAATCCTTACCATCTATGAAGTCAGAAAAGCTCTCTTGCTGTATGCAGTCACAATTGAAGTATACTGAATAATTATTGGTAAATACTGATGTGGAAATAACAAGAAATGAAGAGCATATAAAAACAAAATAAAAAACAAATCCAAATCATTCAAGAAAACAATAAAAAAGACTTTCAGGACTGTGAGGGCAGTGGTAGCTCAGTGGTTAAGGTACTTGAATAAAAATTGGTTAAGGTACTTTTGGATAAAAGCATTGGCTAAATAACATAAATGTAAATGTGGGACTGGTGGGGTATTAAATGATCATGCATAGTGTAGCGTACGAGTAAACAAACCATCCGCTGTCCCTCATTCTCCCGCATTTCCCCCTTCAACAAATCACCGATGATTAAAGGCATGTGGGTGTGGCAGGTCATGTGACTGCGCCTGCCTTAGGTTGTCCTGTACTCAGGCCAGGATCTTACCTGTCATTGGCTGTCCAGCCTACCTAGGGACCATCCCCACACATTCTCAGTCATCTCCTATGCACCAGGAGCTGATGCCATATAGGTGACACAGCAGGTCGGGATATTAAAGCTTTTATTACGAAACTTCTTAAAACAAAAATAGCTTACCTATCTGCTGAGTTGCCAACTATTTATAACACACATCACCCCTGGTGATGAAGTCTGGGAATCAAACAAGTACCAGCCTCCAGCCAACCAACTTTATCATCAAGTATCTCAAATGGATCATTATTTCGAAAGTGGGAATAAGGAGCAGCATATGCTCGATGATAAACTAAAGCTATAATCTCACCTTCAATCTAAAGTTTGTTACCTAACCCCAGTTAACACCATCCAGATGTGTCAGTTTGTGTCTCACATGTGGCAGTAATTTCCCAAGGTAATGAGTTGGAGGTGGTTAACTGTGGATATCCAGTATACATTTGGGATGAAACAGATTTATCAGCAGCCCTTACAATTGTAATGGGCCAGGCAAAAAATTTGACGCTTGCGGATGAAAGACAGGTGAAAGCTTTTATTGTAGTTCCACGTAGTGGAAGAAGGTCCAAACAAAATGGGCAAGGTAGGGAAGCTCGAAGAGTGGAAACAGTCCATATCAAAACCAGAAAGACAATCCCAAAATCCAGGCAGAAACAGTAAATCCAAGGTACGATACACAGTAGTAGAAGCAGAGAAATAACGCTTGGCAAGCTTATATACGCTTCTAAATGACGCACAGTTGAATTCAATATTCGGGGGGTGATGATCTGATGGGACATTCTTGATTGGTTGAGTCCTGGGTTGGGTGACAAACAGCCTGCTGGGTATTGTAGTGTGCTGAGGAATCGGGCAATATGACAACGATCAAACCTCTAGCACAAGGAATAAAGCAGCATCCACATAATGCCAACAAAGCAATTCCCATTACTATGCTAGTCAGTGCTGACATAATGAGTTGTTTCCATCTGCCAAACACTGACTCAAACCATCCAGTAACAATATTATCAACACCCAAATTCTCAGCTAATTCATGTCTAAGCGCCTCCAATTTGGATAAAGCTCTCGTTATGGAGCCGTTGGGAGCTGTAATATTAGTATTATTATTGTTGTTGTTGTTGTTGTTGTTGTTATCCTGTATTATTAGGAATAAATGTGCAGCAGGATTCTCGAAACAGAACACAAACACCCCTCTTTTCTGCTAATAACATATCCAATGCCACCTGATTCTGCCAGGTCATTAATGAAGTAGCCTGTGATTGTGCAGCCATAGACGATAATGCATCATGAGTATAATTAGTAAAACACTGCTGGTTATATGTAATTTATCCAATCTACATTTTTATTTATTGTAACCCACCACAAAAGTGCTGATTCAAATCCTGCTGCCATTTGATCCCTGGCCTTGAATTCATTTGGAACCCCCCTAGGAACTCTGATAGCATCAAGGTGTACTTTATCATCGAAACATTTTTCAATGTGATGATGTATTCGTTGAGCATAATGATGAGTTTCCGTTAATGTGGATTCTGATTCTGGAATCATAGAAATAGTGAAAATTTCCTTGTGGATTTTTGTTAGGCACTTTGCATACACCCCCAGTTCACCTTGCAGTTGTTCTAGGATAAGTCCTTTAGTTGACCCCTTAAATAAGTAACAGGCATGGGACATCCCATGAGCATCTCATGGAGTGAGATGGATATTATGGTTATTGGTCATTCTCATACTCATTAAAGCTAATGGTAAGGCATTTAGCCAATTAATTTTTTGTCTGCTATCTGCACATAATTTAGCAATCTTAGCTTACAGAATACCATTTTGATGCTCAGCTATACCCTGTGATTGAGGATGATAGACACGTCCTAGCCTGCGCTTCACTCTAAGTGCTTATGCTATAGTGTTGATCACTTTATTAACAAAGTGTTGGCCATTGTCTGAACTAATTTGATCAGGAATACCAAATCTGGGTATGACGTCTCATATTAGAAACCTAACTGCTGATAATGCGTCTTCTTTTGCTGTAGTTTGTGCTTCTACCCAACAACTGAAGACATCAACTACCAACAAAATGTAGCTGAACTTTCCAATAGGTTTCACCATATCTGCATAATCCATCACTATGTGTCTAAATGGACCATCTTGGGAGGGGATATGCCCTAATGGAGCTGTCAAAGACTTTCTGTAATTATATTCAACACATACTGCACAGTTAGTTAAACAGTGATCTATCGTTGGGACTAAATAAGGAGACCACAAATCTTGCTTAACTTTCCTTATTACCTCCTTCCTGTGTACGTGTGTCGGCCCATGAGCGTCATGTATCAGTATATTCAATCAGGATAATGGAGCTACATACAGGCCATGCGGCCCATACCAAAGACCATGGAACTGCCCCCTTTTCAATAAGGTCACTGGAGCTACATACAGGCCACTCGACCCGTACCAAACACCATGTAACCACCCCCTTTTCAATAAGGTCACTGGAGCTACATATGGCCTATAGTGCCGTATATCATCGTTTCTATAGTGGAGGTGGTGCTGATATAGTGATGGAGGTTGTGCTGATATAGTGGACGTGGTACTGATATAGTGGAGGTGGTGCTGATATAGTGGACATGGTGCTGATATAGTGAAGGTGGTGCTGATATAGTGATGGAGGTGGTGCTGATATAGTGGAGGTGGTGCTGATATAGAGATGGAGGTGGTACTGATATAGTGATGGAAGTGGTACTGATATAGTGATAGAGGTGGTGCTGATATAGTGGAGGTGGTGCTGATATAGTGGACGTGGTGCTGATATAGTGAAGGTGGTGCTGATACAGTGATGGAGGTGGTGCTGATATAGTGGAGGTGGTACTGATATATTGATGGATGTGGTACTGATATAGTGATGGAGGTGGTACTGATATAGTGGACGTGGTGCTGATATAGTGATGGAGGTGGTACTGATATAGTGATGGAGGTGGTACTGATATAGTGTTGAGGTGGTACTGATATAGTGATGGAAGTGGTGCTGATATAGTGATGGAGGTGATACTGATATAGTGGACGTGGTGCTGATATAGTGATGGAGGTGGTACTGATATAGTGATGAGGTGGTACTGATATAGTGATGGAGGTGGTGCTGATATAGTGATGGAGGTGGTACTGATATAGTGATGGAAGTGGTGCTGATATAGTGATGGAGGTGGTACTGATATAGTGGATGTGGTACTGATATAGTGATGGAGGTGGTGCTGATATAGTGGAGGTGGTGCTGATATAATAGTGGACTCTTTTTTCCTTCAGATGCTTCTACTTCTTGAGGGGAAAGTGAGGTATGACCTCATGATGATGTCATAAAAGGTAAGTGTTAATTTTAGGTATGATGACGTCACTCTAACTCTGATAACGTCACTGATGATGTCAGTACCCAGCTAGTTTGATTACATTGTGGTGATGATGTAAGTACCCAGGTAGTTTGGCACCAGCTCACAAGGTGCTTATACAATTTATTTGCTTAATTTCAAAGGGGTGAGTGTCCCCCATGAGCTAGATAAACAGGATGTGTGTGTTGCTTCAGCTAGATAAACAGAGGTGAGTGTCCCCCATCAGCTAGATAAACAGAGGTGTGTGTCCCCATGAGCTAGATAAGCAGGAGTGAATGTCCCCCATCATCCAGATAAACAGGGTGTGAGTGTCCCCTATGAGCTAGATAAACAGGGGTGAGTGTCCCCCATGAGCTAGATAAACAGGCAGTGAGTGTCCCCCTTCAGCTAGATAAACAGGCAGTGAGTGTCCCCCTTCAGATAGATAAACAGGCAGTGAGTGTCCCCCTTCAGCTAGATAAACAGGGTGTGAGTGTCCCCCTGTAATGGTGAGCGGTAAGGAGGCGGACGCATGTGCGGACGAGTCAAAATCTGTATAATGGTCCAGGGTCATTGAGCCAGCATAGAGAGTATGGGGATACATGATAAACAAGACAAGGGCTAGGATAAACGAAAGCTAGGAAACACAAAGCAAAAGCACATGAAGCCTATAACAAAGACTAGGAAAAACCCTGGGATAAGAAACACGAAGGCTAGGATAGGCTAGGAAATTGCTTTGTTAAAAACATTCAGACAAACCAATCAAACACAATGAACATAACACATAAATACATGTATTAAAATAAACACAATGAACAGCCAAAACACAACGCACAGGGTTTAAGTACATGAACTTAACAAGACACAAACGAGGGACAGGCGTGGGAAATCACACGAGGGCGGAAAAAACCAAACCAGGGCATGGAACTAAAATACACAAGACATCGAAAACACGGAACAGGAAGGAACTAATCAAGACACCCCCATCATCTAGATAAACAGGGGTGAGTGTCCCCCATCATCTAGATAAACATGGGGTGAGTGTCCCCCATCATCTAGATAAACATGGGGTGAGTGTTCCCTGTTTATCTAGCTGAGTGTTTCGCTAGATAAATGGGTGAGTTTGATTTATGTTGGTTCTGTTCCTGTTTTTAAACTAGAGAGTTACTGATATAATCACTTTTATTTCTTACAATACATAAGTATAATTTGGTTTTGTAACAGTGTGCGGTAAGGAGGCGGATGCAAGTGTGGGGAAGAGTGAGATTATTAGGAGAAAATCCAAATTCAGTGTTGGCCCACGATCCTGGGTCATATTACCCACACGGAGAGCTGTAGAAGACATGATAAACAAACTAGGACTAGGATTAACGAACCAAAAGCACTCAAATGCAAACAGGGGAAGCAGGCTATAACAAAGAAGCTAGGAAAAAACACACAGAGGAAAGGAAAAACAAATGGCTAGAATCACAAAACAGGCTAACAAATGAAGGCTTCAAAAAATTTCAGACATACATCCGAACAGCCAAGACAAAGGTAACAAGACCGGGTTTAAATTCATGAACTGAACAAGACTAGAAACGAGGAACAGGTGAAAGTAATGATGGGTGTGGAAAACCAAACAACGGGTGGAGAAAACGAAACTAAGGAATGGAACCAAAATAATACATATGACAGGGAAACCATGGAACCCGGAAGCTGGGAGGGACTAACCGTGACAGTACCCGCCCCAAAGCGTGTGACAATGGGGCACACAAAAACAAGAACTACCAAAAACCAAAAAACAGGACTAGGACAAGACACCAACAGGAACAGAACGGGTAAGACGCGGAGCAGGAACAGGACCCAGACGGGACACAGGAGCAGACAGGCCAGAAACGGGAGCTGAACACAGGACACAGCGAGGAGCAGAAGAGACCAAAGACACAGAAGCAGGAGAAAAAGAAAAAGAACCAGGAAGGTACGCGGAAGCGGGAGCAAGAACAGAACTCAAAACAGAACTCAAAACAGAAACAGAACCCAAAACAGAAACAGACTGTGGACGACAACAGTGCCAGGAGGGAGGCTGAGCACAAATGACGAGGTACGAATGACGAGGTACGAATGACGAGGTACGACCAGAGGCACAAAAGGAACAGGAAAACAAAAACAGACACGGGGACAGACAACACAACAGAAGCAAAAACCAAACCAGGCAACAGAGAAGGAAAGAACAATGGGGCAGCATTAGCAGACAACACCGGAGACACCAGAGACACAGGCCGGGGCGGGACGTGCGGGAACCCAGGGGCGGAGGCAGCAGGAGACACGGGGCCGGGGCGGGACGCGCGGGAACCCAGGGGCGGAGGCAGCGGGAGACACGGGGCGGGGCGGGACGCGTGGGAAACCAGGGGTGGAGGCAGTGGGAGACACGGGGCCGGGGCGGGACGCGCGGGAACCCAGGGGCGGAGGCAGCAGGAGACACGGGAGGCGTGGCTGCAGCGTTCAGTGGCAGGTCTGGGAGGTTGGGAAGAGCAGCTATGGGAGCAGACCCGGGAACAGGATCAGGCTGGGTGGTGTCTCTGGCTGTATTTGTACAGATAATAAATCTTTCATACTGGGGTGTGTTTGTGTGTGGTGTTTAGTCAGTAGGGTGTGGGTGTATGTGTGGTGTTTAGTTATTAGGAGGTGTGTGTGTGTGTGTGTGTGTGTGTGGTGTTTAGTTATTCGGATGTGTGTGTGTGTGGTGTTTAGTCAGTAGGGTGTGTGTGTGTGGTGTTTAGTCATTCAGATCTGTGTGTGTGTGTGTGGTGTTTAGTCAGTAGGATATGTGTGTGTGTGTGGTGTTTAGTCAGTAGGATATGTGTGTGTGTGTGTGTGTGCTGTTTAGTCAGTAGGGTGTGTGTGTGTGTGTGTGTGTGTGTGTGTGTGTGTGTGGTGTTTAGTCATTAGGATGTGTGTGGGGGGTGTGTTGTTTAGTCATTAGGATGTGTGTGTGTGTGTGGGGGGGGGGGTGTGGTGTTTAGTCATTCGGATGTGTGTGTGTGTGTGTGTGTGTGTGTGTGTGTGTGTGTGTGTGTGTGTGTGTGGTGTTTAGGGATTAGGATGTGTGTGTGTGTGTGTGTGTGTGTTTGTGTGTGGTGTTTAGTAATTGGGATGTGTGTATGTGTGTGGGGAGGGGGTGTTTAGTCATTAGGATGCGTTTTTGTGGTGTTTAGTCATTAGGATGTGTGTGTGTGTGTGTGTGTGTGGTGTTTAGGGATTAGGATGTGTGTGTGTGTGTGTGTGTGTGTGTGTGTGTGTGTGTGTGTGTGTGTGTGTGTGGTGGGGGGGATCTCTAGTTTTCACTGGGATGACGCTTTGTGGAGTTCAGAGATTCTTCATAATGTTCCATTCTGGTTAAACACACAGTGGTCACCATGACAGACCTACATGAGTGTGACGTCCTTAACTTCTGTGTCTATAAGCACACGTACACCAGACGAGCTAATTAAGCCTACTGACGAGTTTAACTATATAAACACGCCTAGCTAATTAACATAAATCTACATATGGATTTTTCTGTACACATGTAGACACCAGCTGAGCTAATTAACATAAACTTACATGAGTCTGTAAGCATGTATACACCAGTAGGTATATAAGTATTCACTTATACATATATAAGTATCCGTATGTGAAATGTTTTCACTTTAAACCTGAAATGTGCTTGAGATTGAGGTAAGAGCTTCATCCATCAGTTCACACTCTCACCACTAGAGGGAGCGATTGGGCAGCCACGTGCCACCAACGGCCAAGCAGGAAGACATGTTCGCTTGTATTTGTATTGAACAACATTTATATATGAATAAATGAGTATTTGCATATTATACATTTGTAGTAAACATGCATATTTCCATACATTTTGCAAGTTGTAATTACTGTTATCAAGACTGAATTATTTTACCAACAGTTTACCAGTTATAGATTATAAATGAGAAAATTAATACATTTATATAAATTAGAGGTTTCTCTACTTGAGACAGTTTAAAACATTTTTCCACAAGAGTTCGACTTTACTGACAGCAGACAGAAAATCCACAAATAAACCTATTTAGGGGGAGTGTAGACAGGTGTTAGTCTGGGTTTAATCAAAGAGGGTCTGTGTTTAGTGTGAGTTTAATGGAGTGTGGACAGGGGTTAGTCTGGGTTTAATCAAGGAGGGTCTGTGTTTAGTGTGAGTTTAATGGAGTGTAGACAGGGGTTAGTTAGGGACAAATTACTGAAGAGATGGAGGTAACTCAGTTATATTTGTTTTGTGGAAACTATAAACTGGTCTCTAGAGGTCTGGTAAGTGGGGAAATACACAATATATACAAACATATACACAATATATACATATGTACAATACATATATACAATATATACATATACTATATACAATATTGTGTGTGTGCGTGTGTGTGTGTGTGTGTGTGTGTGTGTGTGTGTGTGTGTAGTAGTAGTAGTAGTAGTTTTGTACAGTAAGTGTACATATGGTGAAGTAGTTCAGTGTCGTAAGTGTATATATATTGAAAGCTTAGATGTTCAGCACGATTCATCATGTTGGTCTTTTTCATAAAGTCTCATCTTTCAGACCCCAGGCTGCATCAGGACAAGTGAATACATGTTATCTGTAACAGAGAGATTTTAATTTATGAACACTGTTTTGCAGTTTGTCTCGCCACTATCTGTTCCTCAGAGAGGGCTTGTATGGGCTGGTAGTTCAGTACAGTAAGTGTACGTATGGTGTAGTATTTCAGTACAGTAAGTGTATGTATGGTGTAGTACTTCAGTACTATGAGGTTACATATGGTGTAGTATTTCAGTACAGTAAGTGTACGTATGGTGTAGTACTTCAGTACTGTAAGTGTAATTATATTGTAGTTGTTCAGTATAATAAGTGTAGATATGGTTAAGTAGTTCAGTAATCTCTTAAGAAAGTCTCTTAATGCTCAGTTAGGGGAATTTCCTCTTACAAAGTATAATATTGCAAGAATATTTTCAATTTGCATTAATAACTGTCACGTCACTACAATACCTAGAAATGTATGTTATGCTCACTGCTTATTTTTATAGTGGCTTTCATTAGCTACAAATATCATTCTAGTCTCAAAACTATATTCATTGTTAGGCAGTGCCAATAAATGTCATTTGTTTATACTTTTAATATTTCAGTATCTTTTTTACACTTTGAAAAAACAAAACAAAACATATCAAAAATGTTTTGTAAATGTTTTTGAGTAAATGTTTAAATTATGCAAGAATGTATTAATAAGAAAATAAATATTTGGTTACAATCTATACAGTATGTGTCTGTGTTAACTGGGTTATAATCTATACAGTACGTGTCTATGTTAACTGGACTATAATCTGTACAATACGCGTCTGTTAACTGGGTTATAATCTATACAGTACGTGTCTATGTTAATGGGGTTATAATCTGTACAGTACGTGTCTATGTTAACTGGGTTACAATCTGTACTGTACGTGTCTATGTTAACTGGGTTACAATCTGTACAGTACGTGTCTATGTTAACTGGGTTATAATCTATACAGTACGTGTCTATGTTAACTGGGTTATAATCTGTACAGTACATGTCTGTTAACTGGGTTACAATCTGTACAGTATGCGTCTGTTAAATGGGTTATAATCTGTACAGTACGTGTTTACTGGGTCATAATCTTTACAGTATGTGTGTTAACTGGGTTATTTCCAATGTGTCTGTGTTAACTAGATTTCTATGCAGTATGTGTCTGTGCACAGCTCAAATCTGATCACGTTCTGGATTTTCTCCTTTGAGATAATGCAGCACACTACCTTTCTGCCGCTGGTAAATTTACACATTTTCAAGTTTTGGGGTATATACAAATATGATAGCTACAAATACAAACACGATCGCTGCTTTCCCCCTTCCGCTGACAAACTAAAGCGGTCTAAACCAGTTAAACCAAAAGTAAACTGTAGTAGTGGGGGCCTGACTTATGAGAGCTAGTCTGTCAACACAGAGAAAGTGTCAGACAGAGAAAGTGTTGTCTAAACAGAACCAGAGAGGAGAAGTGTCTGAACAGAACCAGAGAGGAGAAGTGTTGCCTAAACAGAACCAGAGAGGAGAAGTGTCTGAACAGAACCAGAGAGGAGAAGTGTTGCCTAAACAGAACCAGAGAGGAGAAGTGTTGCCTAAACAGAACCAGAGAGGAGAAGTGTCTGAACAGAACCAGAGAGGAGAAGTGTTGCCTAAACAGAACCAGAGAGGAGAAGTGTTGCCTAAACAGAACCAGAGAGGGGAAGTGTTCCCTCTACACACGGGTTAAAACGCACAAAGCAGCGTTGGCGCGTGTTCCTTTACACTGTAATTAAATCTTAAAATTAAATTAAAAATGTAAATTTAAATTAAATAAAATTTAAAATTAAATCTTAAAATTAAAGCTGTGTTTCACCGGTGCGTCACAAGCCCTGCATTCACGCATGCGTGCGCTACGTTATATTTCACAACAGAAAAGGAGAGGCACGTGCTTTTATTCAGGGCACCAGAGTTGTACATTTAAACCTTTTAACAGGGTTTTTAGCAGAAAGATGTATAGGCATTAGACAAGTGATGCTTTTGGTAAGGGTTGTGGATTATTAGCCACCATCATCATTAGACCTTCATCAAAGTCTCCATCAGCACGTGTCAGTCCTTCAGCCCGCGGATGTGTTGCGCGAGCAACGAACTAGAGATTGTCCAGCACGCAGGTCTGCCATGCACCATCAGCAGACAACCGTGCAAACAGAGCGAATACACAGTCAGTACAATAAATACAGGCTAGAAGGGTGGCGCTGTAAAACTACACAATATACAGTAGATCAAACGATCGCCCGTAATGGGATAGATGGGTCACTATCGCACATGTTTTATACAGTACTGTATTATACAGTAAACAGTCCAGTTTAAACCCTGTCAGAGGTGTAGTGTGTAGGGATTAAAGCGAGTGTGTGACGGAGCTGCCCGACTGCCAAAGGACGTGGAGCAGGACGCACAGACTCTCTGGACTTGGACGAACATTTATTACACACAACGTTGCGGCACTCACATATAACATGAACACGAATACGAATACATTTATCAACGATGACACAAACCATAACATCACGCTACACCAACAATGACCAACACACTGCACACAATGACAAGAGTTTATATGCATAAAGACTAGACGAGGTGCAGGTGTGTGCACGTGTGGCCACAAACAAAAGATCCTCCAACTGCACGTGACGGGCCAAACCACTCGCGCGAGGAGCGCGTTCCGTGGCAGAGTGTATTAAGTCACGGATTAAAAATCTGCACGCCCTTGTTTCCTGAGCTAGTTTCTTTTCAATGTCAGTTTGTAGGTTTTGAAGTCAGTGTGTTCACCTTATTTAAAACCTTATTTTCAGATATGATGCTTTGTTTTTTCAATATAAATGATGCGTATCCATAAATTATTTTATTGCCATAAATCACTTCATTATTTTCTTCAGTAAATTTATGCACAGATGTTTTAATATTTAGGTCTATCAGTACTCTGTACTGTCACACTTCCTGGCCTCCTTTAATAATGTGAATACTATGGATATATAATTGGTTTAATCTCACACTCCTCAGATTTTACGCGTTTTCGCGAGCCAGACAAAATTGGAAATGTAAGTGCGCGTGCGCGTGCGCCTGCTAACTCGGGTCTGTCTCGAGCAATTTGTGTGCGCAGGAAGGAAACGCAAAGGTGTAGCTCCCATGCCACGATCCCAAACTTTCGCGGATTAGTGACCATTTCACTGGAAACTATTGCAGTGAGCAGGCAGATTACCGACCGCTCTCCCTGAAGACTCGTAACTGAGCAGAGTTGCTGAAGCAGGGTTGATTTGAGGAAACGGTGAGTTGCCAGCATATTCATGTTCATGTGTGAGAATAATAAATATTACATTACTGCCAATAGTGCGGAAACCAGCAACCCTATAAACGAACGTTTTGCAGCGAGCGTGACGGAGCAAAATGGGCTGCTAGTTCCACGGTGCTCCGGTTCTGATTTCTGCTGTCTTCGCTCCATATGAGCCATAGATTAGCCATTATTCTGGTGGAATGATGTCGAGAGCTTTGAGCTTTGCTTTAATGCCTGCACTACACGCGAGCTGAATTGGCTCATTTGCGTTTATTTTTGGATCTTTGTAATCATAGTTTGCAAGCATCCCCAAGAAGCGGGTGCCTACATTCAAACCTCAAATTAAGACTCTTCAGGACTAATAAAGCAGGAACCTGAACACTAAAGTCTGCAGATGAATCATTTTGAAATGACCCAGCGTTACTGCGGGGCAAACATGACGCTCCTAATTGAGTGTCTCGATGCTCGGAAGGTTTCCGGGAGCGTTCGCGCCTTTGCGCGTTTGCAGTTGAACGTGGTTTCATTTTCGCTGCCACGTTTTAGGTAACGTGTTATAGTGAGTGTTTTAGGTAAAGTGTTATAGTGAGTGTTTTAGGTAACGTGCTATAGTGAGTGTTTTAGGTAACGTGTTATAGTGAGTGTATAAGGTAACGTGTTTTAGGTCACGTGTTATAGTGAGTGTTTTAGGTAAAGTGTTATAGTGAGTGTTTTAGGTAAAGTGTTATAGTGAGTGTTTTAGGTAACGTGTTATAGTGAGTGTTTTAGGTAACGTGTTATAGTGAGTGTTTTAGGTAACGTGTTATAGTGAGTGTTTTAGGTAACGTGTTATAGTGAGTGTTTTAGGTAAAGTGTTATAGTGAGTGTTTTAGGTAAAGTGTTATAGTGAGTGTTTTAGGTAACGTGCTATAGTGAGTGTTTTAGGTAAAGTGTTATAGTGAGTGTTTTAGGTCACGTGTTATAGTGAGTGTTTTAGGTAACGTGTTATAGTGAGTGTTTTAGGTAACGTGTTATAGTGAGTGTATAAGGTAACGTGTTATAGTGAGTGTTTTAGGTAACGTGTTATAGTGAGTGTTTTAGGTAACGTGTTATAGTGAGTGTTTTAGGTAAAGTGTTATAGTGAGTGTTTTAGGTCACGTGTTATAGAGAGTGTTTTAGAATCTGAGATAGTAAGTCTCTTATACTTTGGAATTTGTTGTCATTGCCAAGTATTTGTGTTTTTAATTTAGATTTTTTTTCTTGTGTAAAGACAGTTATAAGGTCATGATGCACTTTGCAGTTCCGTGTACATCATACTCTCACAAACTGGCACCTGCCACTGCTATGCTAATTAGCTAGGAGCCCGTCCCTGTTCAGTGCAGTCCTGCTGCAGTCTGGCCTGTGCGATATGACAGCCCACTGCTCCCCCTGCTGGAGCCTGACAGCATTGCAGAATGTGGATCCACCTCCTGTGCACTCTGCGGTGTTGTGATGGCCCTGATCTGAGTGCAGATGTGAAGAGCACAAACTTCCCCAGCCTGAGCAGCTCAGTGCAGTCGCTCCACTCAGCACAGGCTGACACCAGCAGAACTGGCCTGGTCCCTGCACACAGGCTGACAGGCACAGAGCACTAAACATGGACACTGAGGCTTCAGACGGATCAGCGGCTCACAGGCTCAGTGAGGGTCCGTCTTCATCACATGCTGTAAGGATGCCGGCATGCTCGTCCAGCTGCTTGCTGAGTTCAGTCTGCTCACTCACTCACCTCTCCGCCTGTAACGGGTGTAGCACCTACATGTGGAGGCGTTGACTGTGTCTGACTACAGGCTCGATGATGACGATGATGAAGGCTTATAATGTTCACACTACCTAATTACTAACAATAGTTCTATTTCACAGGATGTTTTGACTGTAGTGTTTATTAATACTTAACATGCATAACATGTTTTTATTTCTCATAACACAAAAACAGAAACTGAAAGCATCCGTAAGACAAATGTTTGTTTGTTTGTGTTTGTGCTTTGTAAATGGTAAATGCTGTGTGTCGTACTGAAACTAAATACTGACTGAATACTAAAACTTAAAAGAGATCTACATACTGACTAAAACATAAAACTTTGCTGTTTCATGTAACAATGTTTTGTGTATGCGTTATAT
>NC_137517.1:985000-987500 GCF_041902795.1 Electrophorus electricus
GAGTGCTGTGGACATGGAAGTGAAGTGGAGCAGACAGGCTCTAGGAAAGAAACTGGTGCATCATTATATGAACAAAGAAGACAAGAATGAAGATCAGGATCGTTCCTACAGAGGGAGAACAGCTCTGTTTAAAGAGGAGCTACAGTATGGCAACACCTCATTGCTACTGAAGGACGTTACAGTGTCTGATCCTGGACAGTACACATGTGAAGTTCAGGGCAAAGGCGCCTATGATAAAATCACTGTTAAGGTCATTGTTGAAGGTAAGACACATTTCCTGTGTGGTTCATTCAGACATATCCAGCATTACACTGTTCAAATGTTTTAATAAGTGTACATGGAAGAGGAACTACAAGCACATTACTGATTAATTTAATAAACATATTTCTTTAGGGATTTGTGTGTCATCAGTACATGACTTCTCTGTCCTCGTGTGCACACAGTACTGAGCTGTATTGTGGTCTCTGTATTGTGGCACAGCTAAAGGAACACCTCCAGAGATCTCTGTGGTGGGCACTGATGATGTCTCAGGGGGGATCCAGCTACTGTGTGAATCTAAAGGCTGGAATCCTGAGCCACAGCTGCAGTGGCTGAACAATGAAGGAGCTGAACTGCCTGCTGAACCTATAGAGTCACACAGAGACAATGGAGGCTTTAACCCTTCATAGCAGAGCCAACAGCTTCCTGTACCCTGCTGTTCTCTTAAGTTCAGACTCTTTATGCTGGTCACGCAGGTTCTGTTATGAAAAAACCAAGAGCCAACAAATTTTTAAAAATACAGCTGTCACATACTACAGCCACACAACGACTATTATTCAACTAGATTAAGATTATTAAGATTAGAAAATCTTAGAAATAAAACCTTATGGGGCTCCAGAGTCCAGAGTAATATTAAATGTCATGGGTTTGCAGGTTCAAGCCCTGAAGATTCCACATAAATGTGAAAGTTAAATAAACCAAACTGGCCCTGCTGTCTGTGGGGAGCGGTATCACTCTGATCCCTGTCAAACAGAGTGATAGTAGCCAATCATAGGAGTGATCATACTTACGGATGAAGGGGAGTTAGCTATCTGAGAGTGTTCATCTGATTACCATGGGAACCACAGTTGTCTTCACCTTCCACATCTTTTCCAGCTCTTCTCTCAGCTCTTGGTATTTATTTAAGTTTTTGGTGTTCCTGGTTCCTGATGTTGTCATCACTCTGGATCACCACATCTCTCACTACTGCTCTCTTCTGCTGTTTGTCCATCACTACTGTGTCTGGTTGGTTAGCCATTACCATCTTGTCAGTCTGTATCTGGAAGTTTTTTTCACCACCTTTGGGTGTGTATCCCACTTTGATCTTGGAATGTCCAGCCCATACTCAACACAGATGTTTCTCTACACTATTCCAGCCACTTGGTTATGGGGTTCCATGTACACTTTACCTGCTACAATATTGCAGCCTGCTGTTATGTGCTGGATTGTCTCATCTTTCACAGCCTGCATCTGGGGTCCTGTCTGGTGTGGTAGATCTCAGCCTCTATTGATCTGGTATTCAGATCTTGTTCCTGTGCTGCTATTATTAAAGCCTCTGTGCTGTCTACCAGCCTTTTCCAGCCATTGGTAGGATTTCAACATATCAGGCACTTCCACTATCTGCCAGTACATACCGTGCAGGGGTTTTTCCTCCCATGATGGCTCCTGTTCCTCCACATTCCCGGACACCTCAGGTTTCTGCTGTCTGAGGTTCTCACGAAACACTTCATCACTTGGGGCCATCTTCATGGTGTTCTCCTGGATCTTGGTTGCTTCATCCTGGATAGTGGCTGATGCTCACTAGTCTTCGGCCCCCCTCCTTCCACTTAGTGTCCAGTCTCAGAGTGCTGAATTTGGGATGAAACCCTCCATGCATTGTGAGGAGTTTCCTTGTCTTGCTGTCAGTGGCTACTGTCTCCTCCTTTGGCCAGTTTATTATGTCAGCAGGGTATCTGATGACTTGTAGAGTGTAGGTGTTGATAGCCCAGATCTGTTTTTTCCAATTCAGCTTACTTCTCTGGACGTGTCTCACTCTTTGTAGGTATTTGTAGGTGTTTGCCTGTAGCTGCTTTTCTTTGTGGCCTCTTCATGTTTCCCATTTGCCTGTGGGATTCCAAGGTACTTGTAACTGCCCTCAACATGTGTTGTTATCTTCTGTAGTGTGAGCCCCTCTGTTCTAGCTACCTTCCCTCTCCTTGTGACCATGAGACCACACTTATCCAGTATGAATGACATACCGATGTTGTTGTATGGTGAGATGGTTTAGTGATTAATCTCATATATATTCTAGGTGAGTAACTGCAGTGTACTGTAGTAAGAGTAAAGTACACAGAGTTTCCAAAGAAGCACTTTGCTTGCACAGCTGATGAAGGACCTCTATCCGAAACATTCTGTGTACTTTACTATAATTTTGAATATCTATCTATCTATCTATCTATCTATCTATCTATCTATCTATCTATCTATCTATCTATCTATCTAT